>NC_045772.1:69743267-70048269 GCF_008692025.1 Phocoena sinus
ACAGAGGACCTTGATGAAAAGGGTCATATTCTTAAGGATAAGTGATTTGCATGGACTAAAGTAAAAGGACTTGCTTTCACTAAGGTTGACTCAACTACTGCCATCACCGACTTCTCATTTTGCAAACAGAAACAACCTGCCATGAATTCCCATTATGTTGAGTTAGCTAGTTAGTTACCCGGTGGCTGGTTGATTATAATGGAATGCTTTCTTCTTGGGTGCAAGTACCTATTCCAATTTATTCTCATTAGAAGATATTTATTCTAAATGAAGTTTGCTCCTCCTGTTTACCATACTTCTTCCAGCACCATCATCAGCGGACCTACTAATGCTTTGTATGCCATCATCATATCCTGTACCAAATGTATTCTCCTCACTTTACAATGAAAGATTCAAGACCTAGAGCTAATGCCTATAAATTCACTGTTCTTATGAAGACTCCGTTTCCCATAAGCAGCTGGCCTTACAGAATGGTTGAGTGCTTTGTAAAAGACTCATTTACCTCACCATCTGGGGACCCTGTGAGGTTGAGATGCTGTCCTGCAGGAAAGGATATATGTTCTGAACCAGTGGTTCTGTTTCTTCTGTAGCTGTAACACAAGAGTCTGAGAATTAAAAGGTAGACTTGGGGAGAATTTCTCATATCATACCAAATAACTCACTCACAAAATGTTTGCTTTTGCTTTCTGTTCCTAAAATTCTTTGCTCTTTTGTCTTATTTTTTCACCGAGTGACATAACCCAATGGCTCTATTGAACTGGAAAATAAAACTGCTAACATCATTTGGGAATTTTCACACCATTGACTGAATAGGCAAAAGCAGATTTAATTTATCCTTACTATCAGGAAGAGATGAGATTGTTGCTACTCAGTGGGGGCTGGAAGGACTGTGGATGGAACACAGGTCATTCTCTGGGGATACTTCCTTTTACTGCCATGTCTGGTAGTAAAAGTTGAAAACTACTACAAGAGGCTTAGATCCCTAACCAACTGAAATGTATATCAAGGATAGAGGAACCTGGAATATAAAGTAGAAAAGGGAAGTCAAATATTCAGCTAATACCTATGACAAACTGTGGAAATGACAATTGTAGTCACTTCTTATGTGTATGTGTATATATATACATACCCACACATGTATGTGTATGTCTACATGCATATATAAACATGCAGATGTATGTATATATTCATGTGTGTATGTACATAAGTTTATATACAACACATATGTGTATTTCATTGTTGTATATAAGGTACATATTGGGATATTTAGTAACTAGTTGATATGATTGAATCAGCATCTTGATGGGACTAGAGGAGGAATAGACATCACTTTCAAATTCTGAACATTGCCCTAATGAGAAATTGAGGTGCTCCATTTGTTGAGAGGGTGAGAGCACTTGGTTTGTATGAGCAATGTTTGCATTTTTGTTAGAAAGTCATAATTTTAAAAATTTAAAGTATGAAAAGAGGATGATTTTAATATTGTGCTAGGATGGACTGAAGTGGATATATGTTGGCTTTTTATGGGGAGAGAGAAGTTAGTTGTCTCCTACTACAAAATCTAAAATTGCTACATACTCACTTTCCCAGGCCCCTGTGCAGAGATAGTGGCAAATTCCTTTGGGTTACTGATGTTAGAAGTAGTCTTCAGTTTCTAGTGGTTAAGTGACAGGAGTGTCCAGAGTTACAAGGGTGATGTCCAGGGTGTGGCATCAGCTGTACCAGTGAGACAAGCTAGACATCCAATGCTCAGTGGTGCAACTCTGTTCCCCCACTGGCTAATGGTGTGGCATGATATGCCTGGGGTTCTAGCTACCCAGCTGTCTTTGATTTGGGGGCCCAGTTCTCTAGCCTTCCATACGATTATGAGTATCTCTCAAAATTGTTTAAATAAATTATTTTTACTGCTTTAACAGGCTGGAATCAATTTTTGATAGTTCCCTTGGGACCCTGGTGAGCATACCAACTTTTCTTTAAAAGATTTTTTTCCAAACGTTATCTCATAAAAATGAAATCACAAAAAAAATGTATTTGGGTTATTTTCTAGTTTTCTAGTATAGACTTTTATGTTCTGCTCAGCTGTACTGAGCAGTGATTGTATGCTCTCTCTCAATGTAACATTTCTATTCAAGCTCCATTTTGCTTCATGGTAAAAATTCTTCAAAGAGGAAGGGAGTTACATACTTCGACTTAGCTTCTCTGTGTCACAAACAAGAAACGTAAATTGTGAAGTCAAATAATTTACTTAGTATATCTGATAAAACATAAATCCACTTGAAGTAAAAGTAATTATTAAGTTATATTTGGCAATTATTGTGTCATTAATCATTTTTTCTGGTTTCTGGAAGTCTTGGATTCCTCATTAAAAGGGAAATAAAAATGAGCAAGAATGAATTAATTCTACAATTTAGCAATTAAAAAACATGTATTGTTTCAGTAGGCGATCTGAGATTAAGCAAAACAAGTTATTCATTTCTGAAATTTCCTGGCAGAGTTTTTCTTTGACTCCTGCTTAGAAATATACAGTAGTTCTTTCTGTCATCTGCTTTAATGCTCTTGTTTCAGGGTCACTTTGTTGTTTTCATTGAGACCCTAACTAGTTTGTTGTCATTGCAGCGGAGGAAGTTGTCATAACCTATCTTTGATATTAATGACTATCAACTTTGTGAGGACCTCAAAGCTGACAGCATATCAATTTTGAGATCCAGACCATTGTCATCATTCCAGACTTAATTGCTTTGCTTCAATTATTTTTCATGAACATGTAGGACCACCACTCTCAAATTTTATGGGTTTGCACCAGTGACACAAGAACAGATTGAGCACTTTCCCTAAAGTGTCCATGAGAATAACACTTGCACACTGCTCTCCATCCATCCAGACAACAGGCACTTTTTACAGGCTCTTTGGGGATTCAAGACAGAGCCCCAAAGGCAACGGTCGAGGTGAAGACATTATTGTTTCTTTCTCACAGTGAATGGTATTTTATAGGGGAGGTTCAGGAGAAAGATGAAACACACACACACACACACAGAGTCTCTTAAAACAGCTCAACAGTGAATGTATGTTCTCTCTCTATTAATCATTTTTAACCTTACTCATTTAATAGGTTATGCCTTTTATAACAAAGCAAAAAGCAAAGTTCTTTTGGCCCCATAAGAGTGTGACTCCTAAGTGAGCAGATAGTGGATATGACACCACTGGAGATTAGTTGCTTTACTTCAACAAATAGAGTAAAGGGGAAGACATTTTACACCACCAATTTTCTTTTCAAATATTTTATTTTACCCTATTCTTTCCTGTTTTTAATCAGTTTGCAAGAATTGGTTATCATGGCTACTTTAATATCTTAGGTAGGTAAGGGATTACACCATATTTTGACCAATATGTCAGAGGCCAGGGCCCCAAAATAAAATGTTAGTGTCCCTGCTCAGTTCCTCATTCATCAGCTCTGCTGTAATTGTGTATGCATGTCTTTACTGTGAAGTGAAACCTTTGAGGAATTATGATAGATATTCTGTTCCTGAGATACATATTCAATCAAATGAAGAGTTAAAGTAAGTATTGTAAAGACAATATTTTAATAGGCCAGACTAATTTGTTATTTCTAGGTATGAGCTTACACTTTAAACACAATGGAAGGAAATCTTCATCATTCATTTAATTAGGTAGGTGAGGCTGCTGATATTGGGAATAAACAGGCAATTACACATAACTTTCTCTGGGACATTTTTAGGTTCAATTCTGACAACAACTCTAGGAGGGAGATTTTATTAGCTCCATCAGAAAGAGACATATAAAGAGTTAAATAATTTATCAAAAATCACAGAGCTAAGAGGTGAAAGGGTCAATATGCAAACCTAGATGTAGCTGACTTTAGTTATATGCTATTTCTACTCTACCATTCTGTCTTATCATATCCCGAAAAAGTATTTTTACTCCATGTCTAAGGAACTTAATCATTGTTAAATTAAAAGAACAAAAGCACAGTTAATAGTAAACATAAAAGGTAAGATAAGAGAGGAAATTGATATGTATTAAATGGCAAGGACCTTAGGATCTGTTTTGACATATTGTTGCCTTATTTAATCTTAACAAAAATCCTGTAAGATGGATAATATTAGGATTAGAGAGTTAAAGTTACTTTCACAATATTAGATAGCTAGTAAGTAGAAGAATCATAACTTAAAGACTAAGCTCTTTCCACTAATGATACCGTTTTCATTAATTTTTTAAAAGCAATATGGAAGAAAAATTTTGCATAGGAATTGACACAGAACCAGTGTGTAGAGAACTGGAGTAATTTGCTTACAAAGGAATCTGCAAGATGTTAAGGAAAATGTAGAGATTTTAGGAAAGGGCCAATACAAGCTCAGAGGATACATGATAGATTTTACCCATGTGTCTGAAATTGTTTTGTTCCACTGTGATGGGTGGTATGAGAGTGCTGGTGGTAAGCATTACAAGATTAAAGAAGAGAAATAAGCATACTCTAGTGAAGATTCAAAAATTGTAGTAATGACAATGACAGTGTATACTTTTTCCATTTAATATTTAGATATATTATTGAGGACCTTTGACGTTCATGTGTTATCACAATTAATGTTTATAGATATAATGGAAAGAGAAAAACCTGATTTTGAATATCCAGTCTACTAAGTCACTAGCTTGGTGACTGGGGCAATAGAGCTACTGCTTTGAAGCCCACCTGAAAAACAAGGATTAGAAAAATTGGTTCAAATTTTCAGAATGGTAGTTTGGTAATGTGCATTAAAATGTAAATGGCAAATATCCATTTATGCAACAGCTTCACTCTAAGAAATTTCCCTAAGAAGTTAAGCATACAAGAGCCAAAAAATGTGTATCAGTATGAAAATGTACTAACCCAAAAGACATAATCATACCATTTTTGAAAGTAATCGCCTATCCTTTAAGAAAGGGAACTGTCTGATAGAAAATACCATAATAGGGGCTTCCCTGGTGGCACAGTGGTTGAGAGTCCGCCTGCTGATGCAGGGGACACGGGTTCGTGCCCCGGTCCAGGAAGATCCCACATGCCGCGGAGCGGCTGGGCCCGTGAGCCATGGCCGCTGAGCCTGCGCGTCCGGAGCCTGTGCTCCGCAGCAGGAGAGGCCACAACAGTGAGAGGCCCACGTACCGCAAAAAAAAAAAGAAAATAAAAAAAAAAAAGAAAATACCATAATAATTTGTTCAAGTTGAGGATGGGGAGGTACCAGTAAGAAAGCCATCTGTCACATATCAGGAATCAACAGTTGTGTGGGGATGAGGGATGGAGTAACATGATGGGAAGCTGGAATCTGAACTTAGAATGACCAAGACATTTTTAGCAACATTAATGCATAATATAAAGTGTGGATTGTTTGCTGTGCTATGATGCAGTTCCCTTCATCTTCCCAAATCTTCAATGCCTCACACAAATGATTTCTGTGTGTAAGAGATTTTTGGAGGATATTCAGGAAGACTGGAGTTCTGACTCTGAACAGAAAAGGACTAACATAAGCAGAGTGATGAAATGTTCATTAAATCAAATCAGTGGAAAAAGGAACTCAACCCATCAGTAATGATGAAAATAAGCATCCCCTAGGAATACATAGAAATCTCTGGAGAAGCACTGAATTTCCCATAATTTGTGGAATAGAAGTTGAATCAATTATGTCTAAATCTTAACATGAAAGTTAACACCTATTGACCTTTGAATGATAAATTATGCACAAAGGTGATGATCATATATATTAAAACAGGAAAAAAATCACAAACATTTTAAGTTTCCATTTGCTAGGGGTTGGTAAAGGTATTTATATTCAATATGTTTGTTGACATATTTAACATATTTTTGAGTAAAAAAAACACTCAGCATGTTAGAATACTGCATTTATAGTCTGATGCCAAGTAAAAATAGTTCTACAACTTTATCTACATATGAATGTGTACATGAATACATGGCCAAAAGATGGTTCCTCAAAGTTTTAACAGTGTGTATTCAGGACGGAGAATATAAGATAATCAATAAAGATTATTTTAATTTACATCATTTTGCACTTTTTGAAATTTTACAAACAGTATGTATTTTATTTACAAATTCAGTATAGTCATTTTCAAAAATAAAAAGAAAGGAAAGCCAAAAAAGATTTACTTCACATAGTTGGTAAGGGAATTGTATGTTAAGGGAAATACGGGACCCCAGTACCAGGGTCTGTTCTTTGTAGGTGCTCAGTAAGTGTGAATTTTCTTTGCTTTTCTCCTCTGTCAGCCTCAGCTTTCCTTTCTGTAAAATGGAAGAAATCAATAGCTATACCCTGGCAAGTTATGAGAAACTTCTGGGGAAATTAAAGAGCAAACAAACTAAACCAAACATCAGCAATAACAACAACAGCAAAAAATGTTTCCTAGGGCTATATGTCTGGAGATTCTGATTTTGATAATAATTCACATGGGGAAAATGTTGACTCTGATGATTCCTAAGATGTCATTGACCTCTAATATTTAGAGTATATTTATTATATTGCTATCCTATTTGATATGTTCAATTATTACTTCTACCTGTTTAAGCATTATAAATTATAAGGCTTCTTTGAAAACAGGTTGATATATATTAATGCAGTATATATTGGATATATTGGATATCCCTAATTATAGTAAATATGAACACGTATAGTATATGCTACTTAAACACTGACAGAAGAATGATTACCAATTTAAAGGAGAAAGGGACTAAGCTGAAATGCAGCTCTATTTGTAAATCTATTTAGGTAATCACATATTAAACTTTGCATAAAATATGTTTTAACTTGATAGGTATCTCTTTAGCAGAGTTTAGTATTCTGAATTAAATATAATAAATTTTTGCAAAATAATAATGTTATAATCTGGAAAACCTGTTTTTCTTAACAGTTTTATTGAATAAATGCAAACAGAACTGCTTATCTTTATAACCTTTGAAGCTTTATCAATATTGTGTGCTCCAGTGTTAGAAGTTAGGTATGGCTACGCATGAGCACTGTAGAAACTAGAGGCAATTTTTAAGGTAATTTAGTTGCCAATAAAGCAGTTCTATAAAATATTTTAAAATTTAAACAAGTAAGACTTTTATTGACTCATATTTGTCGTTTTTTATTGTAGATGCTATTATCTAAACGAGTTCATATTGCTAGGAGCATAGTAGGTGTTGTATTAATGATTACTGAATTGAGCTGTGATACACTACCTGCAGTTGATACAGTTCTAGACAAAGGAGTCACATATTAAATAATCTCCAACAAGCAGGTGCCTAATGCAAAATTACAGCAAGTATTTACAAAAGGACCCAGATTCTTGACAATTTCTATAACGTAAACAAATGCTTATGTACGAAATGCCACATTTTCTAGTTTGGGCAATCAATTGCTTTAGTCAATCAGTAAAGAAATAGTCCTAGCAAGATTGTCTCTGTAGATGACTGAAAATTCTGTGTAGCAATGATTTATACATCTCACTGTTCAAATGACCCTCCTAGCCATGTTCAGATGTGGTAATGCACATCTCGAGAAGGTGTTCTCTGATTTCCCCCTATCTGGCCTGGATTAGGATTCCCCCATATAGCAAAGTTCCAAGTATTACTAGATAGTAAGGTCTCAATACGTACATAAAGGAGGGAAGCAGGGAGAGAGGAACGCCCCTTACTTCTTAACTATATGCTCAGCATAAATATTAACACTGACCTTCTGGTGTTACCTCTGTTCCTAAGAAAAGAAGGATTTATCTTAACCAGGGATTACCATTATGTAAATAAGATTTAATGGGTTGCTGCCTAGGCTTCTCTACTTACTGCCATTATTCAAGCAGTCTGTGATTCTGTTACAGTATTTGGTCACACAGATATATGTTACAACCTATAGCCTTTCTTTAGTTATTTATAGTCTGAGGTACATCACAGATTAGATAGATAGATGATAGGTAGATAGATAAACAGATAAATAGATGAATATAAAATTATATACAATTGTGTAAGTGGTAAAGGGAAAAAACGAATATTTCAAATGATATTTGAAGTGTTTTAAGGGATCATAACAAAGAACAAATTTAGATTGGAGAAAAAAAAGATCAGGGAAGTCTTTGCTAAGAAATCATGTTAAAATG
Source organism: Phocoena sinus (assembly GCF_008692025.1). Taxonomy (NCBI): domain Eukaryota; kingdom Metazoa; phylum Chordata; class Mammalia; order Artiodactyla; family Phocoenidae; genus Phocoena; species Phocoena sinus. The sequence continues at coordinate 69,751,404 of NC_045772.1, forward strand.
ACACATAAAGGAGTAGGGTAGAGGAAAAACATTCAGACAAGGAAACAGCGTAAGTGAAGCCTCTGATGCATGAGATAGTGGGGTGTGATTGAGACGCTGAAAAAGTTTTATATAGTTGATACGACATTCACTACCAATTGGAGAGGTAGAAAGAGGCCAATTCATCCAGAGACTTTAAGGCATGGCAGAGGGTGTTTGTTAGATTTTACGTGAAGGTAAATGGGAAGACATTACAAAGTTTTGAGCAAGGGAATTAGTTTTAATAGAAGTTCTTAATACTTATTAAACTTAACATCTTTTTTTTTCTTCAATTTTATATGTCTTAAGAAATCTTTATTTACCCTAAGTAACAAAGATAATATCCTATATTTTCTTCTTGAAGCTTTATGTTAATATATTTTATATCTAGGCATATAAACAATTTTCAATTAATTTTTGTATATACTGAAAGATAATGGTGGGCATTCATTGTTTTCCCATGTGAATTACCAGATATTCCAGCACCATTGTGAGAAACATTCCAGCCAGAAGACATTTAGGTGAGATATAGGAACATGGATTGACCTTAAAAATTTATGACTAACTCAAACAAGAAAGAATCAAAATAATAATTTTAGATCTTAGCATATGAGAGAATAAGCTCTCTGACTAAATGTCCCAATGGGAAAAACTGCTAAATAAAATATATTTTAAAGTGTTTTACTTTAAATACATAGCTGAATTAGAATGCAAAGTAATCTTCAGAAGCCAAAAATAAAGTAAAAGTTCGGTAAGACAATTAAATACCAAAGAATGCTTTTGCCTTTAAGTGTTTCAGCTGAGCTCAAGAAAACGTTAGCTTCTACAACTGATAGCTGGAAAGGAAAGAGGAGAACTGATAAGGATTGAGGCCCTTCCAGGATTAAGATTCTAACTAGGGACCTCAACATAAAACTAGGGCCTAGAAGGACAATACAGTATCAGAAGTAAACAAATTGTGCAAAAGATACACTGAGGAAAATGACATTTTTTGGCCTAAATGTTGTCAGGAGGATAATACAAAGCATCCTTGAGAAATCATAGCCAGAAGCCAACCTTAAAATGAGTTTATAACCTGAATCAATACTACCTGTATGTTCTGTGAAAGTTGAGGATTAAAATTCACTTTAAAGTTATGTTCGTTTGGTTTAAAGTCCATTTTCAGAAGCAAAGGTGAATTATATTTACAGGAGCACTGTTTCTAAAGTTTAAAAAGTTCTAAAGAAAATGAACATTTTACACTCAAAAATCACAAAACACAAGGAAATAAGTCACTGAGTTAAAGGCATTGGAACAGAGCAAAAAATATCTGACTCAAATATTAAAAATTGAAATTATGAGAGAAAGATTTACTTAATATGCTGAAAGAAATTAAAGGGAAGTATGAAAATATGAGCTCAACTTCCAGTTCTCTGTCTCTAAGTTTAACTAGCTCTTTAGCTGTTCATATGTTATTTTACCATTACAGTTTTTTAAATTTCTAGAATATTTTAGTTCTTTTCCAAATTTTCTTTGTGTTTTTGTTTGAGTCTTTCTATCTTGCCTTGAATAGTACCTGGCACATAGTAGACAATAAATAGTTCCCAGTACAAAGCAGAAGGTCAATACAAATGTTTTTGAGTGAATGGAAAAATGCCATAAAATTTTTTGGATATGAAGAGGAGTAGGTTTAGTAAGAGAATGATGTAGGACCAGGACTGAGTTTTTAAAATAAATATGGGAAACACTAAAGGTTTAAGAAGGTTAAAGAAGCATGAGTTAGAGATTTGAAATGAAGTGAGATCCCTGAGGAGTCAAAGGTGGTAAGACCTTGCTCATGTGGCAAAGAAATGGCCTTTGAATAGAGGAGGGAAACTCCCTTTGATTTGAAGGGAAAAAAAAAAAATGATCAAGTACATGTTGGTGTGTACATTTGACATTTGTAGGTGAAAAGCAGGGAGGGGAAGGAACAAATTGCCAATCGTGTCTTAAAAATATGTAAGTTGGGCTTCCCTGGTGGCGCAGTGGTTTGGAATCTGCCTGCCAATGCAGGGGACACGGATTCAAGCCCTGATCCGGGAAGATCCCAAATGCCGCGGAGCAACTAAGCCCGTGAGCCACAACTACTGAGCCTACGCGTCTGGAGCCTGTGCTCCGCAACGGGAGAGGCCGCAACAGTGAGAGGCCTGCGCACCGCGATGAAGAGTGGCCCCCGCTCGCCGCAACTGGAGAAAGCCCTCGCACAGAAACGAAGACCCAACACAGCAAACATAAATAAATAAATAAAATTTGTATAAAAAAAAAAAGTAAGTTATATGGTGGAACTTAGATTTGATGCCTAGTTGTGGCCCTTAAGTAACTTCTGTAAACTGCTACAGGAAAAAAACCAAAAAACAAAAAAACCCCAAACCACAACGTTTTTTCCTAAGGAGTCTTTTCCAATGGGATAAAATAGAGAATTATTCTCTGGAGTTGAGGAAAGAATAGTTCATGTGCTAATTCATCTACCAGGCACTGAGAATTTGTTCCTTGGGGAGCTCAAATCTAATTATATTGGTGTCAACCTACAGTTGGTCTGGAATTCTTTATTTCCATGGTGGCAATGTGTCACACACAGAAGCAGCAAAAACATCCTTATGAATTGTACATCTCAAATAGCTCAGGCTCAAGAAACATTGGATTTCTTCAATCACCACCCAACAAGAGAAAACTCATAATGAATGTCAGAAAATATTTTTCATCTTTAATGACATATTTGAATAAGTGTTGAAATTTGAAGATTTTATCATCATAATGATCTTTTCATGCTAATCATTTCAATTTTTTTAGATAGAATTTAGATTTCAGCTGGCTAAAATCCAAGTAATGTTTTTGTGAGGAACTTCAAACTTAATCAGTTCTTTAAAAAATAAAAAAGGTAAATGATCCAGTTTGTAGAAAGTCCCGAATTTCTGTTGGAAAAGAGGTTACTGAAAGAAACCATTTATGGGACAGGTAGTTCCTCATGAATATGGTTCCATAGCTGAGTGATTAAAAAGTGCACTCCACCTTGGAAAACAGATATGGAAGAGCCCTATGGAGAAAGGGTAGGGGGAAAGCTAGAAGAGAGATGTCTGCAAAAGCCTACCCCCAGGGAAAGAGAGATTTCAAAGTACAAATTTATCCAAAAGAAATGTATAAAATTATTCTGCATTAATACAGAACTCAGCAATAACTTGAAAATCTATATGCTGGTGGGTTTGAAGGATGAGTGTGGAGCAAAGCTGGATGCTCTATAATATGCACAAAATATTTAGAAATTATCACTCTGTGTAGGAAAATAATATAAATTATTAAATCAAATTTGAGGCAGGATGCAGTAATTATAAGTTGTTATTAGGTCCTTATATACTCTGCTATGTAAAAAAGTTCTCCCTCAACTTTTTTTTTTTTTTTTTTTTTTTTTTGCAGTACACGGGCCTCTCACTGTTGTGGCCTCTCCCGTTGCGGAGCACAGGCTCCGGACGTGCAGGCTCAGCGGCCATGGCTCACAGGCCCAGCTGCTCCGCGGCATGTGGGATCTTCCCAGACTGGGGCACAAACCCGTGTCCCCTGCATCGGCAGGCAGACTCCCAACCACTGCGCCACCAGGGAAGCCCCTCCCTCAACTTTTTGATAATAAACTAATTTGTGATATAGGTAAAAGAAAAACGTAAAAATATTTTTGTTGTAAACATTTTTGCTCTTGTTGGGTACAAAGTACCATATATTCTTATGTATTTGCTCTACCTTGTCAATATAGAACTAGTGGGACTCAGGATTTCCTTGCTTCCTGATGTTTTGAGTTTTTGAGTTGCTTAATATCAATAAAAGTGCATATTCAAGCAAAAGTCAATTGTATCATGCTCATTTATTTCAGTCCATTCATAACTGATATCTGTTTTGGTTTATTTATTGTTTTGAAAAAACATAGATGTGACAGATCGAATATACAAACAGACAATGGCCAAATTACATATCAAAATAGAACTCTGATTCTTCTAGCACCAAGAACTTCTCCTTTAAAGATGTTAAAGTTGGGTCTTCCCTGGTGGCGCAGTGGTTGCGAGTCCGCCTACCGATGCAGGGGACACGGGTTCGTGCCCCAGTCTGGGAAGATCCCACATGCCTCAGAGCGTCTGGGCCCATGAGCCATGGCCACTGAGCCTGCGCGTCCGGAGCCTGTGCTCCGCAAACGGGAGAGGCCACAACAGTGAGAGGCCCACATACCCCAAAAAAAAAAAAAAAAAAAAAAAAAGATGTTAAAATTGTTTGAATAAAATTAATGTCAATCTCTTCTACTATATTTTAAGGTTCCCAAGGGCATATTTTGCTCACCATTGTATTCTGAGAGCCTAGCCTCCACATAGTAGATGCTCAATAAATATCTACTGACTTAAATGAAACAGTGATTCCTACACTACTACTTCGTAAAAGAAATATACCACTTAATAATATGGTCTTAGAAATGGTTAACCTCAGGATGCTCCAATATTTCTGAACCACATACATTTTATGTAAGACCCATGAGTTTAACCCCTCTCATATATTGTCCTATTGGAAATTTTCCCCACTATCTCCTCTTAATCCCCATGAGTACCTTCATCTTAGGTATTGGACAAACTCCTCATTTAAGACTAATAAAAATGGTACTCGCTCAAATAGTTTTGATGCCTCGAGACTGATTGGGGTCCTCTGTGGCCCCCTTACCTTATTCATACTTCTGTCTGTTTTACTGTAATTATTCATTTGCACCTTCTTCCCTTCAGACTCTGAACTTCTCAAAATAAAAGCCTATATTCTATTCATCTTTCACAAAAAGGAAGCACTACATACTTATTGTTGAATAAATTACTGACTCACGACAAGTGATTAGTTTTACTGTGTGCTAACCAGATACCACGAGAACCTGCTTGTTTTATTTATCCTCAAAACAACCCTGTGAATTAAAAAGTATTACCTGCCTTTTGTAGGTGAGGAAGATGAGTCTGAGATAGGTGAAGGGTCTTGTTGAAGTCACACTTTAAGTGAATAGCAAAGGTGGATTTTGAATTCTATGTCCTACTCCAAATTCTGAAATCTGAACTCCATGCTAAGTTACACACAGACTCTCTATTCAATTCAGTTACTTAAAGTCCTAATCTTATCTAATTTTCTCTTTGTCATATAATATAGTTCCTGTTTATCCCTGAAATTCTCCTTTCATTGTCTGCGGACACCATGTTTAGGGAGCACACATAAATTCACTAAATGAAATATTCAATCCTATGTCATCCTCTATATTTACATTAAAATTATTACTTAAAATATAATTATTTTAAAAGTTGCACTCTTTTTTAAAACATAAACTGTCCTTCCTTAACATTCTGATTCCTATAGAAATTTATTTATGTTTAAAATGCATATACTAAACACTGCATTTTAATCCTTTTTATATTATTCTGCATTTTGTAATTTAGAAAGTAAAAGTTGCTAGTCAGTAAATCATTCTCAGATTTATTTGCCTAAATTCTATATGATGGTTCCATGGTAAGTTAAGGCCTTAGAGGTGATTTAATACCATAACACATCAAAGCTCATTGTTGACATTAATGTGATGAAATAAAAAGCAGCAATGTCTGACCTGTTCTCAGTGTACTATTTGCAAAATGTAAAATACTCATTAAATGTAACCTAGAGTTTATAAATTGATTTATGTCAACACATGAACCCAACACTACCATTTACTGCTATGTGCTTTTTATTAAACACATCATGAGATCAAAATGGCAGTTAGGAGTTTACTCTTTCTTAGTAAGTGGAAATATGAAGCTGTTGCCTGTATTTAAGAAGGTAATAACAGGCATTTTGCATTTATTTTGTAAGCACAGTACATCAGCTAGAGCTCAACTAGTATTTCCTACTAAAAATAAACATCAATATGAAAGGGGAAGAGTCAAGAAAGAAACAACAGTGCTTTCTTCTTATAGAAAATTACATTTCTTGCACTCCTTTGTCCTAAGTAAAATGAGAATCATGTAGATTTTGTATTCTTCCCTTTATATGTTGGAACTTTTAAGTACATTTTAACTCTTTATCCCAATTACTTTCTTAGCATAGTGAAATTTACTTATATATTTTTTTCATTTATGTAGTTTTAAGCATATGGTAAGGGTTATAAAGAAATAGTTTATACAATCCTCAAAGAAAAATAGACTGAAAGTAAACTAGAAATGTATTCACTAGCCAAAGATGTGAATGCCAGACAAAAGCACCTTGGTGATACTTTCCCTTTTTTCTTTTTTCTATTCTTCATTTTTTTTTCCATGATTAGAACTAAAGTCAAAGACCAAGTATCTGCATATATGCAATATATAGCATTTGGCACACACTGTATGCTGTCCAGAAGTGAAGAATAATGAGATGTTTTGTTTTCTGCTTACTAAAGCCCTTAAGTAAACTACCATAATAATGACTTGGCCACTGTGCCCAATGTCCATGTTTTAACATTTTCATTGTTGAGAAGAATGAAATAGAAAACCACTGGAGGACAGAGTAATGCAAGGAAGGTGTTGTAAAAAAAACCTTTTGAGTCCATGATCCCATTTGGTAACAGATAACTCAAGACAATAGAAGGTTTTTCTTGACCTAAACAGTGTTTTGTGGTTTTAAAACAGAAATTTTCACATCCTTAATTTCATTGAATCTAAGAAGACACATACTAATTTCAGAGTTGTTAAAGTGTGAAAAAATATTTTAGAAACAATGAAATATGGTAAATATCTGGATTTCTGGCTTCTTTCAGAAAATTGAAATATTTGACACTCTAGGGCTGTGAACCCAGGTGGCAACAATAGCTCTGTCATGTAGTGGCTGTTCCATCTGGTCTCCCTTCCTTTTCTTGATTCCTCCCTCTCTCCCATTTTCTTCCTTATTTTGTCATTAATTTCACACATACTCAGTTAATGTCTCCCCAGAGCAGGACACAATCCTAGGCTTTGGGGAGACATTGGTTAACGAAACAGGCAACATTCTTGCCTTCAAAGAGCTTACCTCTCAGCTAGGAAAGATAGACTGTAAATGAGTAAATCAGTATGATAATTTCGAAAGTAGAACGTGCTATGAAGAAAATAAAACCAGAGCATGGAATAAAAAGTTATTGAGGAGGTGTGTACATTATTTTTGATGATGTGATGAGATAAGACCTCCTTGAAGAGGAGACTTCTGACCTAAGCATTTGGTAATGGGAAGGAGCCAGTTTTGTAGAGATCTTCTCCTACCTTTCTGGCCCATCTTTTTTTGTGTGTTTATTGTTGTTGTTTCCTTTGGAAGCCCATTTCTTTGCACTGACTTCTTAATATCCCCAAACTTTTCCCTTGATCCTCTTCTCACTTTCACTGTTTTTTGATGATTTTATCAAATATTTAACCATGACTTAAACTTCGAGGATTTTGGTATTTTTATCTTAAATCTAATCCTCTATCCTGAGCTCTAGAACCATTTTTATAACTGCGGAGAAACGGCCATTCTGCCTGGAAAGTTGACAAGCACCACGCACTCCGAGAAAGCTCAGATTGACTTAATTACTTATCTAATCCTTATTAAGTTTCTGCTTCTTCTGAATTATAGTAATGATTATATTGTGTGCACTATATTATTTTAATGAACACTTTTACTGTTCTTACTATGTAGCTGAAAGTATTCCAAATGCTTTGCAAATACTGTATGAGATTATATATTCATTGAAACAAGGGACTGTGTTTTTTTCATTACTTTATTTCCTGCTCTTCGCATAAAAAGGACAATTCAATAAAAGCTTGGTGAGGCAATAAATAAATAAATAAATCAGTAAATGAATAAATGAATACAATGAATGCAATTATAGAGATTTAGCTGTTATTGAGAGGATTGAAAAGATTGCTTATCAGACACAAGTTACATGATTGCCAGGCAGCAGAGGGTCAGTGGTGTTTGTGCTCTGAATTTGTAGAAGTTCCAATTTACATAGTTATTGCTGTTCTCTATGTATGCATATAAAGAAAACCAATGAGTGTAGCATTGATTTAAAGTCAGATTTTGTGGAGTGCACATGGTGAAAAGATAACAGCACATGGGAATAGCAGGAACTGGAGAAACTGGAGGTCAGATCATTCCTGGGTTCAAGATGAGTTGAAAGGAAGCATCAAGATGACTGATAAGGAGAAATAGAGAAATAAAGAGAATTAAAAGAAATAAAAGAACTAAAGCTATGAGCTCAGAATAGGATAAGGAGATAAATGTGAAATGTGTATAACACTTATACACATATACATTCTTTTTTTTTAATTGAAAACTTAAAAAAATTCTGATACTATTTTTTATTGAAGTATAGTTAACTTACAATGTTGTGCTGGTTTCAAGTGCACAGCAAAGTGCTTCAGTTATATATACATATTCTTTTTCAGATTCTTTTCCATTATAGGTTATTATAAGATATTGAATATAGTTCCCTGTGCTATACAGTACATCCTTGTTGCTTACCTTTTTTATAAATAGTAGTGTGTATATGTTAATTCCAAACTCCTAATTTATCCCCCCCACACCCATCCCCTTTGGTAATCATAAGTTTATTTTCTATTGTCTGTGATTCTATTTCTATTTTGTAAATAAGTTCATTTATATCATGTGTTTTAGATTCCACATATAAATGATATCATGTGATATTTGTCTTTCTCTGTCTGATTTACTTCACTTAATATGATAATTCCTAAGTACATCCATATTGCTGCAAGTGGCATTACTTCATTTTTTTATATGGCTGAGTAATATTCCATTGTGTATATATATATCACATCTTTTTTTTTTTTTTTTTTGCAGTATGCGGGCCTCTCACTGTTGTGGCCTCTCCCGTTGCAGAGCACAGGCTCTGGACGCGCAGGCCCAGCAGCCATGGCTCATGGGCCTAGCCGCTCCACAGCATGTGGAATCCTCCCGGACCGGGGCATGAACCCGTGTCCCCTTCAACGGCAGGCGGACTCTCAACCACTGCGCCACCAGGGAAGCCCTATCACATCTTCTTTATTCATCTGTTGATGGACATTTAGGTTGCTTCCAACATACATACATTCCTAATCATGTAGTAGTTCTCTGGAATAACACTATCCATAAAAAATATAGTGTGAGTTACATATTTAATTTTAAATTTTCTATTAGTTATACTAAAAAAAGTAAGCAGAAACAGGTGAAATTTGATAATATACTTTATTTAACCCAATATATTAAAATATTATTATTTCAACATATAAAAATACATATAATATGTAACAATAATGAGGCATTTTATATTCATTTCTCATACTAAGTCTTTGCTATCAGGAGTGTATTTTACACTTTGCAATCCTCGATTAGAGCCAGCCACATTTCTAATGCTCAGTAGCCATATGTGATTAGTGGCTATCACATTGGACAGAGGAGATCTCCATCTAAGGAGGTCAGGGAATGGTGAAGTTAGGGTATTGCCTACAAGGTTGCTAAAATCTCCTTGGATCTTGATGTAACACAAATGTTACACAAGAAGACTATGAAAGATTTTGACCTGAAGGAAGGGAGGAGATTAAAACAATCAGGTATGTCTCCTGGTCTTTTAGAGGGTTATTGAAAAAGGATGTTGTTTCTATTTATATAATTTGTCTTCAAGATATTTATATCAGTAGAAGACCATAAGTACATATAGAGATTGTTTTTTACAGGTTTTTCAAGGTATTCTTTTGGGAACTAAATATTACAAATGTCATTTTGTCTTGTTCTAACCACCTCAAGATTATAAATTTACCTTTTGCTCTAAGGAAAACATTGTAGAAAAACTTCTGCAGTTAATTTTAAAAAATGGTCTCTAAGCATTTCCACATATCTGAAGGGTTGTGCCCCTGCCGTCAACACAAAAGCCTCATAGAAAGGTGTGACTGTGAGAACACATCTGTCTAGTGAATAAGACACTCAAACAGCTTCAACTTCTGTACCTGTCTACTACCATCAATCAATGTGATGCCATTTTTCAGGAGAAAAATAAATGTTATATGGCCAAGTGTATTTAAAATTGGATTTGGTATATGGCTACATCCACTTATTATCTTCCAGAATAAAAGCAATCACCTAAGCTCTTTCAGTACAGAATTTCAAATGACTCTGGAACATGAAAATGAGTTCTGCTTTCTCAAATCTGCAATTACGATGCTGTAATTTTAAAATGTCTTGGTCATGCTGCCAACTGCAGGTCATCTCCAAAAAAAGGGTATTTCTTTGGATGTCATATATGAGGGTTTTCATGTCCTTGTTGTTCATCATTGTATCTCTGATGCCAATAATCAGTTCTAGGCCCTGTGATCATAAAGGGAACTAAAACTTTCTAAAAACACTTTTTAGATGACAGCATCCATAAATTAACCCTATTCAAGAAAGTGTGCTGATTCCAAAAACAAAGACAGGTCTACTAAAATTCTACCATCTTTTTCTCTTCAATATCTAATCATTGCTGAACCACTTCATTGTCTACTGACGTCAAAAAAAAAAAAGACAAAGCAAAAGCAAAACAAAAACAATAAACATTAAGAGAGATTTAGGAGACGTTAAGCAGGTACTGGCTTCTGGTTCTGTGCTAGACATTATGATAAATATTAACTATTATTTGTTACCACTGGTATTTTGCCTTATGGTGTTGCATCTGTGTTTAGCCAGAGAATGCCAGATGGCAATGAGAAACCGATTGCTCACTATGCAAGAACAATGATGTACATTACACGTACACTAACAAAGCTCCAGCGATGATCAAGGGAGCCCAAAATTCCCACAACCACTTTTGTCAACCTTTAACAATTAATGGAGTACAGACTCCTTTGAATATTCTTTGGCGATTCCTCTCTAAGGAAATCATACACTTTTAATTAGGTAAACAGAAATGCAACTTGAATTTTTCTTGCCACCTACCTCCAAGCTTTGAAGAGCATAATTTCTAAAACTCCTTCTCTGGTCACCAGCTATTGCTTTCCAACTATGTTGTCTTTCTCCCATAGAGTGGTAGAAGATAATCCTTTCATACCACTTCATGACTATGAAATGTGAGTAGAATAACTACCCAAGGAATTCATGCATGTTATAACTTTTCACTGATTTTCCCACTCATAACTGAATCTGTTTTTTGGAAAGTCTTTCTTCTGCGGTTTTAAGAGGTGATTTTTATGTTAGCTTGGATATATTCAAACAACATATTTAGAAACTCTTTGCATTAAAAAATTGATTTAGAATTAGGTCTGGTGACATACAATAGATTAAGGTATTTAAAAGTAATCTAAATGTTTGTAGTATATGGCACATGATGACCCAATAAAGACATATTGGTCAATGACTTTGGCTTTCCCTAAATGGTTCCAAAGAAAAAACATTTATTATTTTTATAGATAACTTTTTCTATCATCCATTGTAAACCTGACACCAACAACAACAGGTTCCTGACAATTATTTACAGCACTTGAATTATCAAACAACCTTATGTTGGGCAACAGCCTTTCACATACTTAAATTGAGTTTAAATAATTTTTCAAAGATTTCTGGTCATGGTAGTACTATGAATTTAGGTTTTAGAATCTCTCCATCCAAACCCAAACATATAGCAATGATAAATAAATTACTAGAACCAAAATGAAAAGAGATAAAGGTGTATCTTTAAGTTAATATCTCTTTGAACCAGAAACAGAACAAATACAAGCTGCATGGAGGATGAAGCCATGGGCTTGCTGGACCCTAGGTCTAAAAGAGCCTGGGAGGTGGATTCCTACAGGGTAACAAGGACAAAAAGCACCATATACAGGTTAGGGAACTGGATCCAAGTTCATGACAGGAAACCTGGGGCTGCTGTAGGACTTTGCTACCCTTGACAAGAGATCAGAGAATGCTGCGACTGTTGCCTGGGGCTTCTGAAAGCTTCTGGAGAAAGAAGCAGCATCTAAGCAAGCAGCACCTGGGCCAAACCACCTGCTGATTCAGTGACTAAATCTGCAACTTCTCCAATGAAACCATGGGACAGAGGCCACCAGTAAGCATAAAAGGGAATGGGGAGGAATGGAATGGTAAGTAGTTTCCACCAATTATGAGCCCAAAAGTGAACTTTCCAATCACATACAGAAAATGTAACATTAAAGAAGAGGAGGAACAAAATCGATAAAAAGGAGTCATATTCACTTTTGACAAAAATGAAAGTAATATAGAATTTTAAAATGGCTTAAATGTATGTTAATCATCAAACAGGTAAAGAAAGGAAAATAACCATAAAAATGAATTATAAAATACTGGTAGATAGCTATAAATTAAGGTAAAAAGTAACAAGTTAGAAATCCTTGTAATAAAAAAGATAGCTTTTGGATTGAAGAGCTCAATAGATAGGAATTTTAAACTGGAACTACTCACTGAAAAAATATGATAGTACTTAAAATTCAGCCAAAATGAAGCACAGGGAGATAACAAGAAAAACAAGGAAACTGGAGAAATGATGGTTAGATGGAAAGGCTCCAGTATAGTTCTAATAAGAGTCTCAGAAGTAGAAAATAATGGAAAGTGTGAAGAAACTGTCAAAATGATAATGGCTGAAGATTTCCAGAACTGGAAGAAAAATAAATTCTCAGGCATAAATAATACATAAAGAGAAGGGTAGAATGAATAAAATCTAAACAAAGACACAACCAAATGAAATTTCAGAACATCAGGCATCAAGAGACCATCTTCAAAGCTATCAGAGAGAAAAGGCAGGTGCCCTATAAAAGGTCAACAACTAGACTGACAGTAGATTTCTCATCAGCCAAAATATACTTCAAAAGTACTTTGAAGTCAAGTTTTGTTTATATTTTATTATTAGTGACTTCATTTTTTTACAACAGTTTAGGTTTTCAACAAAATTTAGAAGGAAGTACAAAGATTCCCCTGCCCACACACATACATAGTCTCCACCATTATTGACATCATTCAGCAGAAAGGTACATTTTTTACCAAGGATGAACGTACAGTGACACATTATAATCACCTAATACCCATAGTTTATCTTAGGGTTTGCTCTTGTTGGCTTCTTTAACTTAGTAGAATTCATTTAAGGTTCTTCCATATCTTTTCATGGCCTGACAGTTCATTTCTTTTTAGCTCTGAATAATATTTCATTGTCTGGATGTACCACAGTTTATCCATCCATTCACCTGCTGAAGGACATTTTGGCTGTTTCCAAGTTTTGGTAATTATGAATGAAACTGCTATAAACATACAGGTGCAGGTTTTTGTGTGCACATAAGTTTTTAATTCCTTTGGGCAAATATCAAGGAACATGATCACTGGATCGTATGGTAAGAGTATATTTAATTTTGTAAGAAACTTTCACGGTCTTTCAAAGTTAGCTGTACCATTTTGCATTCCCATTAATGTACGAGAGTTTCTGTTGCTCCACATTCCCACCAGCTTTTGGTATTGTCAATGTTTGGGGTTTAGTTTATTCTAATAGGTGCACAGGGGTATCTCGTTGTTTTGATTTGCATTTCCTTGATTACGTATGATGTGGAGTGTCTTTTCAAATACTTATTTGTCAGCTGTGTGTATTCTTTGGTGAGCTGTTTGTTAAGGTCTTTGGCCATTTATTAAATTGAGTTTTTTGACTTCTTACTGAGTTTTAAGAGTTCTTTGTATATTTTGGATAACAATGTTTTATCAGATGTCTTTTGCCAACATTTTCTCCCAGCCTGTGGCTTGTCTGTTCATTCTGCTAACATTGTCTTTCACAGGAGGGAGGAAGCACGTTATAGTGCTAGGATTAGGTATCAGTGTTTTAGTGAGCCTATGCTCCCGGGATGTAAACTTCACAGGTGTTTCTTAGTTTTTTTCTTTCTCCCTCTAGGTGGGACAGGATGGCTGGAGTGGGCTGGAGTAGGGTCTTTCCCCTCCCCAAGTCACGTAGGCTCTGGTAATACTCCAGCAGGTTAGGTTTTAGTTTCCCCTGAGAGCAGGCTTTGTTAAGAACAACAGAATGCTTTGGCATGTTTCAAAATGGTTCCTTTTCCCCTCACCTCCCAGAGTGGGAGGCGATTTTTCTCTGATATTTACTGTGGGAATCAGGTCGAGCATCTGGAAGTAAATCTCACAATTTTGTGGCAGTCTCTTTATGACTGGGTACCCCAGCAATTTTTAACTCTCAGACTTGTCCACACTGAGCTTCCAGCAGTTCATCAGTGACAGTTCAGGTTTTCCTACCCCGGAAGGTTTTTGCTCCCAAGTCTCTGCTCTGGTATGCCATGACTCTGTGCTCCCTTCTGACTCTCCAATCTTGGGAGCAGTGGTTTGCCTTGTGTCCTCCCTTGACTTATGGATCCAAGAAGAATTTATTTTCCAGTCTGTTCAGATTTTACATGTTAGGACAGAGTGGCCATTTCCAAGCTCCTTATAAGTGGACTGGAAACCAAAAGTCTGAAGTCAAGTTTTTGTCCCAAGAGGACTGGGCAAAAGTAGTGGCATCTTGGTGCAAAATCAAATAAGCCAGGCACAAAGGGTGGCCGTTGAAAGGAGGGAAGGTTTGAGGTGGTCAGTGATTCTGGAATCATTTCTGAACTGAAGGGCAGGTAGCTAAGGCAGATTTAATTCAGTTCCTGCTGCTATGAATATTGGTGTTCCATAAGTGACTCCAGGCAAATTCCAGAAGTTCACTTCCAGAGCAGCATTTCCCCAGCCTATCCCACGGAACATGATGAATGAATAAAAATCTCTGTTAAATGAACAAAAAGGTTCCACTGTCAGATATGATTAGAAACTGCTGGGTGAAACAAAATTAGGTTTCTTCACAAAAGAATTTACCAGAAACTTTGCTATATCAATATGCCCTGTGAATCTGTAAAACGGGTGTTTAGAATGCAGGGTGTTTAGATTTTCAAACTTCTTTGAATTTAGATTGCTATTTCCTTAGAAGAACTAATGAGATAATCCACCACACATGCTTTGGAAGAAAAGCTTCTTTAGATTTATCTAGTCTTAACATTTTCACGGTATTGTCTGACAAGTCTCTGGAGACACAAAGTAAAGTAAGCAAAAAAGCATTCTCCAGTCACTATAAAACTCACCACAAAATGCCCACCCCTGATGATTAAAGACCATGTCAGTTAAGGTGGAGTCTTACATATGCCAGATTGCCCTGTGGTTCAATCATATTTTGTCCATTTTGCCTTCCTGTCTTCTCTGTTTTCGCTGATTCAGGGTGGAGTAGTTTTTGCAGCTACAAAGGTCACTTGTTAAAGGCCTGGTCCTTTTTTACCTGTTTTATTGCTTCAGGAACCTGCTAAGAGTGTGACTTAAAGCAATCCCAGAATCATGTGTTAAGCTACACACAACTGGTTTGTTTAATAACACTTTGTACAACTACTGCACAGAGTCCACAAATAACAGAGAATTCATCTGGTCTTCTTGTTCGGGGCCTAAGAGGTGCTTCCCTTGAATAAACAGCTAAGTCCCTCATGGAAATGAACAAAATTTTGATTTGTTATTATCTTAATGACAAATGGTATTTTATACAATGGCAACACGTTTGGTCACCAGTGAAAAATATGCTTGGTTAGGGTAGCATTCTATTAGATGGATCACACTTATGATCTACCCATTCTGGCCTCTAGAATAACAACTGCGAAAGTCAGGTGGATAAACCAGTCTAAACAGCCTCATATTATTAAAACCACAATAAAGAGTAAAAACTAAGTCCACCTTTTCATGTAAATAACAGTGATAACACCTAGCACTTATATAGTGCTCACCATGGTCTAGATGTCTCAGCACTTTGACACCTGAACACATTTAATCTCTCTAAAAACTCCATGAGACAGAGAAGGTGACCTTAATATCTGGAAACACAACAGACATTATAAATGACTTACAGATATCACATTAGAACATATGATACGTTTTATGTGCTGTGCAAAGTTGTGATGAATGTGGTACATTAATTCATCTCCATCAGTACTTGCTTGTGCATCTGTGATGTGTTGCCTCAAACGATCTCTGCTTTTTCACTGAATAAACCTGTAAAGTAAATCAGAGGGGTTCAAAATATATAAAAAAATAATAACATCTATGCTGCTGGATCTTATAGCTGCTGTGTACTATTATCTCCATTTTAAAGATGAGAAGGCTCAGAGAAGTTAAGCCATTTGCCCAAGGTCACAGAGCTAGAAGTGGTGGAGAAATAATTTAAATCAAGGCCATCTGACTTGAGAGTCCATGCCCTTATTGGGACCATAAATAAATAAAACAACTTATAAATAGTATATAGTAGGGTTTGGAAATGAATTTGTGTTCTCTATGCTGGCCCAGTGCAAATTTCTTGTATTTTATTTTCCAAATTATTTATTTATTTGTGTCCCATTCTGTTCTATAGCAAGGAAGTCGTTTCTCTATATCAAGGCTTTTATTTCTTACAATTGTAAAATATTCTCAGACTTTCTCAGTTCCAGTCCTAAGGATGTTTGTAGCTCAAAATGACTGCTACAAATTACTCATGAGTGAGAGTACTGGCCTCTCCTGATACTTTGCAAGCTGCTACAGTAGTATTCATTTTGTATGGAAAGAATAACTTCCAATGGGGTCCATGTTTAGCAAGAACTGAGTCTGTGTGGGTTTAATTATACTTTCTGTTAGAGTCAATTAAATGGCCACCAAGTTTCTGATATCTTAGGTATTAGGTTGACTATTAATTTCATGACTGCTGCCATGAAGGTCGGTCTCCATGTCATTATATTCATGGTTATATGCATATACATCTATGGAAAGAATTGCCAACAGAACAGTTTTCTGGTTTCCTTTCATATGTTAACATGACTTCCCAACCCCATTTTTTTTTCCTAAAGTGGTAAATCCCTGAATGATCTCCCGCTTAAGAATGATGCCTCAGACCAAAAATGAATGTTAATGGCTCATAGTCTTCAGGGTGAAAAGTCAATTTATTAGGAATCTGCTGTTTAATATAGGATTTGTTATAGGTCCATGTACAATCAGGTGATTATTACAACCAACCATTAAATTATTAATGGTGGACAGTTTCCACAGAAAGTGTCATAAAGTATGTAAAGTCTAAAGGGAATATGAACTGATACAAGGGAGGAAGGAAGGAAGGAGAGAAGGAAGGGAGGGAGAAAGGAAGGGGAATGAAGAGAGAAAGATTGAGGATTTAGAGAGGAATTGATGAATGTCCATCTATGAACTGGGGGTTGGGAGGACAAAGGGAGTATCTGGCCTTAATAGGGCACATATAGTTAGAAAAGCAGAAATTAGGGGTATTGTTCTGAATCCATCTACATTTTTTATTGGTTTATGAAATTCAATATCTGTGTCCAGAGAAAATTTACTACTTTGAATAAGACAGAATGATGGGGCTGGATCATCTCTGACAGTGACTTGACAGACACACTTCTAATTATCAGGAATGAGTTTTCTGGAACAGAAGGCAAGGGAGTGGGTGTCCTCCAAGGAAGGTTACTATTCATGCTCAGATAACTTGTTCCAATAGCCTATTCTTGGATAACAAAGAATCATCTTTTTTTTTTTTTTTTGCGGCACGCGGGCCTCTCACTGTTGTGGCCTCTCCCGCTGCAGAGCACAGGCTCCGGACACGCAGGCTCAGCGGCCATGGCTCACGGGCCCAACTGCTCCGCGGCATGTGGGATCTTCCCGGACCGGGGCACAAACCCGTGTCCCCTGCATCGGCAGGCGGACTCTCAACCACTGCGCCATCAGGGAAGCCCAACAAAGAATCTTAATAGAATTGAACCTATAATATTTAATGCTCTTTTAACTCACATATTTGAAACTTTTGAGTTTAGTGGCTGAAAATTTGGAACCTAATACATTTCTCTATATCTAGAGGAAATAAATTCTATTAGAGGATAGCCACACAAAGCTATGTCATGTGTTTCTGACTTTAAAAGCCCTGAGTCTAAGGGATCGGTCAAATGTCTAAAAAAATCGTACATGGAAAGTTTTACTCTGCGGCTTGAAAATAATGAACTATATCTCAGCTATTAAAGTAGCAACTTAAACCCATTTGCTTTTTTTCATTAAGGTGAAAGACTCATAAGAAAAGATCCTATGGAAAAGCAGAAGAATGGAATATTAGAATGGCAAGCAGTAGTATAATATTTTAAGAAACGAGCATATTGCCTCTCAGCATTTGTTGTGCTATAACGATGTGGCTAATTCGAAGATGGAAAATAATTTAAACCAGAAATCATAGCAGTAGTATAGTAACTGCTTCTCTGGTTTTTTCATTGTTATTGTTGTTGCTTTTAATTTGCTTCTGTGCCCCATACGCTCTATGATGTTACATATAACTTGTTATTTTTGATGTATAGGCATTTAGAATTGGACTTTGACTTATTTGATCAGACAGTATATGTATACATATAGCTGATTCACCTTGTTGTATAGATGAAACTAACACAACATTGTAAAGCATTTATACTCCAATAAAAATGTAAAAAAAAAAAAAAGGAAAATAAAAGACAATACATAAAAGGAAAAACTAAAAAAAAAAAAACTACTTGAGAGGATATTTTTCTCTTAGCTTGTGTGAAATAATTAGGTTTTACTTGTGTGATGTTATAGAACTCATTTAAGATCTTCCTACTGACTGACTTGCTTTCTTTGGTTTATTCAGAAAATCAGAACAGAGCACTAACTGACATTTCAAAATCCTTCACTTGATACTGATGATACCCAATCAACATTAGGTCATCTGTACTTTCTGAGAACACTATAGATACTACACCAGTAAAAAAAAAAATGTCTTTGATTCTCCCAAACTCTGAATCCCACTAAAAGTTATGGTTTGTGGTAAACTGTCCTCACTCTTTTCCTTAATCCTATGACAAATGGGACAAGTACATTAAGAGATACAAAACTGTTACTGTGCACTCTTTGCCATATCATAGTTTCCATTTTAGGAATGGAGATCACGAAGATGTGTCTACTTTATTCACGCTGTGGCTTGACTAGCACCGTGTGCTTGAGAGTCTTAATATATGGTACTTGATGACTGATTTATACACTCCATTTACAAGGTGTTAATGTAAAAAATGACCAAATTCAATCTCATGTCTCCAAATTAAAATAGTTTTTACATTTTTCCAGTAATATCTTTTATAAACAACACTAAATATTACTTCAAATTCATCAACAGCTCTTTATGATTAGTTGAAATTCTACGGCAACAGAATGTACATGAAGTGTACAAATAAATACATTCTCTACTAGACAAACAATACACAGATGGCTTTAAGTTTTTACTGTGGATTTATGGCCTGTGTATTTTGTAGTATTATTTGTTGCAACTAGTCTGGAGAGTTATTCTGAGATATTGAATATGGAAAATAAAATTTAACAGAACTTCAGAAAGTAAAAGGATAAGTAGGAACACTATGTTTCATCAATGCAGCAAAACTGTTACTTTTTTCTAACACATATGTCCAGTGTTCATTGCATGCACTAGAAATTAACATATTTTAGGGTAACAAAAAATGGAGAAGCCCCATTACAAGCATTTACTATATTAACAATTATTTGAGAGTGAACCTTTTATAAGACAAATTCAAGTGATTTTCCAGGGTTGGAAAGATGGGAGACTGAAAATAATGTGAGCTTTTGAATCTATCACACTTATAAACCTGTCTCTATCGCTGTGATTCAGATTTGTCATCTGTAAAATGGAGGAAATATCACCTACCTCAAGGCTTAAAAGATAGTGAAATGAGATAACTTATTACACATGGATAGTGAGATTTCAATAGATTACATGAGATATCCATAGGTCCTCAGTAAAGATAGCTCTTATTATCATTTGTATTATGTCAGTTTTCCTCCTTCTAGGTGTATGAACCAGCAAGACAAAGGCATGGGAAACAGAAAATGTAAGAAGTTAAATGCCAGGGTAAGAAATTTGGAATTTTATTCAATAGTCAATAAGAGACCATTAAAGATGTTTCAAGAAGAGAAATTAACCTTATTTGGACTCTGCTTTACAATAGTAGTATTCAG
Organism: Phocoena sinus; assembly: GCF_008692025.1. Taxonomy (NCBI): domain Eukaryota; kingdom Metazoa; phylum Chordata; class Mammalia; order Artiodactyla; family Phocoenidae; genus Phocoena; species Phocoena sinus. The sequence goes on from NC_045772.1 coordinate 69,771,468, forward strand.
ATTTTAGGGTGCATAAGAACCCTGGGGGTGATTGTTAAAAATGCAGATTTGAGGACTTCACCCTGAGAAGTTATGACACATTAGGTCTGATATGGGATCCAACCGATTCTGTTACAGAAAGTCCTGGAGTCACGTTTCATGAAAAATGCCATTTTAAAGAAATTAACCCAAATGCAATAAGACGGGTGTCTTGGAAGGGGTGAAACTAGACACAGAGAGGTCACTTAGACACTTACTACTCAAAGTGGGGTTGGCCAGGTCACAGCATTGAGAAGACCCTGATACTCAGTGGAAATGGGGAACCTTGGGCCAGATGCAAAACCAATGAATCAGAATTAACATTTTTTTTTTTTTTTTTTTTTTTTGCGGCGCGCGGGCGTCTCACTGCTGTGGCCTCTCCCATTGCGGAGCACAGGCTCCGGACGCGCAGGCTCAGCGGCCATGGCTCACGGGCCCAGCTGCTCCGCGGCATGTGGGATCTTCCCGGACCGGGGCACGAACCCGTGTCCCCTACATCGGCAGGCGGACTCCCAATCACTGCGCTACCAGGGAAGCCCTGGAATTCACATTTTTAAAGCTTTATTGAGGTATAATTGACAAAGAAAAATTCTATATATTTAAAATGTACCTACAACATAATGTTTTGATATATATATATATATATATATATATATATATATCATTATATATAGTGAGTCACCACAATCCAGCTAGTTACATCCATCACCTCACATAGTTACCATTTTCTTTTCTCCTTTTCCTTCTTCTCCTCCGTCTTTTTTTTTTGTTGTTGTTGTGAAAACTCTTCAGATCTATCCTGTTAGCAATTTCAAGTATACAATACAGTACTGTTTAGTCACATTGCACGTTAATAAGATTCATGGGTAATTCATCTACATATTAAAATATGAGGGGCTTCCCTGGTGGCGCAATGGTTGAGAGTCCGCCTGCTGATGCAGGGGACGCGGGTTCGTGCCCCGGTCCGGGAAGATCCAGCATGCCGCGGAGCGGCTGGGCCCGTAAGCCATGGCCGCTGAGCCTGTGCGTCCGGAGCCTGTGCTCTGCAAGGGGAGAGGCCACAACAGTGAGAGGCCCGCGTACAACAAAAAAAAAAAAAAAAAAAAAAATTAAAATATGAGATGACTGGCCTATAATGCTGACAGTACAGATGGAAGCCCATCAAAGCCTGAAATTGGGCAGTGACCGATGGAGAAGAAATGAAGCATTAAATAAGAGGGGATGTACTAGTTACCCTTATAAATTGTAGACCTAAAAATTCAGGCCAGAGAGGCCCTCCATCTCCATAACTCTGGTGGGTCAGTCTCTGTTCCTAGTAGAGAACTCACTGGATTTGTAAGAAGGAATAAATGCTCACCTTGGACCGCCCACTGCTACTCCTGCCTACAGCAGACGTGGAGATGGGTTCTCTCTTTCTCAGCCTGAAGAACAAATTTCGGAGCAGCTGCAAAGCCGGCTGAGACATTTTCAAATAACCATCTGGCCTCACTTCCCACCCTGGTGTGGCATAAACATGGAGATGACAGAAGAGGGGTGATTATCAGATTCAATTTGGGAATGCAGGACTGGATATTGGAGGGTAAATGAGAATTTAGTAGAATGCAGGGATGAGATGTTGGACCCTTTAAAAAAATGCCTTCTCAACACAATCGCTTCCCAGAAGGTGACAAAGGTATTCACATCTCTTCCTTTGACCCTTGAGCGATTCTCATTTTCCTAATTGAAGAAAGTTGCCTAAGTGCTGGAGGTGCCAGGATATTGTTTCTATGATGATGAAATAGATTACTGCCCACTGAGCTGAGCCCAGAAGTTTTGTAGCTGCACAGCTCTCCTAATGTGACAGAGGGAAAAGCACATTGTAATTTTGATGCACAGTCATTTCATGAACATAGCATTAATGCAGAGCTTCAGGGGTGCCTGTATAAGCCAGAGAGTGAGGTTGAATTAAGTATGGAGTGATTCTTGAGCTAGCAGAGGTGTTCTATTAGCTGAATGGCAGAGCATGCAATTTAGAAGCTGTAGGCCCTGAGTTTTCTCTCAGCAACACTGTCTAAACATAATTAATCAGTTGCTTCTCACAGTAAGTGACACTAATTACTTGCACTCTAATTGCTATGTACAGAGTAATGTTACCCCGTTCTAAGTGCTCTGTAGAGTAGCAAATGAGATCTTTAATACATTATCATGGATTTCATGTAATTACAATTCTTTCCAATGGAGCAAAAGGAAAATATTGTAGGCTACTTCGTCAGGAATCAATAAATAACTTCTATTACCACTATTAAGAAATAGTGATTGAACCTCTTCCTTATTATTAGCGCGTATGTGATTAGAACTGTGTATAGTTGTAAGTGCCAGCCCTTGGAACTGAAAATTTGCCCTTTGCTAGCTATGTTCTTGCTAGATGATTTTCTCTTCCAAAGAAAGTGATTCTAATTTTTCCTGAATTTTATTAATTTCTTAAAATCAGAGGCTTTGAATTGACTAGATAGAGAAAAAGGAAATATTAACTTCTAATCTGATTTCATCTTTAGGTTCTATATCTCTATCTGGTTTTATTCTTTATCCTTTACACTATATTTTCCTCCCTTGTACAAGACTGACTTGTTATTTTATAGATTTTAGTGCTTAAGTATTTGAATTAGCTAAACAGTGCTTGAGCTTCTTTCTAAAACTCCTTACAAGCATTCTCGGTTCTAGAAGATTGTTCTCTAAAAACAATTTTAAGTTATAGCTGAAAACGAAAATGTTCTTGAAAGGACAACTCTAAGTTTCTTGACAAAGACAAGTTTCTTGAAAGGGAAGATTCCTTGAGTTTAAATCTTATAAGGTAAATAACATCATATGTGCTCTGAAGAAAGAAATGTGATGCAGTAAAGGAAAGGAAAATAACAAAGGAAAATAGGCCTCTCTTTATAATGTGCTAAGTATTAGAATGAAAGTAGGATTCAAAATTGTATGTCTTATACAACTTATTGTTTCTTCTCTTCTGACTGCCTTATGTAGATTTTAATTATTCTGGTTTTGTATGGATTTAATTTTCTCATTCTTTTGAATAATTATTTTTCATTATACGATTTATGTTGAAGAATTCCTTAATTATTTCTCTGGGGAGTATAATTGTCTTTCTAGTGTGGTTTTTTTGATTCTGGTGTTTAGCAGCTTTTTCTTTAAGGAAACTCTAGCTCTTCCTGTATTTGTTAAGTCATTCTTTAGGTTTGAGAACTTTTCTTCAACTCCTAAGTTTATGCTATGTACAAACTTTAGATTGCCTTCAAAGGAAAAAAATATGACTAGTGAAGTACTTGGTATATGGGCTAATTTAAGGATATTTCCCTATAAGGACATCCTGTTGTTTATACAATTTGTTTATTGGGCATATTTATTCCTCTCTTCGTTACAAATATAAATGACTGAAGAAACTTGCAAATTGAATTTTATTTTCTAAAATGTTTTTAACTTTTGAAAGAGGAAAAACTTGTTGAAATTATAGGCAGAAAAGAAAAAAGTTTCCAACTTCTCCTATTCCTATCATTAATGTAAATATTTAAACAAAAAATAATTTTAATTATTTCCTTTTCTACTATGTAATGCTGTTTCTAGATATGCCCCATGCTTTATTTAACTTCAAAAACCTGCTTCCAGCTCTTCAGATTTCTATTGTTAATTGAATATATTTACACCAAAGTTAATTTTGTGTCCTTTCTTAATCACTATCTGTATTGCATATGCTCCTTCTAACTGCTTTACCTAAAATGCCTTCTTTCCTCACCACCCTTCTAAACTGCCCCCATCCTGCATCACTTCGTTACTCTTCATGGTACCATTACAATGGAAATAGTGTGGGGTTTTTTTTGTTTGTTTTTGTGGTACGCGGGCCTCTCGCTGTTGTGGCCTCTCCTGTTGCGGAGCACAGGCTCTGGACGCTCAGGCTCAGCGGCCACGGCTCACAGGCCCAGCCGCTCCGCGGCACGTGGGATCTTCCCGGACCAGGACACGAATCTGTGTCCCCTGCATCGGCAGGTGGACTCTCAACCACTGCGCCACCAGGGAAGCCCTAGTGTGTTTTTTTAAAAAGACAACATCAGCAATATAACCGACGCCTAGGAGGAGGAGATATCTGGCCTGAAGTCCTCACTGCATCAATGCATGTCACTTTCAGTTTCTTCATCTGAAACATGGACATAAAACCTGAGTGACGTGGATAATTTCCTAACACAGTAATTTACCAAAACTGACTCAAGTAGAGAGAAAATTGAAACAGTCATTTTAACAGGAAAAAAGTTTTTATGGAGCAACCTATATAAAGTTTTAGGGGATAATTTGATGAAACCTTTAAAAAACAGATTTTTCAATGCTATTCTAATTATTCCAGAACATAAAAAAGAAGGAAAATGTCCCCAAGTTGGATAAAGACTGAATAAAACAGGATATATAATTATCACATTAAGTTTAAGAAGACATCCATTACCTCACGTGGTCATCACTTTTGTGTTTGTGTGTGGTGAGAACACTAAGGGTCTACTCTCTTCACAAATTTCAAGTATAGAACATAGTATTACTAATTATAGTCATCATATTTTACATTTGATCCCCAAAACTGATTCACCTTATGACTGAAAGTTTGTATGCTTTGATGAAGTTCTCCCTATTTTCCCCACCCCCCAGTCCCTGGCAGCCATCATTCTACTCTCTGTTTCTGTGAATTTGACGTTTTTTTTAAAAAAAGGATTCCATGTATGAGTGAGATCATATGTATTTGCCTTTGTCTGACTTATTTCATTTAATATAATGTTTTTCATATTCTTCCATGTTGTTGTAAATAGCAAGATTTCCTTTTTATGGCTGAATAAGCTTTCCTTGTATATGTAGATATACATACCACATTTTTTTCATCCATTTATCTATCAACAAACCTCTTGTCTCTTTGATAATAGCCATCCTAACAGGTGTAAGGTGATATTTCATTGTGGCTATGATTTGCATTTCCATGATAATTAGTGATGTTAAGCACATTTTCATGTGCCTATTGGTCATTTGTATGTCTCCATTAGAAAATGTCTATGCAGGTTCTTTGCCCACTTTTAAATAAGATTTTGTTGTTGTTGTTGTTGAGTTGTATGAGTTTCTTATATATTTTAGATATTAACCCCTTATCAGATACATGGTTTAGAAATATTTTCTCCCATTCCATAGGTTGCCTTTTCATTTTGTTGATTGTTTTCTTTGCCATGCAGAAGCTTTTTAGTTTGATGTAGTCCCATTTATTTATTCTTGTTTTTGTTGTGTGCATATTTAATGTCATATCCAAAAAGAGTATTGCCAAGACCAATATCAAGGAGACTTTTCCCCTATGTTTTATTGTAGGAGTTTCACAGTTTCAGATCTTACATTTAAGTCCTTACTCCATTTCAAGTTAATTTGTATGTGGTATAAAATAGGAGTTCAGTCTCACTCCTTTCAACAGCACATTAAAAGATTATACATCATGATCAAGTTGGACTTATCCCTGGGTTACAAGATGGTTCAACATATGAAATCAATCAATGTGATACACCATATTAACAGAATAAAGGATTCAAAACTTCTCAATACATGCAGTGAAAGCATTTGACAAAACTTAATATTCTTTAACAATAAAAACTCTCAATAAGCTACATATAGAAAAATGTACCTCAACATAATAAAGGTCACACATGACAAGCCCACAGCTAACATAATACTCAATGGTAAAAAAGTTTAAAGCTTTCCTCTAAGATTAGGACCAAGGCAAGGATGTCCATTCTAGCCACTTCTATTCAACATAGAACTAGAAGCCAGAGCAATTGGGTAAGAAAAATAAATAAAAGGCATACAAATTGGCAAGGCAGAAGTAAAATTGTCTCTGCAGATGGCATGATCTTATATATAGAAAACACTAAAGACTCCACCAATAAAATGTTGGAATTAATCAATTTAGTAAACTTGCAGGACAAAAATCAGCATACAACTATTAGCTACGGTCCTTTGCACTATCAACAAACTATCAGAAAGGGAAATTAAGGACTTCCCTGGTAGCACAGTGGTTAAGAATCCACCTGCCAATGCAGGGGGCATGGGTTTGATCCCTGGACTCAGAGGATTCCACATGCCACAGAACAACTAAGTTGTGTGCCACAACTACTAAGCCTGCATTCTAGAGCACGCGAGCCACAACTACTGAGCCCAAGTGCCACAACTACTGAAGCCTGCGTGCCTAGAGCCCGTGCTCCGCAACAAGAGAAGCCACTGCAATGAGAAGCCTGCATACCACAACGAAGAGTAGCCCCCACTGGCTGCAACTAGAGAAAGCCCGCGTGCAGAAACGAAGACCCAACACAGCCAAAAATAAAATAAATTAATTAATTTTTTTAAAAAAGAAAGGGAGATTAAGAAAGCAATCCTACTTACAATAGTATCAAAATAATAAAATACCTAGGAAGTAAAAGACCAGTACACTGCAAACTATAAAATGTCAATGAAAGAAATTGAAGAAGACACAAATAAATGGAAAGATATCCTGTGTTCATAAACTGCAAGAATTAATATTGTTAAAATGTCTATATTTCCCAAAGAAATGTATCCCTATGAAACCCCTATGAAAACTTCAATGGCATTTTTCACAGAAATAGTAAAAACAATCCTAAAATTTATATAAAATCACAAAAGACCCTGAATAGCCAAAGCAATCTTGAGAAAAAGACAAAGCTGAGAGCATCATACTTCCTGATTTCAGACTCTATTACAAAGCTATAGTAATCAAAACAGTATGGTACTGGCATTAAGAAAAGACACATGGACCAATGAAACAGAATCCAGAGCCAGAAGTAAACACACACATATACAGTCAGCTAATCTTTTATATGGGTGTGAAGAACATATAATGGGGAAATGATAATCTCTACAATAAATGGTATTAAGAAAACTGAATATCACATGCAAAGGAATTATTGATTTATTTTATTTCTTTGTTTCTTTGGAATGGTACAATCTGATTCCAAAGATTTGAAAAGGTAAACAAATAGCCAGAAAAAAATGTGTAAAAAAAAGCAATCTAAGAATTCCTTTAGGGCTTCCCTGGTGGCACAGTGGTTGAGAGCCCGCCTGCTGATGCAGGGGACATGGGTTCATGCCCCGATCCGGGAAGATCCCACATGCCAAGGAGCGGCTGGGCCCGTGAGCCATGGTCACTGAGCCTGTGCGTTCAGAGCCTGTGCTCCGCAGCGGGAGAGGCCACAACAGTGAGAGGCCTGCGTACCAGAAAAAAAAAAAAAAAAGAATTCCTTTATAACCGTGTAATGAAAATAGCCTTTCTACCTTCTGAATCAAAATCCAGATGTCATAAAAGAAGCAAATTGACAAATTCAAATACATAAAAATAAAAATGCATGGGGCAAAATAAACACCAGAGCAAATGATAAGCTCAGAAATAATAGTTGCAACCCATATTACTTGAAAAAAAGCTAATTTTCATATTTCAAGCACTCTAAAAATCCATAAGAAAAACTACTGATTCTTGCCCCAAAAGGACAAAAACTTTAAACAGACATCTGAACAAATGACTTTTAAACTTATAAAAAGAGGCTCAACCTCACTTATGGTAAAAGACATGGAAAATTAAAATTGTAGTGAAATATATATTTTTTAAAAATTTCACATAAATAAAAATCCAAAAGTAGACCATACATTCTGTTGGTGAGATTGTGGGAAATAGGTATTCTGCTACATTTAATGAGAGTTTACATTAGTTCAACCCCATGAAGGACAGTTTCACAATATTAATAGACATTACAAATACATATAATTTTAGCTCCAAATTCTACTTTGAATATTTGGGCTACTGTTGTACTTGAATAACTGCCAAATAAAGCATATGCAAGATTATTCATTGCAATACAGTTAAGACTGGAATCCATCTAAATGTCCCTGTGAAGGTGACTAGTGAGAGAGTACACCCATTCTAATAGGTAAAAAGGAGCCATAAAAAGAATATGGGAATTCTCTATAATTTGATATAAATATCTAATTTATATTTTTAAGTTAAAAAAAAGCAAAATGTAAATACTGTATGAAGTATGCTATCTTTTGGATACAATAATAATAAATATTTATATTTATTATGTAAAGAAACCCTGTATATACATAGAAGAAAGTAAATAACAAGGGTTACTTTGCTGAGGGTGACAGTGGGGATGTACAGCAGGGTATGAACTAAGCAGAACTGTGAGCTTCAGATGGGACTGAGAATTTTTACTCTAGACTTTTTAGTATGTTTTTAGTTTTAAAACACGTGACTGTATTAACTATTCAAAATTAGATGAAAATTTAATTAACATTATAAAATATTTACCATAAGGAAAGAATGTTTTAACTCAGTTGTGCAAAATAATAATAGCAAGACACTTTGAATGAGTCAAAGTGATTATATCAAGGAGCTTGCCTGTGACTTTGTAAATGCTAGAATCTCCTTGGCCATGGTTTTCCCCATTATCGTCCAGTGGCTGTTGGAGCCCAGAATGGAGATGAAGTTTGTATGCAGAGCCAGGCCAGGCTACATGGAGAAAGAATTGTCATGGAACTGGAATATCTGAAAGAAAAGAGTAAGAGGGTCTTCCACTCAGAAAGAGCAAGGAGAGCTGTTTAATGTGTTTGTTTTGTTTGTTTTGTTTCACTGAGCTATGAGATATTCTTGGGAACTTCTTCTACATTGGTTCCTTTAGGGTAGGACTAGATAAAACGGATTTGCTTACAATTACGGTGACCTCTGTTTTTAGTGTCATGCTCATATCACATGGCTTAGTTAAATCTGGATTATCAGCTATTGGTATAATATGTGGCAGCAAAGAGGAGAGAACAAATTAACCCATCAAGGTCTGAGGACCAGAAAAAGTCCAAGGTTCAGAGTCTGAAGCTGCTCAGAGAGGTTTTTGTTTTCTTTACATGATGAAGATCTATTTACCAACAAGGCACAGTTGATTCAATTGAGACAATCTGTTTAGTTCTATTTGACTTTGTAGACAAGGGAGGGAAGCAAGTGTGGGGTGGGGGAAGTCCTTGTTTTTCTCTTTTTCCTTGAAATGCTCATTTACTCCCTTCCATTAAATTTGTATCCAGATCCTGGTCTTATATCTTTCCTTGAAAATCTTCTCATCTCTTATTTATCCTTTTTCCAACTACTTGATTTGGACTTGGTCTTCTATGGAGGATGTGTGGCAGTCATCAAGTTTTCTAGGTATACTTCTCCAAAGGACAAGTCTCATAAGTGAAGAATAATAATTTATATGTACATGAGCATCTTCGGTGCATATTATTGGCTCTCGATAAAAGGCAAATAGTAATGATAAACCTTGAAATATGCCTTTCGAAGATACCAGACAGCAAACTGGATGAGCCATTTTGAAAACAGATTCAAAGGGAGATGTCTTGAACTTTCATTTCCCGTCTGCTGGGTTTCTTTGAAGTGAGAGTTAACCTTGACATGAAACAGCTCCAGAAACTGAGCCATGCCCAGTTGTTTTTGGCCTGATAATTCCACCCCTACTGATGATTCCCACACGCAACTGGGTGCCTTTGATGACTCACTCTTCTCCTCTTGGAGATAGGCCTCCAGACTTTTATGCACTTCCTATACAGCCTCCTTGGAAGAAAAAAGGAATAGCTTAACTTAACAAATAAAATCAAATGAATTATCTGCTCCCTCTCTAACCCTTTCTTACAGAACATTCCCTCCCTTCTTTGTTCTTGTTTGTAGTAAAGCTCTTCTAATTCAGAATCTGCTATTCAACTAAAATAGAGACTTCATCTCCTGGGTGGCAGAAAGCAGAAGGAAGATGTTGTATAAATAACCCAAGAAGAGTGATTCAAAGCTGTTTTTTATTTTTTTGAGGACAAAATAAGAAAAAAAATATTTTGTTTGTAAAAACTATGGAATTTGGTGAAACGTCTTTAAGACTAAAACCTATTTTTATGCAACCTTGTTGAGGGCTGAGGTCCTGAGGTAGAATGCTGATTTGAGAAGAATCCTCAAACTACCTCATTTTTTTTTGGCCACAAACACTATTCTATAAAAATTCTGCTTACCTCCTGCTTGGAAAAGACTAATCCTCAAAAAGCAAAACATGTTTCTATAGGGGACACTGTTCTGAAAATTATTTTAAATCAGGGTCAAAGTGATTTCCTATAGGAGAACTAAATGACTCCCTTTTGAAACCAATTTTTATTTTCTTCTATTATTAAAGAGTGAATTTTTAGTACAAAAAAAATCAATGAACATGAAGTTTGTATATTAAAGTTATATTTCCATCATGCACACCAGGAGCTCCATCTTCTCATTTCAGTCTCAAATGCATAAAATGGATATATTATTTTTAAAATATGCTTATTTTTCTCTTTTTTTTTTTTTTTTTTTTTTTTTTTTTTTTTTGCGGTACGCGGGCCTCTCACCGCTGTGGCCTCTGCCGTCGCGAAGCACAGGCTCCGGACGCGCAGACTCAGCGGCCATGGCTCACGGGCCCAGCCGCTCCGCGGCACGTGGGATCTCCCCCGGCCGGGGCACGAACCCGTGTCCCCTGCATCGGCAGGCGGACTCTCAACCACTGCGCCACCAGGGAAGCCCTCTCTTTTTTTTATATCCACACTGACTTTATGGAGCTTTTATACATGTGCTTTATTTTATTTGGCAATGGACAAGGAAAAATTACTTACTTTTTTTAAGTGAAGAAATTCAGTTTCTCAAGATATAGGTCCTATATAGTCAAATATAGTCTAAAAGTCCTATAAAAATCTCTACAAATATTCCAGTTCTGTATTGTTTTATGTCTTTGACCACTGAGACTGAATAAATATTTAAAAGATTCTTCTCTTGGGAATTCTCTGGAGTCTAGTTGTTAGGACTTGGCACTCTCACTGCCAGGGCCCCGGGTTTGATCCCTGGTTGGGGAACTAAGATCCTACAAGTCATGCAGCCAGAAATAAATAAAAATAAACAAATAAACAAACAAACAAATAAATAATTCTTCTCTCAAATGAAATACTGGATTTAATGTGGCAGATTGTTACATAACCATCTATATTAACATACTGTTATATACCTACTAATAAATAGTTATTTGATGCACACAATTGACTTATTCTCTAATCATTTGATGCATTTTATGTTTGTTTCCCCAGTAAGATGATAGCCCGCTGGGGTCAAAATGCCATGTCTTATGCTTCTGTCTCTTAGAGAACCTGACATAGTGTTGAAGAGCAGAAATTGAATAAACACAGAATCACGATACCTCTGTTCAACCCCTAATATTGCCCTTTATTACCATTCAGATTCCTTGACTCTAAAATGGAAATGCATATCTACTGCACAGGGTTGATGAGACTGTTGATGTTAAAGGGCTTCATGAACTGTAAAGTTCTAAACAAATGTTTTGTTGACACTCAAAGGGTGTGTAGCAGTCAGCTAGATGAAAGCTTCGAAAAAGAGGGGCATCTGGGCAGCAAGCGAAAGAGAAGGAAGTGACCAACTTCAGCTCTCAGCCCTTAGTGTTTTCCGACCAGTTCTTTCAAAGCTAGGTCCCTGTCTGAGGTTCATGCTGATGCTCTGGCCTCTGCTTGAAATAATATCCCTTTGTCTCCATGGGCTAAAGCTATGGGCAGGTTACTGTTGGTCAGTCTCCTCATCCTAGAACGTTGTCAGACTCAGTGTTTTGCAGGCGTCTGTGTCTCCTTTTGCTTCTTCTTCAGCCTCATGCACAGGCAGTGCTGCTGCTCATTTGAATATTTCCATAGCTATCCCCTCCTTTCCTTACTCACAGTTACCATCTTAGCCCCAAATCTTGGCACTTCATATAGAGAATGGAAGAGATTCCAGAAGAATAGAAATAAGCAAATGTCCTCCCCCCATAAAAGAAGTAGAAAGAGTCATAAACAGAATTTGGTGATGTTAATGTCAACTCTACTCCCAAAGTTCTAGAATTTAGTATTAAAAAATTAGTGAGTAACCACCTAAAAAGTGAAATGATCTGATGTTCTTCCTAACACTACTGGCTGGTGATGTGTGAGAGGCTGTGGGTGAAACCATATACACATCCCTGTGTCCCCTTCCTTTGAAATAAAAGCTTTTTGCCTTAGTTTCCCAGGCCTCCCTTGAGTCTCAAAAGGCTGACTCAAAAGTTAATGATTGCAAAATGTGAAGATGTAGAAACAAAGGATAGCTGTTGAGCCAGTAACAATTTAGACTATAAACCCACCACCAATTTAGACTATAAACCTGCCACATAGCAGAAACACCGAACTCACAGTTCCCTGAAAGATATAGATAAAGGCCTGGCACCCATTCCTAAGTGGTTTTTACAGGAAGCAGACTCTCTCCAGATGAAAACTGATGACTGCAAGAACATGGACCCTAGACTGGTTAAAACCAGAAGGCTGATGATGCTTGACACTTCACCTTGATGCCAACCAATCCAAGAATTGTGCAGGAGCTGATCATGAACCCTGCAGCCCCCTCCCTCACCTTGCCTTTAAAAACCCTTCTCTGAAAGCCACTGGGGAGTTTGGGTCTTTTGAGCTTGAGCTGCCCTTTCTCCTTGCTTGACTCCCTGCAATAAATGCTTCACTTTCCTTCCCCACAACCTGGTGTCACTAGATTGGCTTTACTGTGCGTGGGCGAAGGGACCCAAGTTTGGTTCGGTAACATAGGCACTTTATTGCTGTGTGTTTTGCAGATATAGAGGTCAATGCATTCTTTATGCTTAATAGGCTCACAGTCTAATGAGAAACAGATTCATAACATGTAATATGCTGCAGATGAATGTAGCATGATATGAAGAGTTTCAGGGAGTGATATTTCAGGGAGGGCTGTGTGATATTGTAGGTACCCAGGAGAGAAGTTTACTCTGCTAGGGCCAGGGATCAGGGAAGATTTTCAGGTAGAGGGGTTGCCAAAAGAAAAGTAAGAATTTGTCAGAAGAATGGATGTGGATGAAGAGAAGGTATTCCAGCCAGAGAGGGGAGCATAACCAAAGGCAAGGAGGCAGTACACATTCTGGTGTGGGCATCCCAGCAAGGGAACACACCTGGTGGGGTGGGCAGGAAAGGGCTTACTTCTTTCATGATATTCTGAAGTCAAAATGGAAAGACACAGACTACAAGTGAGAAAAATAGAATGGATTAGTATCCTATAGAAAATCTCTGTTAAAGATTAATGGCAAGGACAGACAATTTTGTGGGGATATACTACAGGACAGTTTTTAGCTCTGTTGATATGTGCATTGAATCAACAACTATTTACTAAGCACCTAGCATGTACTAGACCCTGAGATTAAAAAGGTATGGAAGAAAGAATCCTTACCCTCAGGGATTTAAGAGTCTAGCAAGAAGCCTGTTCAATACAGCTTGGCAGTGATTTAAATTGAACTAATGAAGGCAGGTAAGTAAAACTGGAGGAAGTAATTTATGTGACAGAGCATCTCTGGTGTCCCCAAATGCCCTGATAGGCTGCGCTGACAGGCTGACTCTAATCAGGCAGTTAGGAATAACAAGTGTTGACTATTTCTGACCAATGGAGTACTGAGCTCAATCTGAAAGGCCCTCTTTCCACTAAAATATTAGGACATAGAGAACTCCTTTAGTCTCTCAGAAAGAGACACACAGGGACACCATTCATACAGCACTCAGAGAGGCACTGAAAGCTACTAGAGAGAAAGAAACCATTTAGGGTCACATTCTTATTATCAATTTTTATCCAACATAATAATGGTGCATAATGATGGTTACCATTTATCTAAACTAGAAAATATAACATGACTTTTAGTTAAACATAGCAAACTGTATTGAGTTGTTTTAGTCCCTCTGAAAACTCTGCTAAAGTAATAAAAAGTGATAGGCCAGAGACAGGGAGAGAGTAGGGTATGGGACCGTTGTTTCTTTTTTTAAGCCTTCAAGAACCTTTGATATTTAAATTATATGCATGATATAAAACTGAAAACTAAGTAATAAAAGAACATATTAGCATAATGCCAGTTACATTATATCCTTTCTTCCCGTGTTTCTTCTCTTCCTCCACCAAGGAAGGAACAGAAGGTCATAGAACAGGAAGTTCATAAAATTATTTTAATAAGCTGTTGGTAGGTTGGATGCACAGGCCAAATAATGTTATTTTCCTCCAATTTTAATTATTAAAATGTAGCAAGTAATATCAAATATTAATCAAATGTAATAACATTAGCATGTAGCCATTATTATTAAAATTCCTCTGGTTTTACATCAGTATGTATACACACATAAACATGTATGTGTGTATATTTTATACACTTGGATATATTCAATATTAGTACATTTTACTTTGATTGATATGTTGTGGGGAAGCACTTGGAATCTAATATTTAACACAGCCCTTAGGTTATTTCTATACAAGTAACTTCTGTTACTCATTTGGAGAAATACTGCTTAGGAATTATATCCTGAAGGCGAACTTGTTTCAAAATGAGTCAACAGCATGAAATTTTAGTTATCTATTTGTTCATTAATTTGTTTATTATTGACACAGAGTTATATACAATAAAATGCACAGAGCCTTGGATGTTCAGGTTGATCAATTTTGTAATTGTACAACCCCATGTAACTATCACTAAATAAAAATATAGACATTTTTCCTTCCCTCAGAAAATTCCTTTCAATCAGTTCACCTTACCACCCCTGCTTTCTGATTTTTAAAAGCATAGATTAGTTTTGCCTATTTTTGGGCTTAACATAAATGACTCATACAGATTTTTGTCTGACTTCTTAACGTGTATGAGATTCATCCATGTTGCTGCAAGCAGCTGTAATTTAAACAATTTTTTAAACTACTGAGTGGTATACCACAATTTGCTTATCCATTTTCTTATTGATCAATATTTGGGTTGGTTTCCAGTTTGAGGTTGTTGTGAATAGGCTGATATGAACATTCTGGGGTCAACACCTAGATGTGGACTTTTTGAGCACAGTATTTAACTTTACAAGAAACTGTTAAACAGTACTCCCAAGTGATTGCACCATTTGTATATTCTACCAGCAATATATGAAGGTTCCAGGTGGTCCAAATCTTCAACAATATTTGTTACTGTCGGTTGTCTTAGCTCTGGCTGCTATAAAAAAAGTATTGTAGACTCAGTGGTTTAAATAACAGATATTTATTTTTCACAGTTCTGGAGGCTGGAAGTCCAAGATCAGGGTTCCAGCATGGTCCAGTTTTGGGTGAGCGCCCTCTTCCTTGCTTGCAGTTGGCTGCTTTCTTGCTGTGTCCTCATGCAGTGGAGAGAGAGAGAGCTCTGATCTCTCCTCCTCTTCTTATAAGGACACTAATTCCATAATGAGGGTTCCACTCCAAAGACCTCATCTAAACCTAATTACCTACCAAAGACCTCACCTCCATACACCATCACATTGGGGGTTAGGGCTTCAACATATGAATTTGGGGAGAACACAACCATTCAGTCCATAACATCAGTCTTTTTGATTTTAGCAATTGTAGTAAATTGCTAATTTACTACAATTAATTTGTGTTTTAGTTTGCATTTCTCTGATGGCTAATGATGTTAGGCACCTTTCAATAGCCTTACTGGACATTCTTTTATTTTCTTTTGTAAAGTATCTTTTCAAGGCTTCTGCCCATTTTTTTACATTGGATTTTTGTATTTTATCACTGACTTACAGGAGTTCTTTATACATTTTGTATAAAAGCTTTTGTCAGATAAATGTTTTGGAAATATTTTCTACCAGTCTTGGTGAAATCCAATCTACCAATTATGGTTGCTGTTTTCTGGTGTGTGTGTGCACGTGTGTGCCTGTGTGTGTACAGTCTAAGGAAATTTTGCCAACCTCAAGGTTGCAAATATATTCTCCTATTTATCTTCTTTTAGAAGCTTTGAGCTTTTATTTTTTACATTTAGATCTACGAGTCATCTCAACTTTTTCTGTATAAAGTGAGGTAAGGATTGAGATTTATCCCTCTCTCCCCCCCATAAAGTTAATAAATTGTTTCAGAACCATTATTGGAAAAACTTATTTCATTGAACTGACTTGGTGCTTTTGATGGTAATTAAGAGAGAGTATATGTGTGATTCTATTTCTAGTTTCTTTATGTCTTCTATTGACCTATTTGTCTATCCTTATGCTAATATCACACTATCTTGGTTACAACAGCTTTAGAGTAAATCTTGAAATCAAGTAGTGAATGTCCTCCAATGTGTTCTTCTTTTTGAAGATACTTTGGTTAATCTAGATACTTTCTACTTTCATAAAGATTTTAGGATAATTTTTAGTAGATATTTTATTGAGGTATAGTTGATATACAATATTATATACGTTACAGGTGTTAGTTTCTGCTTTATAACAAAGTGAATCAGCTATACATATACATATATCCCCATATATCCTCCCTCTTTCATCCCCCTCCCTCCCTATCTCACCCATCTAGGTGGTCACAAAGCACCAAGCTGATCTCACTGTGCCCTGCAGCTGCTTCCCACTAGCTATCTATTTTACATTTGGTAGTATATATTAGTCCATGCCACTCTCTCACTTTGTCCCAGCTTACCTTTCCCCCTCCCTGTGTCCTCAAGTCCATTCTCTACATCTGTGTCATTAGTTATTATAAAATATTGGCTATATTCCCTGTTTTGTACTGTATATACTTATAGCTTATTTATTTATTTATTTATTTTTATTTTTTTTAACATCTTTATTGGGGTATAATTGCTTTACAGTGGTGTGTTAGTTTCTGCTTTATAACAAAGTGAATCAGTTATACATATATATATATGTTCCCATATGTCTTCCCTCTTGCATCTCCCTCCCTCCCACTCTCCCTATCCCACCCCTCCAGGCTGTCACAAAGCACCGAGCTAATATCCCTGTGCCATGCGGCTGCTTCCCACTAGCTATCTACCTTACTATGTTTGTTAGTGGGTATGTGTCCATGACTCTCTCTCGCCCTGTCAAAGCTCACACTTCCCCCTCCCCATATCCTCAAGTCCGTTCTCCAGTAGGTCTGTGTCTTTATTCCTGTCTTACCCCTAGGTTCTTCATGACATTTTTTTTTCTTAAATTCCATATATATGTGTTAGCATACGGTATTTGTCTTTTTCTTTCTGACTTACTTCACTCTGTATGACAGACTCTAGGTCTATCCATCTCATTACAAATAGCTCAATTCCATTTCTTTTTAAGGCTGAGTAATATTCCATTGTATATATGTGCCACATCTTCTTTATCCATTCATCCGATGATGGACACTTAGGTTGTTTCCATCGCTGGGCTATTGTAAATATAGCTGCAATGAACATTTTGGTACATGACTCTTTTTGAATTTTGGTTTTCTCAGGGTATATGCCCAGTAGTGGGATTGCTGGGTCATATGGTAATTCTATTTGTAGTTTATTAAGGAACCTCCATACTGTTCTCCATAGTGGCTGAACCAATTCACATTCCCACCAGCAGTGCAAGAGTGTTACCTTTTCTCCACACCCTCTCCAGCATTTATTGTTTCTAGATTTTTTAATGATGGCCATTCTGACTGGTGTGAGATGATACCTCATTGTAGTTTTGATTTGCATTTCTCTAATGATTAATGATGTTGAGCATTCTTTCATGTGTTTGTTGGCATTCTGTATATCTTCTTTGGAGAAATGTCTATTTAGGTCTTCAACCCATTTTTGGATTGGGTTGTTTGTTTTTTTGTTCTTGAGCTGCATGAGCTGCTTGTAAATTTTGGAGATTAATCCTCTGTCAGTTACTTCATTTGCAAATATTTTCTCCCATTCTGAGGGTTGTCTTTTGGTCTTGTTTATGCTTTCCTTTGCTGTGCAAAAGCTTTGAAGTTTCATTAGGTCCCATTTGTTTATTTTTGTTTTTATTTCCATTACTCTAGAAGGTGGGTCAGAAAGGATCTTGCTGTGATTTATGTCATAGAGTTTTCTGCCTATGTTTTCCTCTAAGAGTTTGATAGTTTCTGGCCTTACATTTAGGTCTTTAATCCATTTTGAGCTTATTTTTGTGTATGGTGTTAGGGAGTGATCTAATCTCATGCTTTCACATGTACTTGTCCAGTTTTCCCAGCACCATTTACTGAAGAGACTGTCCTTTCTCCACTGTACATTCCTGCCACCTTTATCAAGGATAAGGTGTCCATATGTGTGTGGGTATATCTCTGGGCTTTCTATCCTGTTCCATTGATTTATCTTTCTGTTTTTGTGCCAGTACCATACTGTCTTGATTACTGTAGCATTGTAGTATAGTCTGAAGTCAGGGAGCCTGATTCCTCCAGCTCCTTTTTTCGTTCTCCAGATTGCTTTGGCTATTCGGGGTCTTTTGTGTTTCCATACAAATTGCGAAATTTTTTGTTCTAGTTCTGTGAAAAATGCCAGTGGTAGTTTGATAGGGATTGCATTGAATCTGTAGATTGCTTTGGGTAGTAGAGTCATTTTCACAATGTTGATCCTCCCCATCCAAGAACATGGTATATCTCTCCATCTATTTGTATCATCTTTAATTTCTTTCATCAGTGTCTTATAATTTTCTGCATACAGGTCTTTTGTCTCCTTAGGTAGGTTTATTCCTAAATATTTTATTCTTTTTGTTGCAATGGTAAATGGGAGTGTTTTCTTGATTTCACTTTCAGATTTTTCATCATTAGTATATAGGAATGCCAGAGATTTCAGTGCATTAATTTTGTATCCTGCTACTTTACCAAATTCATTGATTAGCTCTAGTAGTTTTCTGGTAGCATCTTTAGGATTCTCTATGTATAGTATCATGTCATCTGCAAACAGTGACAGCTTTACTTCTTCTTTTCCGATTTGGATTCCTTTTATTTCCTTTTCTTCTCTGATTGCTGTGGCTAAAACTTCCAAAACTATGTTGAATAAGAGCGGTGAGTGGGCAACCTTGTCTTGTTCCTGATCTTAGTGGAAATGCTTTCAGTTTTTCACCATTGAGGATGATGTTTGCTGTGGGCTTGTCATATATGGCCTTTATTATGTTGAGGAAAGTTCCCTCTATGCCTACTTTCTGCAGGGTTTTTATCATAAATGGGTGCTGAATTTTGTTGAAAGCTTTTTCTGCATCTATTGAGATGATCATATGGTTTTTCTCCTTAAATTTGTTAATATGGTTTATCACATTGATAGATTGGCGTATATTGAAGAATCCTTGCATTCCTGGAATAAACCCCACTTGATCATGGTGTATGATCCTTTTAATGTGCTGTTGGATTCTGTTTGCTAGTATTTTGTTGAGGATTTTTGCATCTATGTTCATCAGTGATATTGGCCTGTAGTTTTCTTTCTTTGTGACATCCTTGTCTGGTTTTGTTATAAAGGTGATTGTGGCCTCGTAGAAGGAATTTGGGAGTGTTCCTCCCTCTGCTATATTTTGGAAGAGTTTGAGAAGGACAGGTGTTAGCTCTTCTCTTAACATTTGATAGAATTCACCTGTGAAGCCATCTGGTCCTGGGCTTTTGTTTGTTGGAAGATTTTTAATCACAGTTTCAATTTCAGTGCTTGTGATTGGTCTGTTCATATTTTCTATTTCTTCCTGATTCAGTCTTGGCAGGTTGTGCATTTCTAAGAATTTGTCCATTTCTTCCAGATTGGCCATTTTATTGGCATAGAGTTGCTTGTAGTAATCTCTCATGATTTTTTTTATTTCTGCAGTGTCAGTTGTTACTTCTCCTTTTTCATTTCTAATTCTATTGATTTGAGTCTTCTCCCTTTTTTTCTTGATGAGTCTGGCTAGTGGTTTATCTATTTTGTTTATCTTTTCAAAGAACCAGCTTTTAGTTTTATTGATCTTTGCTATTGTTTCCTTCATTTCTTTTTCATTTATTTCTGATCTGATTTTTATGATTTCTTTCCTTCTGCTAGCTTTGGGTTTTTTTTTTGTTCTTCTTTCTCTAATTGCTTGAGGTGCAAGGTTAGGTTGTTTATTCGAGATGTTTCCTGCTTCTTATAGTGGGCTTGTATTGCTATAAACTTCCCCCTTAGAACTGCTTTTGCTGCATCCCATAGGTTTTGGGTCGTTGTGTCTCCACTATCATTTGTTTCTAGGTATTTTTTTATTTCCTCTTTGATTTCTTCAGTGATCACTTCATTATTAAGTAGTGTATTGTTTAGCCTCCATGTGTTTGTAGTTTTTACAGATCTTTTCCTGTAATTGATATCTAGTCTCATGGCATTGTGGTCAGAAAAGATACTTGATATAATTTCAATTTTCTTAAATTTACCAAGGCTTGATTTGTGACCCAAGGTATGATCTATCCTGGAGGATGTTCCATGAGCACTTGAGAAAAATGTGTATTCTGTTGTTTTTGGATGGAGTGTCCTATAAATATCAATTAAGTCCATCTTGTTTAATGTATCATTTAAAGCTTGTGTTTCCTTATTTATTTTCATTTTGGATGATCTGTCCATGGGTGAAAGTGGGGTGTTAAAGTCCCCTACTATGAATGTGTAACTGTCGATCTCCCCTTTTATGGCTGTTAGTTTTTGCCTTATGTATTGAGGTGCTCCTATGTTGGGCGCATAAATATTTACAATTGTTATATCTTCTTCTTGGATCGATCTCTTGATCATTATGTAGTGTCCTTCGTTGTCTCTTTTAATAGTCCTTATTTTAAAGTCTATTTTGTCTGATATGAGAATTGCTACTCCACCTTTCTTTTGGTTTCCATTTGCATGGAATATCTTTTTCCATCCCCTTACTTTCAGTCTGTATGTGTCTCTAGGTCTGAAGTGGGTCTCTTGTAGACAGCATATATAAGGGTCTTGTTTTTGTATCCATTCAGCCAATCTGTGTCTTTTGGTGGGAGCATTTAGTCCACTTACATTTAAGGTAATTATCGATATGTATGTTCCTATTCCCATTCTCTAAATTGTTTTGGGTTTGTTATTATAGGTTTTTTCCTTCTCTTGTGTTTCTTGTCTAGAGAAGTTCCTTTAGCATTTGTTGTAAAGCTGGTTTGGTGGTGCTGAACTCTCTCAGCTTTTGCTTGTCTGTAAAGGTTTTAATTTCTCCATCAAATCTGAATGAGATCCTTGCTGGGTAGAGTAGTCTTAGTTGCAGGTTTTTCTCCTTCATCACTTTCAGTATGTCCTGCCACTCCCTTCTGGCTTGTAGGGTTTCTGCTGAGAGATCAGCTGTTAACCTTATGGGGATTCCCTTGTGTGTTATTTGTTGTTTTTCCCTGGCTGCTTTTAATATGCTTTCTTTGTATTTAATTTTTGACAGTTTGATTAATATGTGTCTTGGCGTATTTCTCCTTGTATTTATCCTGTATGGGACTCTCTGTGCTTCCTGGACTTGATTAACTATTTCTTTTCCCATATTAGGGAAGTTTTCAACTATAATCTCTTCAAATATTTTCTCAGTCCCTTTCTTTTTCTCTTCTTCTTCTGGAACCCCTATAATTCGAATGTTGGTGCATTTAATGTTGTCCCAGAGGTCTCTGAGACTGTCCTCAGTTCTTTTCATTCTTTTTTCTTTATTTTGCTCTGCAGTATTTATTTCCACTACTTTATCTTCCAGGTCACTTATCCGTTCTTCTGCCTCAGTTATTCTGCTATTGATCCCTTCTAGAGTATTTTTAATTTCATTTATTGCGTTGTTCATCGTTGCTTGTTTCATCTTTATTTCTTCTAGGTCCTTGTTAACTGTTTCTTGCATTTTGTCCATTCTATTTCCAAGATTTCGGATCATCCTTACTATCATTATTCTGAATTTTTTTTTCAGGTAGACTGACTATTTCCTCTTCATTTGTTAGGTCTGGTGGGTTTTTATCTTGCTCCTTCATCTGCTGTGTTTTTTTCTGTCTTTTCATTTTGCTTATCTTACTGTGTTTGGGGTCTCCTTTTTGCAGGCTGCACTTTCGTAGTTCCCGTTGTTTTTGATGTCTGTCTCCAGTGGCTAAGGTAGTTTCAGTGGGTTGTGTAGGCTTCTTGGTGGAGGGGACTAGTGCCTGTGTTGTGGTGGATGAGGCTGGATCTTGTCTCTCTAGTGGGCAGGTTCACGTCTGGTGGTGTGTTTTGGGGTGTCTGTGGCCTTATTATGATTTTAGGCAGCCTCTCTGCTAATGGGTGGGGTTGTGTTCCTGTTTTGCTAGTTGTTTGGCATAGGTTGTCCAGCACTGTGGCTTGCTGGTCGTTGAGTGAAGCTGGGTGCTGGTGTTAAGATGGAGGTCTCTGGGAGATTTCCGCCGTTTAATATTATGTGGAGCTGGGAGGTCTCTTGTTGACCTGACCTGAAGTTGGCTCTCCTACCTCAGAGGCAGAGCCCTGACTCCTGGCTGGAGCACCAAGAGCCTTTCATCCACACGGCTCAGAATAAAAGGGAGAAAAAGTAGAGAGAATTAGTAGAAGTATGAGGAAAGAAAGAAGGAAAGGAGGAAAGGAAGGAAGGAAGAAAGAAGCAAAGAAGGAAAGAAAGGAGGGAGGGAGGGAGGGAGGAAGGAAGGAAGGAAGGAGGGAAAGAAGGAAAAAAGACAGAAAGAAAGAAGATACAGTAAAAATAAAATAAAGTATAATATAGTTATTGAATTTAAAAATATTTAGAAAAAAAAAAAGGGACGGATAGAACCTTAGGACAAATGTTGGAAGCAAAGCTATACAGAGAAAATCTTACACAGAAGCATACACATACAACCTCACAAAAAGAGGTAAAGGGGGAAAAATCATAAATCTTGCTCTCAGAGACCACCTCCTCAATTTGGGGTGATTCGTTGTCTAAAGGAGGGAAGGAAGGAAGGAAAGAAAGAAAGAAAGAACGAAGGTAAAGTATAATAAAGTTATTAAAGTTAATTATTAAGAAAAAAAGTTTTTTAAAAAAAACCATGGACGGATAGAGCCCTAGGACAAATGGTGGAAGCAAGACTATACAGAAAAGATCTCACACAGAAGCATACACGTACACATTCACAAAAAGAGGAAAAGGGAAAAAAGTCATAGATCTCGCTCCTAAAGTCCACCTCTTCAATTTGGGATCATTCCTCGTCTATTCAGGTATTCCACAGATGCAGGGCATATCAACTTGATCGTGGAGCTTTAATCTGCTGCTTCTGAGGCTGCTGGGAGAGATTTCCCTTTCTCTTCTTTGTTCTCACAGCTCACAGGAGCTCAGCTTTGGATTTGGCCCTGCCTCTGCGTGTAGGTGGCTGGAGGGCATCTGTTTTTTGCTCAGACAGGACGGGGTTAAAGCAGCCGCTGATTTGGATGCTCTGGCTCACTCAGGCCGGGGGGGGGGGGGGGGGTGGGGTGCGGGGGGGGGGCACGGCGGGCGGGGCGGGCCTGCGGCGGCAGAGGCCAGCGTGACGTTGCTCCAGCCTGAAGCCCGCTGTGCGTTCTCCCGGGGAAGTTGTCCCTGGATATCGGGAACCTGGCAGTGGCGGGCTGCACAGGCTCCGCGGAAGAGGGGTGTGGAGAGTGACCTGTGCTCGCACACAGGCCCCTTGGTGGCGGCAGCAGCAGCCTTAGCGTCTCCCGCCCGTCTCTGAAGTTCCTTTAAGCAGCGCTCTTAAACCCCTCTCCTCGCGCACCAGGAAACAAAGAGGGAAGAAAAGGTCTCTTGCCTCTTCGGCAGGTGCAGACTTTTCCCCGGACTCCCTCCCGGCTAGCCGTGGTGCACTAATCCCTTCAGGCTATGTTCAAGCCGCCAACCTCAGTCCTCTCCCTGCGCTCCATCCGAAACCGAAACCCAAGCCTCAGCTCGCAGCCCCGCCCGCCCCGGCGGGTGAGTAGACAAGCCTCTCGGGCTGGTGAGTGCCGGTTGGCACCGATCCTCTGTGCGGGAATCTCCCCGCTTTGCCCTCCGCACCCATCGCTGTGCACTCCTCTGCGGTCCCGAAGCTCCCCCTCCGCCTCCCGCAGTCTCCGCCCACGAAGGGGCTTCCTAGTGTGTGGAAACTTTTCCTCCTTCACAGCTCCGTCCCACTGGTGCAAGTGCCATCCTTATTCTTTTGTCTCTGTTTTTTCTTTTTTTCTTTTGCCCTACCCAGGTACGTGGGGAGTTTCTTGCCTTTTGGGAGGTCTGAGATCTTCTGCCATCCTTCAGTAGGTGTTCTGTAGGAGTTGTTCCATGTGTAGACGTATTTCTGGTGTATCCGTGGGGAGGAAGGCGATCTCCGCGTCTTACTCTTCCGCCATCTTCGAGCCCCCGCCCCCCGCTTATTTATTTATTTATACATAGGAGTTTGTACCTCTTAATCCTTACCTTATTTTGCCCCGCCCCCTTCCCTCACCCCACTGGTAATCACTAGTTTGTTCTCTGTATCTGTGAGTCTTTTTCTTTTGTGTTGTATTCACTAGTTTGTTGTATTTTTTAGATTCAACATATAAGTGATATCATTCAGTATTTGTCTTTCTCTGTCTGAGTTATTTCACTAAGCATAATACTTTCTTGGTCTACTCATGCTGCTGCAAATGGCAGAATTTCATTCCTTTTTATGGCTGAGAAATATTCAACTTTGTGTGTGTATATGTGTGTGTGTGGATACCACATCTTCTTTATCCGTTCATCTCTTGATGGACACTTAGGTTGCTTTCATATCTTGGATATTGTAAATAATGCTATTATGAACATTGGGTGCATATATCTTTTTGAATTAGTGCTTTCATTTTCTTTGGATGCATACCCAGGAGTGGAATTGCTGGATCATATGGTAGTTCTATTTTTAGTTTTTTGAGGAGCTTCCATACTATTTTCCATAGTGGCTGCACCAATTTGCATTCCTACCAACAGTGTACAAGAGTTCCCTTTTCTCTACATCCACACCAACATTTGTTATTTGTGTTCTTTGTGATGGTAGCCATCTGACAGGTGTAAGGTGATATGTCATTGTAGTTTTAATTTGCATTTCTCTGATGCTTAATGAAATTGAGCATCTTTTCGTATGACTGTTGACCATCTGTTTTCTTTAGAAAAATGTGTTCTGCCCACTTTTTAATTGAGTTGTTTGTTTTTTTAATGATGAGATATATGAGCTGTTTATATATTTTGGATATTAACCCATTATTGAGAATATCATTTACAAGTATTTTCTCCCATTCAGTACATTTTGTTGTTTTGTTAATGGTTTCCTTGGCTGTGCAAAAGCCTTGAAGTTTAATTTGGTGCCATTTGTTTATTTTTGCTTTCATTGCCATTGCTTTAGGAGACAGATCCAAAAAAAGTATTGCTAAGATTTATGTTAACTTGTATTCCACTCATGTTTCCTTCTATGAATTTTATGATTTCTGGTATTATATTTAGGTCTTTAATCCATTTTGAATTTATTTTTGTTTATGGTTAGAAACTTTTAAAATTTCATTCTTTTACCTGTAATTGTCCAGTTTTCCCAGCACCACTTATTGAAGAGACTGTCTTTTCTCCATTGTATATTCTTACATTCTTTGTCATAGATTAGTTGACCATAAGAGTGTGGGTTTATTCCTGGACACTCTATTCTGTTCCATCAGTCTATGTGTGTGTTTTTGTGCCAGTACAATGCTATTTTGATTACTGAAGCTCTGTAGTATAGTCTGAAGTCAGGGAGTGTGATAACTCCTGTTTTGTTCTTTTACTCAAGATTGCTTTGACAATTTGGGGTCTTTTGTGATTTCATATGAATTCTAGAATTATTTGTGAAAAACGTCATGGGTATTTTGATTGGGATTGCATTGAATTTGTAGACTGCTTTAGTATGCTCATTTTAAAAATGTTAATTCTTCCAATCCATGAACATGGTATATCTTTCCATCTGCATCATCTTCAATTTCTTTCATCAGTGTCTTATAGTTTTCTGGGTACAGGTTATTCCAAGGTATTTTATTCTTTTTGATGAAAGAATACGTTTTCAAATTTCTATTAAAAATCTGCTGGGATTTTTAAAATTGGGATTTTATTGAATCTCTAGACTAATTTGTGAGGAAATGATCAATGTATCACCATTGAATATGCTTTTAACTATAGGTTTTTCATAGATGCCCTGATCCAATCAAAAACATCTCCTATTCCTAGTTTGCTTAAAGTTTTTGTCATGAATGGGTGTTAAACTTTGTTTCATGTCTTTTATGCATCTATTGAGACAATCACATTATCTTTCTTATTTATTCTGTTAATGTGCTTAACCATATTGATTCATTTCTGAATGTTAAAGGAACCTGGCTTACCTTGGAAACACTGCTAGACTGTGCTGTTATATATATATATATATATATATATATATATATATATATATATATATAGCTTGATAGGGTTTTCTAATATTTTCTTAGTTTTCTTTTGCCTCTATGTTATGAGAGATATTTATCTGTAACTTTATTTTCTGATAATATCTCTACGAGGTTTTTCTTTATATAAATATGCTGGTCTCATAAATCAAGTTGGAAAGTGTTTTCTACCTTCCTATTTTTGAAAACGGTTTGTGTAAAATTTATATTATATTTTCCTTAAGTATGATAGAATTTACCAGTGAAGCTTCTGAACTTTGAGTTTTATTGCAGGAAGGTTTTTATTATGAATTCAGTTTCTTTAATAAATATAGATCTCTTTTGCTTTTCTAATTATTTTCATATCTATTTTATTTCATTATGTTTTTCAAGAAATTTGCCCATTTCATCTAGATTGCTGAGTTTATTGCCATAAAGTTTTTCATAAGATCTTCTAATTATATTTTTAATACTTGTAGGATCAGTAGTGCTGTCCCCTCTTTCATTCCTGATATGGATACATTGATTTTCCTTGATCAGTCTTGATAGAGGTTTATCAGTTGTATTAATATTCCCAAAAAAAGCAAATTTGAGCTTTGTTGATTTTCTTTGTCTGTTTTCTAGTTCATTGATATCCAATCTGATGTTTATTTCCTGTTTTCTATGTACTAGGGATTAATTTGCTTTTCTTTTTTAGTTTTTTAATGGTTGTATATGGTTCACAAATTTTCTAAAGTGAAAGCTAAGAGAAAATTTCCCTCTAAACACTCATTAGGTACACTTCACAAATTCTGGTGTATCATTTAGTTCAAAATGTGTTCTATTCCTTTCAGGGTTTGTTTGTTTGTTTGTTTGTTTTTCTAATTCATGTTTTTTTACAAGTGTATTACTTAATTTTCAAAATTTGAGTATTTTCAAATATCTTATTATTACTGGTTTCTAGTTGAACTCCATTGAGAAATATACTCTTTATGATATCAGCCTTTTGAAATTTATTGTGATTTGTTTAAGGCCTATAATATGGTCTATCTTGACAAATGTTCCAAGAGAGACCATATGCACTTGAAAATAAGTGTATTCTGTGATTGTTGAATATGGTACCTTACAAATGTCAATTAGGTCATGTTGGTTCATAGTGTTGTTCAGATATTCTTAAGCATTGTTTGTCCACTTGCTCTATCAATTATTGAGAATGAGTGTCAAAAACCCCAACCATGATTGTGCATTTACCTATAGCTGCCTTTATATTTTTTTCTGTCATATAATTTGATCTGTTTTTAGGTATATACATATTTTAAATTGTTACAGAAGATTTCTAGAGAACACTTTTAAATGACTAGCTTTCTATAATCAATCATGAGATATTCTTATTTAAGCAGTAATAAAAGATAATATCTGACAATACATCTTGTTTTGAATTCTATTTTGTTGAATGTGTAAATAGCCACACCAATTTCCTTACATTTATTGTTTGCATAATATGTCTTTTTCCATCATTTTACTTTTGCATCTGTGTCTATACAACTCACATGCATTTCCTGTGGATTGTATGTAGTTGGGTCTTCTATATACAATCTCTGCCATTTAAATAGGTAGTTGAAGTCATTTATTTAATTTAGTTCTTTATACGGTTGAGCTTGAGTCTTACAAATTTGTTTATTTTTCCCACTTGTTATTTGTTTCTTTGTTCTTTTCTGCTTTCCTTTTGATCAGTTATATATTTTTATTCCATTTTATCTTCTCTGTTGACTTTTTAGTTATACCACTTTGTATTTTCTACTAGTATTTTAGAGATTATATCATATGACAGTTTAACTTCTAATAATATTCTCCTTTGTGAACAATGTAATAACCTTCTAATGGTATAATTTCATTTACTTCCTCTTCTGGCCCTTTGTGCTTGTTTGTTATATATTTTATATCTACATATGGTATAAACCCATAATATACAATTATTAATTTTTCTTTAAAGAGTCAATAATTTTCTAAAGCAATTAAGTATATACAAACACATATAATAAAGATGATAAAAATGGTCTTCTAAATTTACCTATATATTTCTGGTTCTCTTCATTCTTTCCTGAAGATCCACTCTTTTATCAGCTATTATTTTCCTTCTGCTTAAAGCCTTTCTTTTAACGCAAAGTTTCTAGAGACAGACTCAGCCTTTGTAAGCCAGAAAATGTCTTTTGTTGTGAAGAAGTTTTCTAGGTATATAAGTCTAAGTTAACAGAATTTTATTTAGCACTGTAAAGATTTCACTCCACTAATTTCTGGTCTTTACTATTTTTGATGAAAAGCTAGCCATGGTTTTATTGCTATTCTCTTAAATGTAATATATCTTTCTTAGAGAAATTAAGGAAACACTGCCATTTACCACTGCACCAAAAAGAATAAAATACCTAGGAACAAACCTACCTAAAGAGACAAAAGACCTGTATTCAGAAAACTATAAGACACTGATGAAAGAAATCAAAGATGATACAAACAGATGGAGAGATATACCATGTTCTTGGATTGGAGGAACCAACATTGTGAAAATGACATTACTATCCAAAGCAATCTACAGATTCAATGCAACCCCTATCAAATTACCAATGGCATTTTTCATAGAACTAGAACAAAAAATTTCACAATTTGATTGGAAACACAAAAGACCCCGAATAGCCAAAGCAATCTTGAGAAAGAAAAATGGAGCTGGAGGAATCAGGCTCCCTGACTTCAGACTATACTACAAGGCTACAGTAATCAAGACAGTATGGTAATGGCACAAAAACAGAAATGTAGATCAGTGGAACAGGATAGGAAGCCCAAAGATAAATCCACGCACATATGGTCACCTTATCTTTGATAAAGGAGGCAAGAATATACAATGGAGAAAAGACAGCCCTTCAATAAGTGGTGCTGGGAAAACTGGACAGCTACATGTAAAAGAGTGAAATTAGAACATTCCCTAACACCATACACAAAAATAAACTCAAAATGGATTAAAGACCTAATTGTAAGGTCAGACACTATCAAACTCTTAGAGGAAAACATAGGCAGAACATTCTATGACATAAATCACAGAAATATCTTTTTTGATCCACCTCCTAGAGTAATGGAAATAAAATCAAAAATAAACAAATGGGACCTAATGATACTTAAAACCTTTTGCACAGCAAAGGAAACCTTAAACAAGATGAAAAGACAACCCTCAGAATGGGAGAAAATATTTGCCAATGAAGCAACTGACAAAGCATTAATCTCCAAAATTTACAAGCAGCTCAACATCAAAAAAACAAACAACCCAATCCAAAAATGGGCAGCAGACCTAAACAGACATTTCTCCAAAGAAGACATACAGATTGCCAACAAACACATGAAAAGATGCTCAACATCACTAATCATTAGAGAAATGCAAACCGAAACCACAATGAGGTATCATCTCACACCAGTTATTTGTAGTGAAGTGGATGGACCTAGAGTCTGTCATACAAAGTGAAGTAAGTCAGAAAGAGAAAAACAAATACCGTATGCTAATACATATATATGGAATCAAAAAAAAAAAGTTCTGAAGAACCTAGGGACAGGACAGGAATAAAGATTCAGACATAGAGAGTGGACTTGAGGACACGGAGGGGAAGAGGAAGCTGGGATGAAGTGAGAGCGTGGCATTGACATATATACACTACCAAATGTAAAATGGGTGGCTAGTGGGAAGCTGCTTCATATCACAGGGAGATCAGCTTGATGCTTTGTTACGACCTAGAGAGGTGGGATAGAGAGGGTGGGAGAGAGACTCATGAGGGTGGGGTGGATATGGGGATATATGTATACATATAGGTAATTCACTTTGTTGTAAAGCAGAAACTAACACAACATTGTAAAGCAATTACACTCCAATAAAGATATTTAAAACATATATCTTTCTTCTCTGGATACTTTTATCAACAGTTTGAGTAGGAATGTCTATATGTGATTTTTCTTTGTATTTATACCTGTTGGAATTGGGCTGAACTATATGGATCCCTAGGTTGATATATTTCATTAATTTTGGAAAATCTTAGGCTTTTTCTCTTCAAATATTTATTCTACACCATTCATTTTCTCCTTTACTTCTTGCTCTCCAATTATATATTGTTAAAATAATTGATATGACCCCAGAGACTTGGATTATCTTTTAAATTTTTTCCCATTTTTGTTTCTTTTAGTTTCAATTTAGATAATATCCATTGACCTGCTTTTAAATTTCTAATCTATTCTTCTGTTGTATCCAGTCTTCTGTTGAGCATATCCAATGAACCCTTCAATTCTGATATCACACTTTTTCAGTGCTAGAATTTCCATTTGGTTTTCTTTTTATAGATTCCATTTCTCTGCTGAAATTATCAGTGTGTTCACACATGTTGCCCATCTGTTTCACTAGACCTTTTCCCATATTAATTGCAGTTATACTAAAGATCCTGTCTGCTAACTCCAACATCTGGGTCATCTGTGGTTTGCTTCTACTGAATTTCTTTTTCTGTTGAGTCACATTTCCGTGCTTCATTTTGTTGTCTTATAATTTTTCATTGTGTCTCAGACTTTGTGTGTAAATGAACACCGGAGATTGAAATCCATAATATTTACCTCCAGAAAATGACATATTCTTTCCTCTGTCAGGTGTTACCATGGGGGGTTGAGACATCTAATCATTAGTTGAGTTGGTCCTGGTTTTGTTATGGCTTTAGTTAGATTCAGCTTATCTCTGGGTTCACAGTTTTGAGGACAGGATCTGCAGGCTTGAGAACTATGCACCAGCAAGATTCTGCAGACCTCCCTGTACTTTATACCCCAGCTATTATCCTTGACCTGTGAGAGATCTCTCTTTGCTTTTAATCCAGCAGATAGCTTTGGTGTTTCCAGGGAGTCTTCTTTGCACCTCTGGACCCCCTTACTCTCTGCACCTCAGGATCTCTGCCAACACCATCTGTGGTTTGCCATGTTCCATTTGATAAAGGTCTGGTGCAGTTCAGGGAGGAGAATGGGATCTATTTAATTTTCTCCTGCCTGTCCAAAGCTTTGGTGGATCCTGGCTATGTACCGAGTAAAGGCCCAATGTACCTCTGGAGGGATCTCTCTTAGTTTTTTTGCCCTGCCTTTACTTTCTGATGGCTGCTTCCAAGCAATCAGTTATAGCTTTGTGCATTTTGGGGACTTTCTCTAAGCCCTAATGCCCTCCTCTCAGTCTTTGTTAGAACACTGCCTATCACTTGGTAAAAGTTCCATGCAAATTGGAGGTATTTTCTCAGCCCTCCTACCCTGCTGCTAGCCTTTGATATGCTGTCATCATGCACTGGGTGAAGGCACCATGGGAAAGAACTGATATATAGGTACTGATTCACTTTGTGCCTCTTGCTCCTTGGGATTCAAATCCATCATGCCAGTACACATGTGGCCATGAAATATTTAAAATTTGCCTGGTCTCTTTTCCCTCAATCTGTGCCAGGTGTGCTCTTTCCTGCCATGCTCATAGGGAGATCTCTTCTCTTCTACAAGGAACTCATCATTTTACCAGTTCTCTGACTGGTTTTACAAAACTATGGTACTATAACGTATCTGGCTTCTTTTTTGTTAGGGTGGGAGCAACAGTCTCTTGTGACTTTCTACAACCTAACTGGAAGTGAAACTTAGTAGCATGAATTTAAGGCTGGTTTATAGGAAATGGCTCAAAGTACAGTTGGAAACCCAAAGTAATTGCCTGGAAAAGTTTCCAAGTTGTTTATGTGAGACTGTATACTGGCTACTTTAATAATTAAACTATCCTCAAAGGTCCACCATTTCAAGTGACTTCATAATGAAGTCCTAGGTTTCAACAGGAGTTTTTAACTCCTGTTGATAAACTGGGAAATTCCAGAAGTTATAGTAAGGACTTCACTGAGAATTTACCCCTAAAGATTGGCAGCTGACACATCCATAAATGCTGGGCCAACTCAGAGATCAGAATTCTCCTCTCTCCAATGTCTATTTCCTAGGTACAGGGATGGAATGATACTGACTACTTATCCATGTTGCTATGGCAAGAATGTCCCTGGAGCCAAGCCAAGGGTTTAGATCTCAACCCTTATGGAGATATGGCAAGAGAGAATAGATCTCCAGGAAGCAGGATGAAGATCTCTTGACTGCAGTTTCTTCATCTGTAAAGTGGGAATAGTGGTAATACCTGTCTCACAGAGTTGTATAAGTCTTACAATGTATAAAGATAGCACCAATACACACTTGAAGAAACCAACATTAAGGAGTGTGCTATTGATTTTACCTAAGCTAGGAGGTGATGGAGTGAGGACTGGAAGCAAGCTTAATCTTATTCCTTATTCTAAAAGTCCACACTAATATTATACCTGAAGAAAAGGGTACTCAGAGTTAAGTGACTTGCCCAAAGTAATGCAGGAGGTAAGTACCAAAGCCAAAGCCAAAATTTCAAATCCAGTGCTTTTAACCCCTATGACATATTGCCTCCCAGTCTCAGTCCTGTAGCAAGAATAAAATGGTAAGTTGGAGATGTAGATAAAATTAAGAAGTAAAACAGAAAAATGATTAGAATAAATGCATAGGCTGAATATAAGAAAGAAAGTTCTCGGACACTTGCTAAGATGCTACATAGAAATCTGTTATTGATTAATACTTTATTCATTAGCCAAATATTTATGATGGACTAGTGCATGACACATTCTGTACTAGAAACACAACATAATATTGAATAAAACACAGTCACACCTTCAAGGACCTTGCTCTCTGGCAGGACACAAACTCTTCAGCCAGTTACTAAAATAAAATATGTTGAGTTTCACCAAAATAACTAAATATGATTTATTGAATTGATTTGATTTTTTTTAACTGGAACATGACTTAAACTATATGACTTAAACTTGGAAACTGCTTATATTTACTGGCAGTATAAATTTACTACAGCCTAATCTCAATGAGGTATGCAATGCAGAGATATAAATTTCTAAAATACTTTTCTTCAGTTATTAAGTTCCACCTCCTTCTCCAACCTCTAATAAGCACTACTGTAAAGTAATTTCTGAGTTTGATTTCATCTGCTCTCCCTTTCAGCATGCTTTACTTGGACATGATAATAAGCAATGAAAACTCATAAGAGTACAGTAGTAAAAAGAAGACTCACAAGAACATTGCTCCTCTAGAGTTAACCCAAATTAATACTCTAGTAGTTGTAGTAAACACTTACTTGGATCATCCTATGTGAAAGACAGGTAAAATATATTCATTTATTAAATTTTATTAACTTAACCCTATGAGGAATGTACTACTATTATCTCCATTTAGAGATGAGGAACTGAGGCACAGAGAAGTTAAATAATTTACACATAATAAGTGGCAAAGTTGGAATTCAAAACAAGGTTAAGAATATTTGCTGTTAGTCATAGACCATTCTACTTTTAACAGCTAACAGAGATACAATTTTCAGATCAAATGGAGTTACAGTGTGAAACACTCTTTTCTTCTTAGACCTTTCTAATCTAGATTCTGTTGTATTTGTTATGTTTCTTTTCTATGACCAATATTGTTCATTTTTGAGCTCCCTCTCTACCTGTTTCTTTTTTTTTTTTTTTTTTTTTTAAATTTATTTATTTATTTTTGGCTGTGTTGGGTCTTCGTTTCTCTGCGAGGGCTTTCTCTAGCTGTGGCAAATGGGAGCCACTCCTCATCGCGGTGCGCGGGCCTCTCACTATCGCGGCCTCTCTTGTTGCAGAGCACAGGCTCCAGACGCGCAGGCTCAGTAGTTGTGGCTCACGGGCCTAGTTGCTCCACGGCATGTGGGATCTTCCCAGACCAGGGCTCGAACCCGTGTCCCCTGCATTGGCAGGCAGATTCTCAACCACTGCGCCACCAGGGAAGCCCTCTACCTGTTTCTTAATTACACTGCTAGAGGTTTGCAAATTTCATTAGTTTTTTTCAAATAATCAATTTCTATATTTGTTAATCTTTTGTATCATATTTTGTTTTCTGTTTAATTCTTTCTCTTATCTTTTTTTAATTTATTAATTTATTATTTATTTTTGGTTGCATTGTGTCTTTGTTTCTTCACCCCTTGGAGGGACGGGGAGCTGGGGGGACTACTTTACATCGCGGTTGCGCGGGTTTCTCATTGTGGTGGCTTCTCTTGCTGTGGAGCACAGGCTCTAGGCACGCTTCAGTAGTTGTGGCTCCCGCCTCTAGAGTGTAGGCTCAGTAGTTGTGGTGCACAGGCTTAGTTGCTCTGCCACATGTGGGATCTTCCCCGACCAAGGCTTGAACAGTGTCCCCTGCACTGGCAGGCAGATTCTTAACCACTGCACCACCAGGGAAGCCCACTTTCTCTTATCTTTTAATTTTCTTTTTACTGCTGCTTTTGGATTTACTCCATTTTTCTAATTTCTTATGTTGAACATTTACCTCCTCAACATTTGGCCTTTTGGAAGAAACATGTATGATTTGGCAATGATTTCTTGGCTATGACACCAAAAGTACAAGCATCAAAAGCAAAAATAAAAAAATGGGACTACATCAAACCAAAAAAACTTCTGTACAAAGAAACAATCAACAAAATGAAAAGTCAACTTATGGAATGGGAGAAAATATTTGCAAACCATATAGTTTATAAAGGGTTACTGTATAAAATATATAAGAAACTCATATGACTCAAACAAACGATCCAATTAAAAATGAGGCGAAGGACCTGGATATACTTATTTTTGAAGAAGAAGATATGCAAATGGCCAACAGGCACAAGAAAATAGTCTCAACACCAGTAATCATCAGAGAAATGCAAATCAAAACCACAAAGAAATATCACCTCACACCTGTAAGGATGGCTAAAAAACAAACAAAAACTGTTGGTGAGGATGTGGGGAAATTGGAACCTTTGTGCACTGTTGGGATTGTAAAATGGTGCGGCCACTGTGGAAACAGTAAGGAGGTTTTAAAAAATTAAAAATATATCTGCCACATGACCCAGCAATCCCACTTCTGGATATATATCTGAATAGTTGAAAGCGGAGTCTGGAAGATACATGCACACCCATGTTCAAAGCAGTATTACTCACAATAGCCAAGCTATGGAAGCAATCCAGATGTCTATCCACAGATGAATGGATAAACACAATTTGGTATATACATACAATGGAATATTATTCAGCCTTAACAAGGAAGGAATTTCTGACACATGCTATCACCTGGATGGAACTTGAGGACATCTATGCTAGGTGAAATAAGCCAGTCACAAAAATATAAATACTGTATGATTCCACTCATATGAGGTATCTAAAGTAGTCAGATTCACAGAAACAGAACATGGAATGGTAGTTACCAGAGGCTTCGGGAGAGGGAAAAGAAGAGTTTTTGTTTAATGGGCATGGAGTTTTAGTTTTTTAAGATTAAAAAGTTGTGGAGATCTGTTTCACAATAATGTGAATATTCTTGATGATACTGAACTGTATACTTAAAACAGGTTAAAATGGTAAATTTTATAATATGTGTTTTTTAATCACAATTTTTTAAAGACTATTCAAGGCTATTATGTTACCTATAAATACTTTAGGTGATAAAAAATAAATTGATGTGTGATATTTTTATCATTCAGATTCTCAGATGTAAAATATAGGTGAGGATAATACCTCATCACTTGTAAAATATACATGAGGATAATACCTACCTCATAAGATTGTAGGATTGTTGTGAGAAATAAATGAGTAAATTGCTGAGAAGTGTATGTATTTAACTATAAGAATACTTATTTAGGGCTTCCCTGGTGACGCAGTGGTTGAGAGTCCGCCTGCCGATTCAGGGGACACGGGTTCATGCCCCGGTCCGGGAAGATCCCACATGCCGCGGAGTGGCTGGGCCCGTGAGCCATGGCTGCAGAGCCTGCGCATCCGGAGCCTGTGCTCCGCAACGGGAGAGGCCACACAGTGAGAGGCCCACGTACCGCAAAAAAAAAAAAAAAAGAATACTTATTTAAATTTCTTTTTGTCCTCTCTCTCTCCTCCCTTCCTCCTCACTCTTTTCCTTCATTTCATTTAAATAGACTAAGGATATTTTTCTCTTTTGGTTTTCTACTCATTTCACCATCTCTCACTCATTTAAAGGTATGTATTCTTTTTCTCTTTCTTTAATTCTCACAGTAGAAATGTTGACATGCATACATAACAAAGACTACAATTACTCTGTTTACTCATATTCTAAACAATAAAAAGTCTTTAAGATACTTTAGTTATAATCACTCCCTTCCTGGTTTAATATAGCTAGTATCTAATATACTATCTTAATTTTAATGTCACAATTAAACACTACCATTATTGCTTTATATACCCATTTTTGTTTGTTTAGGTTTACCCACATGCTTATTTTCTTTACTTGGGTCTCAGAAATTTCTCCTGTGACAGAAGAAATCATTTAGGTCTATATTTTGGTCACAGACAATTGTTGGATTATTTTATATTTGAAAATCTCTTTATATTTCACTCACTGTTGAAAAATAGAGTTGCTAAGCATTGAATTCTGGGTTTTTCATTTTATTTTATTTCAAGAATTTAAAGATATCATTCCAGTGCCTTTTGCCTTTCATCTCTTCAACTGATAAATCAGCTGCCAATCTAATTGATTGTGAGCCATGGCCGCTGAGCCCGCACGTCTGGAGCCTGTGCTCCGCAACGGGAGAGGCCACAACAGTGAGAGGCCTGCGTACCACAAAAAAAAAAAAAAAAAAAAAAAGTATGCAAATTGCTTTGTTTCAGGAACCACACCCACATAAAGCCAGCTAGCAGTACTATAATTGGTCATAAGAAAGACTTTTTAAAACCTTTGCCTAGAGCCAATGATGAGAGGGACAATTTTCCTTTCAGTTTTGTGTTTTCTCTCACTTCACTGAAGGTGTAGCATCTCTTGGCAGGACAATTTCCAATCTGGCCCCTGGCACTGCTAAGTCCAAGGCTTTACTCCCAGAGTGCTTTGCTCTAGGAGGCTAGTATAGCCAGAAGTTTTAGAGCCTCCATATGTCTCTGTAGTTCTATGATTGTTTTGATCCTGACACTGGCACATTTTATTATTATCTCACAGGCTTGTTGATTCACTTGAAAGTACATACTTTATCAAACACTTTTATATATTTATAGCCAAAGGCTTTCAGTGTCTCTGTTTGCTATATTGCCAGTAATAAAAGTCTATAATTGAAGAATACCTTCTACATTTTAAATACAATATGTCAGTCAGTTATAAGTATTTTGTTTAACTTATCACCAAGAACATCATTTTGCTTTGTTTACAGTATCATATTTATAGACAAAAAATTAAATTTATTGTATTCAAAGTTATATTTTTTATTATTTGCAATTTTGGCTCATGATTAAAAAGTAATCCTGTATCACAAGTTCATAAAGATATTTTTATATATGTTTTCATTAAAATATTTAAAGTTTCCTTTCTTCATTTATATCTTTATTCCAGTTGGAATTTACTTCTCTGTACAAAATGAGGTAAGGCTATTGTTTTTCTATATAAATAACCAATTACCTAGTACCATTTATTGAATAGTCCATCATTTCCTCATTTGGTCATGTAAGTTTTCATATGTAGGTGAATCTTTATGAGAGACAGACTTTTGATTGGTGACTAAATGTATTTAATAATTATCTTTCCATACTTTAAAATTTCTTCTTACATTAATTTTGTGCCTTTTAATTTTATTGAAAAAAATTGTCTATCTCTTTGAAGGATATATTAGCATAAAGTTTATAGTGGTCTGTTATGACAAAAAATTTTTTGTATTGTTTCTAGAGTTACATGGACTTACCTTCTTTTTGAACTATATATATATATATATATATATATATATATCTTTATTTTTGCTAAAGAAGTGTTTTATTGATACTATAATTTGCATATCTTTGATTATTAGTGAAGGTGAATAGTATCTTTCATTTATGTATCACTTCCTTGAACTGTCTGCTTTGTCCCCCTTCCCCACTGTATTTTATATTAGCATTTTGGTATTCTTCTCATGAATTAATGTGAATATTTATAATTAAGTCTATTAATCCTTGTCTATTATGTTTGAATGATTATATCTCCCAGATATTTGCTTTTTAATTATGTTTCCAATTGTATTTTGTACTTTTTAAGTTGTATTTTATTATATCTTTTCCTGCATTACAGCTCCCATGTCTGGACTTTTACAATCTTTATTATATATATATATAATATTTATGTGTTTATATACATGTATATATACATATGTGTGTGTGCATGAGTGTGTGTACCTTACTGAAGATTACTGACTGGAAAATGTCTAGAAATGTCTAGAGATGATCTTCTTTCCACAGGTGATAGGTTACTTTGAAAGAATTTTAGGGTCCTATAAACTGAACTACCAAGATTTTCATTTAAAATTTCTCTGAGAAGGTGTTAAGATAACACCAAGCATTTATGTTACTATATATTACATAATATAGGATATATACACATATCAATTTTATTTGCCAGTTGATTTTGCTGAAGCTGCTAATACAATAATTAAGAGTATTTTTAACATAAAAATGAATGTTTCCTAATGGGGAAACTGAATGAACAAAACTGCTCACTTCCTAATTATTTTCTTTTGAAAAACAATTACAAATATAAGATAAACTGAATTTAATTGCAAAGAAAAATGTCAGAAGTGACATTTCAACACCTCAGTATACTAATGATCTCAACTAAAAGAAACGTGAAATCAACCAAGGCTACTGTCATTAGTTTCTTCAGGGCCTCACAACCAGAGGAATAAACAATTAATATGTTAAAATTATTCACTGCTAACGTATCATTATGATTCCTAAATAACAGCCTAACCATGTTGATTGGACCTTGACAGAAATGGGCAAAAGTGCCATTTAGTTAACAGTACAACATTATCAACAAGATAAAAATGACGTTACAGAATGTCAGATTCAGAGAGTGGAAGGGGGAGAGGGTGGGTGTGTGTGTGTAAAACTAAAGTGGGTTTGGCACACAAACTATAGCATTGACAGAATCATGGAATCAGTTTAGTAAAATCGGTTGTTAAACACTACGGACTAATTAATGTATTTCATGTTTTTGCTGCCATCTAATCATAAACCATTCACCTTGACCCTTGAGAAGCTTATTCTCTCAGCAAGACTGTCTCATAGAGAAACGTGTTTAGGGTAGATGAGACTTGACAATTCAGAGAATTCAGAGGAGGATGTTCTGCTCTTTTGACCCGCAATTTAATTGGAACACAGTAGTACTTAACCTTGAAATACTATGCCTTGCATTGGTCCATCTGCAATCGATCCTATCAATAAAGTTAATTCAGCAGTTTCCAAAATAGTTTTGCTACATTATAACCCTGTGCTTTTTCCATATGAAAGTTTGATATTAAATATATATGTATATATATACATATATATATATAACTTGTATATAA
This sequence comes from Phocoena sinus, assembly GCF_008692025.1. Taxonomy (NCBI): domain Eukaryota; kingdom Metazoa; phylum Chordata; class Mammalia; order Artiodactyla; family Phocoenidae; genus Phocoena; species Phocoena sinus. Next base: position 69,811,164 of record NC_045772.1, read on the forward strand.
TATATATTTTATATATATTACATATATATTATATATATATATATATATATAGAGAGAGAGAGAGAGAGAGAGAGAAAGCTTTTAAGTTCTTATTGGTTTGCATTCTCCCACCTTCAGGTACCAGGTTAGAAGTTTGATACAGTAGTAGAAACTATAGATAGCAATTGAAAGAAAGTTATGAGTGCTTGTCATGCTACCCAACACAATACAGGAAGTGCTAATTCAAATAATCTGTTCTCAAGACCACCTCCCTCCTTTTTTAAAAACATATTAAGGGCTTGTACTCAATGGAAACTGTCCTCAGCATCATCTGCTCTTCTGTTAAATCATTTATTCATACATTATTAAGTGTGGGCTACAAGACAGGCACAGCCCAGAATGCTGGCGATAATATGATAACTATAAAGAGACACCATTTCCACTTTCATACAGTTTACAGGCTTGTGGGAATATAGTCATAAATCAAATAATCATGATAATGAACCTGTCATTACAAATTGAGATAAATGCTCTGAAGGAAAGGAACAAGGTTCTAGGAAAGCATAAAACAGGAGGTCTAGATTGGGGATAGAGGGAGGGTTTCCCTAGTAAAGTGACTCTTGAGCTGGAGTTAACTGGGAGAAGAGAAGAGTGGAAGAAGGGAGAGCGTTCCACAGGGGGAAACACTAGTGTATAAAGACGATTCGGCCAGAGGAAACCCAAAGCCATTCCTCCAGAGCTGGTGGATTACAGCCACAGGAGAGTGCCCTGCCAATGCTAACGCTGCTTCTACTTGAGGATTCAAGGTTGAATCCAGGACAAGGAAATTTCTAGTTGAAGTGAGACAAGTGGCCTGGCGCTGAACTTGTGCTCTTCTACATTCGACAGGAAACCCCTGACCTTTGGCCCTCCTTTGATAAAAACAATTCTTTCTTATTTATTTAAATTCGGGTATAGTTGCTTTACAATTTTGTGTTAGTTTCTGCTGTACAATGAAGTGAATCAGCTATATGTATACATATATCCCTTCCCTCTTGGACCTCAAAAAAAATATTCTTATTTAAATGACAATAGCTAGACAACATATAATCCCTGAAGCAGAATTGTTGAAAAAAATGGAACAAAAATTTTAAATAAGTATAATAAACATGCATAAAAAGAACATTAATAATCTGAAGGAGACCTTGATTCCTTCATGCTTTTTATAGACTTTCCCTCTTATAAGCTCCCCTCCTTTTTCTAAGCCTTTCCCCACCACTCATATGACTCTTATCTATGTTAGAACAGGAGGACTAATCTCACTATGGTGTGTAACTTCTTTATATCAGCCACTATAATAAATCCCAGGTCATTCTATATCTCCCATAATTTATATCTCTTTATGCTTCCTTCTCTTACCCATCTCCCACCCTTTCCTAGGTCCTGAAACCTTTCCACTGAGCCCTCCAGATGTCACAATCAGTCCTCAGCAAATCACTCATATCCTTGACTTTTTGCTACACCTTCTCTTTACCTTCAGGCTCTACAAAAACCTGGATTTCCCCTGAGGACACCATTTCCCCTCAGTCTTCTCAGTGGGTGACTATTTTCTCTCACACTCCTCTTACTTTGGAACCCAGAGACACTGCAGATGTCTTCCTAGCATCTTCTTGTTGCTTCTAGTCCAGTCCCTGTCCTATTCCCTTGACACTTCCAGTTGTGGTTCTCAGGTCAGTCCTCTGTTTATTTTTGCTGTAATCATCTACTACCCCTGCCATTCCTTGAAGATCTAGCTCTTGGTTTCTGTCATTCTATCCAACACTACTTCTCTCTTAAGTCTTAGGTGACTTCCTTATCCATATAAGGATAAGGATGATGTCCATGGCCTTCCATAACCATGACCTCTCTCTTCAGATGAGGAAGGTATCCTCACTCTACCTCAGTATTCATGCTGGAGGCTTTCCCTAGACCTTGTCATTAGTGATAACTGAAACCACTTCATAACCACTTTGTAATCTCAGTTGCGAGCTCCATATTTTAAGCTCTTTCCAGCTCAATCTAATTCCCAAATTCCTTTAATTCACCGGCCCTTCAGGGAACTACAATCCATTTTCTACCCCCTTTTCAACTACCATCTGTATGCCCTCATTTGTCTACTTAACTAGCTTAAGTCTTAAAGAAAGGAATAAAGATTAGATAAAACCATATAAAATAAAATTATTTAACAATACTAAATAATTCTTGAGTTCAAAAAGGACAACATAGAAAAAGTTACAAAATGTTTAAACTTACATAAAAATACTTATAATATATTCCTAAGTGTGTAGAATTAAAATTAAAGCTCTATTTCCATTTAAATACACTATTGTATTTAAATATATTTATCAGGAAATAAAGGATAAAAGTAAGTAAGTGAATCATTCAACTCAAGTTGTAAAGAAAGCAGTAGTACAAACATAAATAATAAAGACATAGGCCAAAATAAATGAGATGAAAAGTAAAATTAAAATAAAGATTAATATAACCAAATGCTGGTTCTTTGAAAAGTTTAGTGAGATACATCTCTGGTGAAACTTATAAAGAAAAAATAAGATAAACTAACAATACAGAATGAAAACGGAGAAACAACCACAGACTTAGTAGAAACTAAAAGTGGTGAGAGTATTATGAATAACTATATGCTAATAAATATGAATACCCAATGAATATAAATACCCAGATGAAACAGATAAATTTCAAAATTTAAATGAGTCAATTTGTAGAAAAGTATTAAAATCCAAACTGGCACAAGAGGTACTCCAGCTGCTGATCTAAATTAACAAAGACATGCCTAGAGCATGATATTTCTCTAAGAAATGTATTTGCTGTTCAAAAGAATTGGTAAAGATTGCTGTAAAAGAAGAATTGGTCTTTACAAGCTAAGTAAAGTTGATGTGAGTTTACAGCAAAAGGAGGACAAAGAGGAAGAGGAGAGGAGAAAGAAAGGTGGGAAAGAGGGCAAACAACACAAAGTCCAAAGACATTTAAAGATGCTGAAACAGCAATCAAAAATCTCTACCTCCAAAAAGCTTCAGCCCCAGGTAGTTTTGTAGGTAAATTCTACCAAACATGTAAAGAAAATTTAGTCTTATTTTGTAAGTTATTTCAGATAAAAAGTAAGAGAAAGCTACCTAGCTCGTTTTACCAGACTAGCATAATCTTGCACAATGGAATAAAGACAATAAAAATGACAGAAAAAGATTATAGGTTAAGGGCTTCCCTGGTGGCACAGTGGTTGAGAATCTGCCTGCTAATGCAGAGGACACAGGTTCAAGCCCTGGGCTGGGAGGATCCCACATGCCGTAGAACAACTAGGCCCGTGAGCCACAACTGCTGAGCCTGCGCGTCTGGAGCCTGTGCTCCACAACAAGAGAGGCCGCGATAGTGAGAGGCCCGCGCACTGCGATGAAGAGTGGCCCCCGCTTGCCACGACTAGAGAAAGCCCTTGCACAGAGACGAAGACCCAACACAGCAAAAATAATAAATAAATTAATTAATAAACATCTACCCCCAACATCTTCTAAAAAAAAAAGATTATAGGTTAATTTCACTAATGAACACAGATGAAATTAACTTTCAGGTTATTTAAAAATTAATACAGTTCAAATAGGAATTATAGGATAATCATCAGACATTCTATCACTGTAACTAACCTCATTAACAACCAAGTGAGAAAAATTATATAATTATCTCAACTATCTAAATATTGATAGAATTTAATGACTATGGTTAAAACTCTCAGAAAATTAAGAATGAAAGGGGACTTCCTTAACTTGATAAGATTATATACAAAACACCTACATTAAACATTATAGTTAATGGAGAAACATCATACTTATTCCCTGTAAGATCTGGAACAAGACAAGTTGCCCACTATCACCACTACTGTTCAACAGAGTGGGTCCTGGCCAATACTCTAAGGAAAGAAAAAAGAAATGATAGGTATAAGCATTGAAAGGGAGGACATTAAACTGTCATTATATACAAATTATCTGATTATCTGCCTTGAAAACCCAAAAGTGACAACAACTATTACAGTGGTAAGAGTTCAGCGAGGATTAAAAAACAAACAAACAAGAAACTCATAAAAAGCAATAGAATTTATTTACATGGATAGGGATCATATATCAGGATTAGATATACACACCCTCTATCACATAATTTGACAGTGCCATCCTCCAGCCCCAATATGGACAGAGTACTTAATGTACTTAGTATTGAGAAAATACTTAATACTTCTTTCCAAAGTGATGCTCGCCTTGACTATGCTTTGGCCAGTGGCCTGTTAGAGGATTGAATGAGAACAAAAGCTTGAAGCTTGCCTGCATGGTTCAGTTTGGAAACCATCACCCCCACCACCTAGTCTGTGGAAAATTGTTTTCCATGAAACCAGTTCCTGGTGCCAAAATGTTGGAGACCGCTGTCCTAGAGAATACTGAACACTAAGAAGAAACTATCGTCGTATAACATACTTATACAAAACAATACAGTATTTATAAAGTGAGAGAGAAATTAAGTTTTCTTTTTGATCAATTACATATTTTCTGAAGCAGAGACCATTAAGAAAGAAAAAAAACGTAGTATCTCATTTTGTTTTTTTTTTCTCCTTAAATTTTCTCATTCTATCTTTCTATGCATGACTATTCATGGCTGGCTTTTCAGACACCTGGCTCTCTTCAAGTAAGAAGCACCGATAATTTCTACGTCTGTACATGTCAACAATCATCCTCATAATCAGTCAAATCCGTGTGAATGATCTTTGAGGACCGCAATGCCTACTTTCTACTCAGAGTTGGATTGCACTATCGATAAACGCCCCACACAGCTGCTTAGTGTGAAGAAATACGTGCTAATTACTTTTGAAGTTGAAAAAGGATGCAGAGATAGGCCAGTCAGGAGGAGTACTGGGCGATCTCCTTCTAATTCATGCCTCCCCACCATTTGCTCACTCCCAGCTCTGCACCTTCAGGACAGAGTGGGTCCCTGGAACAGAAATGAGGGGTGGGCAGGGACATGAGGTGGACCCTGGAACCCTGGTCACACCACTCTTGCCTTTCCCTGGGAATCAATTTGCATCTACCTTGACTCAACAGATAAGTTCTCCTTGAAAAGTTACATATTAGCAATAGGCACAATTTAATGTATACATTCTCTGTACTCAGCCCAATGCTAGGCACTCTGCTTATATTAATTCTCCTCCCAATAATCCTGTTTTTTACAGATAAAGAAACTGAAGCTTAGGGAAATTAAAACAATTGATCTGAGGTCAGCAATTAAGAACTCAGATCTGTCTGATTCCAAAGATCCAGCTCTTTTAGCTAGAGGATCCAAAGATCCAGCTCTTTTAGCTAGAGGATCCTGTCTCAGACTACATAACTGGTAAACGGCAGAAACCAGATTTAAAGTAAGGTCTTGACTCCACATTTTGGTTTCATCACTCAATGAATTGTTGTTAAACATATGAACTAATGAGTGAAGTGATCAAGCAATCGGTATTGTTTAAAGTGAGATGATGAATTTGGGGAATGAAAGTTAAGAAATATGCTAATATCATACATATTAGATTAGATTTGAGTAATAGTTGTTATTTTTGCTAGGGGTTAAAGGCAATTGTCTTAAAACAATTGACTCAGAGTGGGAGTTGAAGTCAATAAGGTAGGACCCACAGTTGAGACTGAAAGCAGGACACCAGAGGCAGGTTACAACGTAATCCTAACATATAACCACTCTGTTCTAGGAATTATGTTAGCTGGAGTTAGAAAGATGAAAAGGAATACTCTAATATTAACTATACTTCCTGTGCCTCAGTTTCCTTATCTGTACAATGGAAATAACAATAATACCTATTTCAGAGTGTTTTTGTGAGGATTAAATGAGATAATACAGGCAAAGTGCATGGAACACATTAAGAGTTAGCACTAAATAAATAACAGCTGTAATTATTATTAATATTGTCTCAGTTCCTGCCTTTAACAAACCAACCAACATGGGTCAGGGAAGTGCAACAGCTGATAGAGCTTCCCAGATGGTGGTGGATGAGTCACATCAAGTCAAGAAAAGAAAAGCAGAATTGTATCAACTCCAAAAAATGTATAATTTTTAAAAATTAAATGTGTACACCAAAGATCTGTCTCTAAGAAACTAGTTTTAAAATACCTAATGATAAAAACCTAAAGTGTGTCTCTATTATTTAAATTCAAACCTCTTAAGCAAGGAGAGGAATGGCTGTATCCAGTCTCTGTGGGGACAGTGGGTCTCAATGACAGTTCTTTCTAAGGTTCTGTTCCACATTACCTTTCTGTGACCAGAAAAATGTCACTTGATGCCATTTTTCTCAATCAGATCAACTGCCAAACTGGTTAAAATCATTTCCTTACAGAAACCCAGATCTGCCTCTAACCTAAACTGTGCTTGGTGAGTACATCTTCACCTCTTCCTCCCCGTCTGCAATCAAGGAAATAGCAGTTGAGGGCTTAACTGCTGCTACCTGGTAGAAAAAGCATACACCTGTTGACAGACTGGCTCAAAACAAATTTAAAGGGAAACTTCAAAAGTATGACAAGATTCTTCTCCGGCCAGTGCTACCTCAGACAGGCTACTGGACGGAAGGTCCAGAGCCCCAGTCTGATAGGATGGTGTTTCCAAGGAGCACAGGTGCAAGTCACCATTCTTTCTGACTGACATGTGGTCATCACCTACTCAGACGATGTTAGAACAGGAAAAACAGGAAATCCCACAGATACCTGCCAGAAATCCTCTCACCAGGGCAAGAGTTCCAGTTTTTAAATAATGCCTGGATAACATATTTATAAAACATGTTGGAGATTTTCAACCTTGGCAAATGATATATGTTTATAAAATCATTCTTAAGTGTTCACGTATTGTAAACAGGCAGGTCAGCTTAACAGGGATCGCCTGTGAAGTGTCTTTAACAAATACACAATTAGAGAATCAGGCTTGACAGCTTTGCTAGATGGAATTTTGTTGTAAATGCCTTCAAATCCTATAGCTCAGGTTGTATGTTGAAGCTTCTTCTGACCTCAGGAGAATGACTGTATCCCCTGAGTCTAACCTCAAGCATTTATCTCATTCTGTTTTTTTTCTTGGTTTTCCTGAAGTCTAATTTGGCCAGCTCTACCTACATGTGTTCAGCTTTGCAGTGATTTATTTCATGTGCTCCTTCTTATTTCGATTTGGCATGTGTTCCTATCATTCCCATATGTCAACAGGTTACTTTGAATTCCACTGTCTTATGTAGTCCCCCAAGATGACCATGATTTTCATACCACGGGAAATGGTTATAGGAAAATAACGTCTGTATTTGAATGAGCTAGTTAATTCCAAAATGCTCATTTCCTGTGGATTCTTAATTCCTGTACAAATGAAACTTGAGAAACCTCTGTCCTCATCTAGGCGCTCCTGGGATCAACTCCTGCTTCTTAGGGAAACCTGCTTTCTTTTCTGTCCAGCCCTAACTCTCCTCTGAAGTGTGATGATACTGAGTGCTTCATTAAACACCATCAGCCCAAAGTGGAAGCATATGCTACTCAGAAGCATTTATCACCAAATTATATAGATCCGCTTCTCGACCCAGTTCTCCTCTGTTTATGGATCCCAGATCCAGCAGCACTCATTCATCTCCTTCTTATTAAATGCTACTGTTCATTCAACTGTTTGAACAAACGAAGGAATGCTTTGAAATGCCCCTTTAAGAAAATGATACGAAGTGAGAGAGTGGCATTGACACATATACACTACCAAATGTAAAATAGATAGCTGGTGGGAAGCAGCCACATAGCACAGGGAGATCAGCTCGGTGCTTTGTGACCACCTAGAGGGGTGGGATAGGGAGGGTGGGAGGAAGACGCAAGAGGAGGGTAATGGGGATATATGTACACATATAGCTGATTCGCTTTGTTATACAACAGCAACTAACACAACAATGTGAAGCAATTACACTCCAATAAAGATGTTAAAAAAAAAGAAAATGATATACTGTTATTTTTCTTAAAGACACATCATTTAAGGGGCTTCCCTGGTGGCGCAGTGGTTGAGAGTCCGCCTACCAGTGCAGGGGACGCGGGTTCATGCCCCGGTCCGGGAGGATCCCACATGCCATGGAGCGGCTGGGCCCGTGAGCCATGGCTGCTGAGCCTGTGCGTCCAGAGCCTGTGGTCTGCAGCGGGAGAGGCCACAGCAGTGAGATGCCCGCGTACCGCAAAAAAAAAAAGACACATCATTTAAATATGAAAATGTATTAATTTTGCCAAAAATTCCCCGGAGAAATGATGACTGATCTTCAAAAGACGTCGTTCTTACCAAAGACAGAAAGCTTGTGGGCGCTCAATCAATGATGCATTTGGCTGATACAAAGTACCAAGGCTGTGTCAACGCAGAGTAAGAACATCTGGAGGAAAAGTGAAAAAGTCAAGCGTGATGTTTCAGTAGTTGACACTGAGTAATCACGTTTCCATAGAAATGTTTCTCTCTTAACTAAACATTTTGTTATCCTAGTATCTATATAGGTAAGTTTATACGTTTGGTATAAAGCACTGTCTAAATCCTTTAGTTTCCCCTAATAGGTTTCCTGACAAGGTGACATAATACTACTTCCATCTGACAGGTACAACCAATACCTATAGAGACAGCTACCTTTGATTGCCTCAGATTCAAGACCAAAGAGTTATATGGCTTTAGCCTGATTTGTCACTGTAGCATTTCAACTTAATTGCAGTTTTACAAACAATGGCTATTTTGTACAGGATTGTTTTGGTTGCCCCTTCTTAAACAGGCATTTTGGCAGTATACTTTAGAACGAAGTCATTGTTTTCTGTGGGCCGGGAAGCTTTGCAATCATTTTGATTTTATCCTGTTAGGTTTTTAGTTCTTTGAAAACAGCAGACAAACACTGCATTTGGGTTTTCTGTGTTGCTGGTGAGCAGTTACTGAAATGGACCTGCTTTTTAATGCAAACATTATGCATACTGCAGCCAGACAATGGAAAGTCTGCTTGCAACCTGAGCAGGGCTGGCTGCAATCTTTCCCAGTGGGTATCTATCATTTCAGGTGCTGCCGAGGAATTCGTTATAGAATTTTCATTTTTCAACTGTTTGTTCGAATCACATACCAAGTCAAATTTAATTAGTTATATTCATCCAGCAGATGGTACAGTATTCTATACTAAAATATAAATTCCTTTACTTAATTGAGTAATGCATTTCATATGATCTCTTTTACAAATTTCAAAACCAATTCTCTTCAAACAGGCCTGCACATTATTTGTATGCAAGCCCAAACAGGTTAAAATTGATTTAATGCTCTCCCCGCAACCCACCCCCCAGATGGACATTATGTAAATGAAAGCAAGTCTGCCACGAGTATCTTATTTTAATGTCCCCTTCTACATAAATTACACTGGCAACTGGGAGAAAAGAGGTGGCATTAAACTTAAGTTATGTGGGAACGAGTTTCTTAAACTTCAAAGGCCAACATGTCACAAAGATGGTCATATTGAAATGAATTCAACTTTTTTCACACTGGAAAAACCGAACATCCATGATCAGTTTGTTAAAACCAAGTCTTTGATAAATAGATTCCTCATAGATACATGGATATTCCTTCCAGGATAGCCAGTTAACCTAAACATTAGAATTGAGACAGAAGGGCTATCTATCTCTATATGTTAGTTATATACTGTTATAGGCATCTGTAGCACTCAGACACAGTTTTTGGACAACAAAGTGCGCAGTGGAAAACTGTATTCTTGGTAGATCTTGGATTGCTGCTTCTCTGACCACCCAAGACTCAAAAAGGATTTCATTTCTCCCCTAAACATTGTATCATTGCTTCTGGCATCTGCCTATTTTTTTCTTCTGATGGAATTTGAAGCATGCTGAATTTTCCCAACCTGTGTCAACAACCTATTAAAGGGTACAAACTGATTCATTGAACGCTGGAAGTAAAAGAGCTTTTATCCATTTTTTATTCCACAGATGACATATATTCTGCATATATACGGAATCAGCCAACTCCAGTGCCTACTATAGATGTTAGCAATTAATCATGACACGTGTGTCTTCTAAATCTTTGACCAAGCCCTCCAGTCATGAACTGAATACTCTTGATATTTGCCACCTTCTTCTAGTCTGATCCTTTTATCATGCTGATAAGGAAATTAAGGCACAAAGACATGTAATAGAATCTTTTTTAACTTAGTCACAGAGGTAACTAAAGTTCAGGTCAAGACTGATAAGTATCTCAATTCCTAGGCAGACATTTCTCCCACCACATTATGTTACCACTTGAGTGAAAAAAATCTAGGGTATAGACTGAGGCAGAGGAAAAAGTTTTCCTTTACTCGTGTTACTGAACCAAACTTCCGTCTGCGCAGTAAAGCCAATCTTCAGACACAGGCTTGTGGTGAAGGAAAGCACAGCATTTATTGTAAGGTGACAGACAAGGAGTCTGAGGAGGCTAATGCTCAAAAGACCCAAACTCCCTGATGGGTTCCAGGGAGGCATTTTTAAAGGCAAGTTGAGGGAGGGGAGTTGCAGGGTATGTGTTCAACTCGTGCACAATCCTCTGATTGGTTGATGGTGAGGTAACAGGGCAGTGTCACAGGGGTTAACTTTATCAATCCATCTGGGAAGACTCCACAGGGGAATAAATATAATGGAAGGCAACGGTTATTTTAGTAAGGTTTTTTTCATACAGATTTATCTCTGTGTGACTCTGTCTCTGCTGATAAGTCAGTCTCCTCTTCCTCGACACATTCCACAAAGGAAAATTTATGCCCTCATTTTAGGCAGAGCAGAGAACTCTTTGTGTGTGTGTTGATTCTCAGCTGCCTTCAGCTCAAAATAATCCTAATGCCCAAGTGGCATATTTGGGGGTGGCATATCCTGGTCCCCTTCAAACTATCAAGAGTGAAGATATTACAACTGTGGGTAGCTAATTTGATGAAGGCACTAAGCAACTCCTCCAGGCAGTTCGCCAGCCACCCTCCCCCATGTAATCTCTGGGTGTTCCTTCTAGGCCCTGCCACTTGAAGTTTCTGTATTACAGCTTTACCAGTCTTCTTTAAATTATCCAATATTTTCAGCAGCTCTTTAATTTCTAGATAGAAGAGATTCTACTTGTCTGAGCCTTAATGCAGGTCTCTTATGGGTGCTATCAAGTTCAAGCAATTAAGTGGTTCCCTTATTTCCCGTTTACTGGATTAAACTGTACCTATAAATCTCTGAGAAACCCTAGTGAAGGGAAAGAGTGTATCTTTTGAATCCAGTTCTTGCTCTGCTAGCTACTATCTGCAAGACCTTAAAGACCTTTCATTATGGAAACCAGATTTCAATGCATGTAGGTCACCCAGGACAGAGTTGAAGCTCAATAAACAGCAGTTCTGATGATGATAAGGATGATGATGGCTGGTGGGAATATACTCCTCTGTTTTGTATGGTTTTCTTCAAAAGAATCTAGTTAATTCTCTACAGATTTCTTTCCTCCTCCTCCTTTACCCCCATCCTTCTCCCTTACACATACATCAGACACAGTCATACTTAAAGATCTACAATATTCATTTACTTGGAAAAGACAACAATATCCTGGCTTAGAGAGACTCCATTAACTTCATTACATGCTAAGATTTAACACTTAAAAATCTTAGACAAAAGTCAGATTAGATGTCTCTTCCTTCAGGCATTGGTCCCTAACGAGGTAGACCCACCAGCAACTGGTACTGAAAGGCTGTACTGATGTCTGTTGCCTATTGATTCATACCTCTTTCCTCTAGACTATAAACTCCTTTGGGGGAGAGTTAGTGTTTAGTTTAGTGTGTCTTGTATCATAGTAGGTAATTACTTCTGAAAAGATAAATGAATTAGTGTTATCTGGGATGGAAAGTAGGGAAAAATAAGGAGGTCAATTTCCCAGTCCTTATGATTTGGTGATAATAAATATTTGGAAATTATCTGGACAAAGAGACAGAAGTTACTTAATTTACAGTGATTAAATTGAAGCTATTTAATTAACCCTTTTGCCTTTGAAACACAAATAGCTGATATAACAGGTTCACATTCTAATGCTGTTAAGCAGAAAGATTCATTTTCTTTTTCTTCTTCTTTTTTTTTTAATGAGAAGCCAAAGCACTGAATGATTCATATTTCTAGGAAAATATTCCTATAGTCATTTTCATCTCTGAATATGCATTCACCTTTAAAAGTATGCTTTTAATAAAAAGGAAGACTGCATTTATTTTATGACGTTTCTTGGCGAATGATTTCCAGATTTTTTTTTTTTTTTATTAATTCTATCTGCAGGGCCCACTCTAAGCAAACACATGTCATATGGAAGCTGGTCTTTCCTTTTCTATAACAGGTTCTAATCAATCCCAGCAATAAGCAAGGGAGATATCATGATTGTGCTATGACTGAAGAGATACCAGGATGGGCTACAGTGAACTTCCTGCCATACTGAACTGCTAACGGAAATTCTACCATTAGACCTTCATCCTTTGACAAGCCATTTATGTCCCTGTTACAATGCAAACAGCCTTGTCCTGGGAGGGAAATATTTATTGTCTTTCTTAGCAAACAGCATTTTGATTGAGGGAAAGTTAAAAAAGTGTGCCACAGAGTGAAAGAGGATATTTCCTATATATTCAATAAATGGCTCATATGTAGAATGAATACATATCCTAAGAATGATTAAGAAAACAGTAGATGACCCAACAGAAAAACAGACAAATGACTTGGATAGACATTTATAATGCAGGCTGCTCTTGTCATGCCCATCACATCTTAGTAGGAAACCCTCAAAAGGATTAAACTTGTTTCTGAGTTCCAGAAAAAAAAAAAAAATTAGAGAAATGCAAAAATATCCAGCACTTAACAAGTTAAAATTCACACTACCTAGCATTCAATAATACTAATAAAAAGAAAACATTACCAAGTGTGCAAAGAAGCAGAAAAATATCCGAAATGCAGAGAAAATTAGTCAATAGAAACAGACCCCCAAATTACTCAGATGATAGAGTTAGTAAAAACCAATATTAAAACTACTTTTATAACTATATTTCATGGTTATGAAGGTAGAAAAAGACATGAGTATGTTAATGAGAGATATGGAAAATAAAATAAAAATGAACAAAATAGAAATTATAAAATTCTTAACAGAAAAAATTTCAGGAAACGAAAATAAACCAGATGGAATTAACAGGAAATTAGATGTTGCAGAAGAAAGAGAAAATGTGAAGGTGTAGCAATAAACTGTGCAATATTAAACACAGAAAGAAATAAGAAAAAGAAATAGATCATCAGTGAGCTATGGGGCAACTTCAGACAGCTTAACATATGTGTAATCAGAGTCCCTGAGGGAGAAGAGAGAGAGCGAAGCCAGAAAAAATATTTAATGAAATGGTGGCCAAAATTTCTCAAATTAAATAAAAATAATGAACCCACAGTTCATGAAGTACAACAAAGTCCACCACAAGAAATATGAAGAAATAGAACCAAGACACATCAAATGACTTAAAACCAGAGACAAACAGAAAAATCTTAGAAGCAGCTAAAGGAGAAAAAAAAAAAACATGTACATGGGAACAAAGATATCAGTTGTCGTTGTGGGGGAAGGGGAGAAAAGGAGGGACAGGATGTAGCAGGTACAAAGGGGTATGAGGAAACTTTTAGGGGTGATGGATATGTTAATTACCTTGATCGCAATGATGGGTTTCACAGGCATATACATTTATCAAAATGTATCAAAATATATATTTTAAATATGTGCAGTGTATTGTATGTCAATCATACCTTAATAAAGTTGTTCATAACTTCATAATGACATACTGCTATGGCCACAAAAATAGATAAAATCAAAAAGCAGGCAGTACCAAGTATTAGCAAAAGTGAAATTTCCACACACACTTATGAGAGGATAATGCAATAAACAACTTTAGAAAATTCTTTGACAATGTCTCCTAAAGCTGAACTTGTACATGATGCACCAGCAGTTATACTCCTAAGTATGTAGACAGGAGAAATACCTGCACGTTTACCAAATTATATGCACAAGTAAAATTGCTAGTAATAACCCGCCCTGGAAAATCTCAAAGTCCAACAAGATTAGAGTGAAGTATGGTATATTCATAATATAGAAAACTATAAAAAAGAAGGAAAAACTGCTAAACAACCACGTGGATGAATCTCAGAAGCATAATGTTTAGCAGTCCCAAAGAGTATATATCACATGATCCCAACCATATAAAGTTCAAAATAGGCAAAACTAATTAGGTATTAGAAGTCATGATGCACAGGACTTCCCTGGTGGTCCAGTGGCAAAGAATCCACCTTCCAATGCAGGGGACCTGGGTTCGATCCCTGATCGGGGAAAAGATCCCACATGCCTCAGGGCAACTAAGCCTGTGCGTCACAACTACTGAACTCGGGTGCCTCAACGAGAGAGCCCACGTGCTGCAAACTACAGAGCCCACACACTCTGGAGCCCAAGTGCCACAACTAGAGAAGAGAAAACCCACAGGCCACAGCTAGAGAGAAGCCAGTGCGCCACAATGAAGACCTGATGCAATCAAAAAATAAATAAATTAAATAAATAAATATTAAGAAAAAAAGAAGTCATGTTGTGGGTTCCCTTGATGGGAGGAAGTGACCGGGAGGGGACATTAGGGGGCAGTTGTGGTGCTAATAATGTTATATTTTTTTATCTGGATGCTGGTAACTCACATGTTCGTTTGTAAACATTCTTCAAGTTGTACATTTTGCATGTTTCTCTGTATATATGTCATAGTTCAAAATATATATACTTTCATAAATATAGTTTGGGGTAAAAGAAATAATGATATATGCATAAATGTAAATATATATAAATATACAACATTGTTTATGTGAATGAAAATACATGCATACAAAAAAGTAATATAGATTTATAAAAGAGCTCCAATACATTAAACATTTAAAAATTTTTGTCTATGGTGGGGAGATGAAAGAGAGTGGGGAATGGAGATAAAAAGGGGTGGAAGGAAGGAAGGAAGGAAGGATAGAAGAAAGGGATTTAACTATGGTTTGTCTCCTTATGAAAAATAATTACTTATATTTATAAAATGCACTGCTGAGTATGAAGCCATATGTGCCAGCCATTCTTAGTTTTTTGGGCTCAAATCTGTCTTTACCTAAACCTCTATGCCTGCTACACTCCTCTCATCCAAGCTTTTTACTAACATCCTCCCTATTAACAATAACAAAAAAAGTCAACATTAATTAATTATTTGGTGGTAAATTAGATAATAGGTATAGTTTCCAACACACTTTAAAGGAATCCTCCAACTAAGATGGCAGTATCCCTAGAATTTCCATATATTTAATTGTATCACTTGTGCTCAAAACCCATGCTTTCATACCCATTTTTAATAAAATGCTGGAGCTACCACAAGCCTCTCAACTTAGTATTTCTTTTAATAGGCAGCCCACTAATTAGGAAAACCTAAAGAGAATTTCAAATTCCTGAAGAAAGTTTAACTGTGAGCCACTTAAAATCTATAAAATATACAATGAGAAAAAGGGCTCATAAATCCTAAATCTAAATGGAAATTTCCAAATGAGAAGAATGGAAATATTTATAGCCCCCTACATCTCTAAAATATTCTTAAATGTTCAGACATGGAAGATTTAGTTGTAATTTCTACTTTGTTCTCTCCTTTCCCTACGATTCAGCTTCAGGAATGAATGGATAAAGGAGATGTAAGATTTCAGCCATGACAGAGAAGGAAATCCTGCCATGTAAGACAACTTGGATGGACCTTGAGGGCATTATGCTAAGTGAAACAAGTCAGACAGACAAAGACAAATACTGTATTATCTCAAATGTGGAATATAAAATTGCGAACTCATAGAAACAAGTGTAGAAATGTGGTTACCAAGGGTTAGGGGATGGGGGTGCGGGGAGGATGGTGAGATGTTGGTCAAATGGTACAAACTTCCAGTTATAAGATGCATAAGTCCTGGGGATCTAATGTTCAGCATGGTGACTATTATTAACAACATTATATTATATGTTTAAGAGAATAGATCTTAAATATTCTCACCAAAAAAAGATATGATAATTATATGGCATGATGGAGGTGTCTGAGCTAACGCTATGGTGGGAATCATTTTATAATGTATAAGTGTATCAAATCAACACATTGTACATCCTAAACTTATACAATGTTGTATGTCAATTATATATCCATAAAGCTGGAAAAAATTAGGAAAACCTAGATACAAATAGATAATATGTGATACATTTATATGATGGCAGATTATACAGCCCTTAAAAAGATTAAACTGTAAAAAATAAAATATTATGGATTATCAACTAGAACAGTGAACAGGAAGCTAGAGTCAAATAATGATAGAAATTTTTGCTACATAGAAATTCAACTGTTAATTTTTTTATTATGAGCGTCATATTAGAGTAAAAATGCTTACAAGAAGAAACTATTATATCAAAGTTTGAAACAAGTGAGAGCAGGCTGATACACTCTGACAGAATCAGATTACATATTACAATATCTTTAATCCCCTAAGGAAAGACAAGAAGTAATTTTAAAGTGTTTGTGCAGAGTTCAATGAGAAATTTAACTCTCTAGTAATAGATTTTTATAATGGAAAAACATTTTATTAAACTACTTGCAGTGTTTACTGCCAGGCATATAATATATGTTTAATAGTATAAAATCAGCTTAAATTTGGGTAATACAGCATTCCAGTATGTAGAAAATATAGATGTTTCTGCCTTTGAATCTAATCCCCCATATAGATATCTGCCATCTACTCAGGCTTTAGATGTCAAGTGTAACTATTTCAAATTTGTTAAAATGAAAGTTTACCTAGTGGTGAAGGAGGTAATTTTGTCACTTTTCTTCCTTGTCACTGATAATTAAAAGCTAAATTTCTTGCAAAATGATACTTTAAAAATGACTTACTTACCCCCACACTTATTAATTCATCTCAGGACAATTCATAATTTTATATGAGCTCCAAACCCTAGCTGTTTCAGATGTAATAACAGCATAATGCTTTAAGCAGTGTTTAGCAAAGCACAATTGTTCTCTCTTTGGCATTTGCTCCTTACCTTATGCATCTCTTAATCCTTGGTGTGCACATTGAAAATGTCACCATGAAACTAATCATGTTTTCACATTTGACCCAGACAAATCTTTTTTTTTTTTTTTTTAAACATCTTTATTGGGGTATAATTGCTTTACAATGGTGTGTTAGTTTCTGCTTTACAACAAAGTGAATCAGCTATACATATACATATGTTCCCATATGTCTTCCCTCTTGCGTCTCCCTCCCTCCCACTCTCCCCATCCCACCCTTCCAGGCTGTCACAAAGCACCGAGCTAATATCCCTGTGCCTTGCGGCTGCTTCCCCCCAGCTATCTACCTTACTACGTTTGTTAGTGTGTATATGTCCATGACTCTCTCTCGCCCTGTCAAAACTCACCCTTCCCCCTCCCCATATCCTTAAGTCCGTTCTCCAGTAGGTCTGCGTCTTTATTCCTATCTTACCCCTAGGTTCTTCATGACATTTTTTCCCCTTAAATTCCATATATATGTGTTAGCATACGGTATTTGTCTTTTTCTTTCTGACTTACTTCACTCTGTATGACAGATTCTAGGTCTATCCATCTCATTACAAATAGCTCAATTTCATTTCTTTTTAAGGCTGAGTAATATTCCATTGTGTATATGTGCCACATCTTCTTTATCCATTCATCCGATGATGGGCGCTTAGGTTGTTTCCATGTCCTGGCTATTGTAAATAGAGCTGCAATGAACATTTTGGTACATGACTCTCTTTGAATTTTGGTTTTCTCAGGGTATATGCCAAGTAGTGGGATTGCTGGGTCATATGGTAATTCTATTTGTAGTTTTTTAAGGAACCTCCATACTGTTCTCCACAGTGGCTGAACCAATTCACATTCCCACCAGCAGTGCAAGAGTGTCCCCTTTTCTCCACACCCTCTCCAGCATTTATTGTTTCTTGATTTTTTGATGATGGCCATTCTGACTGGTGTGAGATGATATCTCATTGTAGTTTTGATTTGCATTTCTCTAATGATTAATGATGTTGAGCATTCTTTCATGTGTTTGTTGGCATTCTGTATATCTTCTTTGGAGAAATGTCTATTTAGGTCTTCTGCCCATTTTTGGATGGGGTTGTTTGTTTTTTTGTTATTGAGCTGCATGAGCTGCTTGTAAATTTTGGAGATTAATCCTTTGTCAGTTGCTTCATTTGCAAATGTTTTCTCCCATTCTGAGGGTTGTCTTTTGGTCTTGGTTATGGTTTCCTTTGCTGTGCAAAAGCTTTGAAGTTTCATTAGGTCCCATTTGTTTATTTTTGTTTTTATTTCCATTACTCTAGGAGGTGGGTCAGAAAGGATCTTGCTGTGATTTATGTCATAGAGTGTTCTTCCTATGTTTTCTTCTAAGAGTTTGATAGTTTCTGGCCTTACATTTAGGTCTTTAATCCATTTTGAGCTTATTTTTGTGTATGGTGTTAGGGAGTGATCTAATCTCATACTTTTACATGTACCTGTCCAGTTTTCCCAGCACCATTTATTGAAGAGGCTGTCCTTTCTCCACTGTACATTCCTGCCTCCTTTATCAAAGATAAGGTGTCCATATGTGCGTGGGTTTATCTCTGGGCTTTCTATCCTGTTCCACTGATCTATCTTTCTGTTTTTGTGCCAGTACCATACTGTCTTGATTACTGTTGCTTTGTAATATAGTCTGAAGTCAGGGAGCCTTATTCCTCCAGCTCCTTTTTTCGTTCTCAAGATTGCTTTGGCTATTCGGGGTCTTTTGTGTTTCCATACAAATTGCGAAATTTTTTGTTCTAGTTCTGTGAAAAATGCCAGTGGTAGTTTGATAGGGATTGCATTGAATCTGTAGATTGCTTTGGGTAGTAGAGTCATTTTCACAATGTTGATTCTTCCCATCCAAGAACATGGGACAAATCTTGTTTATTTGCCTGAATCTCACATCTTCAGGAAATTCCAAACTTCAGAAAGTTCCTTAGATTTGTATTGTGTCTAGAAAAATAAGACAAAAACACATAAACTCATCCTTGTAGAAACAACTTTCTATTAGAAAGTTAGAATATTTTCTGGTAGTCTAGCAAGAATTCTTTAAAGTAAACATACTTTCCCCACATATTGCAAAAAATTATTAGACTTTGGTTAGGTTGTTCTTTTGTTGGAGTGTGGTAACATATCAAGGAATTAGGTCTCTGAAGGCAGAGCAATAAGAAAACTCATTAGTAAAGAAAGATCAATACATACTGACTCTCCTATGAGGATGTTCTGAGAATGAAGATGGAAAAACAAATTTAGGATCTAGCCATCAATCTCCTTCATCACTGCACATTCAGATCTAGCCAAGATGACAAGCAAAGGGCTGTGTTCATCTTCTCTTACTTCTGATGTTGTGAGCATAGTTCACTTTTATGCTGTAATGTAGAGTTGAGTGCTAATTTATTCCCTCTCTAAAGAACCTAATTTACATCATGATTATTTGTTATGCTCTAAAGATAGATAATTGTTCTCAACTTTTCCCTCCCTTAACTCAGCTTTTTAACACCTTTTCTAGAGTCTGCATATAGATTTTGTCATTGAAAGAAAATACTCTTTCAGGAAATTGTCTATATAATTTGCAAGTTAAAGTACATAAAACATGTGTTACTATTAGAATTTATAGAATTATTTTGCCCATATTTGACTGGCATAAATTTTGCCAACATTTATTGACATTGAATGTAGACCATCCCAGAAAAATGGCAGTGCCTCCTTGGGTCCAGGGGATTGCAGATGATAGATGCCTGCACATGCACACATACACCCTGTTGAAAAAGTTAATCACAATTGTATAAAATTACTTTCCAGAATCAATTTCAAATCTCTGAAATTTTTAATTACCTATTAAACCCTCTTCCTTGCAAACTAGTAATTAGGAAAAGAAGAATGTATATACAATGTGTCATACTTTCTATTTTTAAGATTCATTGAAAAACATGGCCAAACTCATTAATTTAAATGAAAGGAAAATTTCCATGCCATTGTTTATTTTCAAAAGAATTCAAAGCCTTCATTTAAATTCAAAATGAAGTTTCACCAATTACATTCACATTTTTACTATAATTTTGCTACCTTATTACCCACTTAGGATCATCTACGTGCTTTTTGTTTTCTTGTTACTTACATGAAGCCATTTATCATGGAATATAGTTCTCCACAGTATTTGCTTTGAGACAAGGCATTACATGTGTTCCTGAGATTTAATAGCAGTAGTTTCCACATGTTTTGGGTGCATTATACTGTAAAGTTAAGAACATAAGTTCTGAAGTAAAAATGTCACAGTTTGAATCTGGGCTCCAATCCTTATCGGCTTATATAGATTTGGGGCAATATCTCTGGGCTTCCATTTCCTTATTTATAAACTGGATAAAATACTGTCTAGATCAAGGTATTTTTTAAGAGGATTAAATGAGTACATTCGTGTAAAGCAAATAGAAAAATACTTAGCATATAGTAAGTTCTCAGTAAATGTTACTTATATTTTTATCATTTATATATAACATTACATTTTTATTAAATATAATTTTCCTATGTAGGTAGGCATTCCTATGTAGGTAAACAGTTTTTAGAGAGTTAACTTTTCATTGGGGGGAATATCTTGAACAAGAGGTGCAATGTAGGACAGTGAATGTGAACTAATAACAGAACAAAAAAAGAAAAAAGAAATCGCCAAAAAAATTCTGAAGAAGGAATGAATGGAAATCAAGAGAAATGGGGAAGACTACAGATAAGAAGGGAGAAAAGCTACAAAAAAGACCCAGGATGAAAGACTGAGTAGCAGAGCAAGGGGCCAAAGCAGAGGGAAGGAGGAAGGCAGGGACCCTGAGAGCTGGAGCCAGAGTGGGAGAGGCGCAGACCTGTGTGCACCACAGCTCACACTGACCTGTGGGGTGGGGAGCGGTGGACCACAGCAAAGGTCTGCTGCCTGGACCAGCAGACCCAGCAGCTGCCATGCTGCAAGATCATCAAGGGGAGAGAAGTCAAGGCCCTGTGCACTAAGGCTGGAGAGCAAAGTGCAGAACCTGGACTTGCCAGTCACAGCACGTGGCTGCAGCCAGGGACAATTCTATGACCTCAGAGAGCTGTTCAGAGAGGGTGGCCACATCCCTGAGACCAACTACTTCTTCATGGGAGACTATGTGGATCATAATTTCTATGGCACTGATACAATCCTGCTGCTGGCATTTAAGGTTGGCCATCCTGACGGTATCACCCTGATCCCAGACAACCATGTAGCCTCCAGATTGCCCATGTCTGTGGCTTCTCTGCTGAGTGCCGGTGCAATGTGGCTCCGTCACCATGTAGCACTACTGCTCCGAGATCTTTGACTACCTCAGCCTGTTGGCCGTCACTGATCGCAAGATCTTTTGTGTGCACAGGGCCTCTCCACCTCCATCTAGGCCCTGGACTAGATGTAGATGATTGACCAAAAGCAAGACGTGCCGCTTGATGGACTGTGTGTGACCTGCTCTGGTCCGACCCTCAAGACACAACAGGATGGTGTGTGAGCCCTGTGGGACCGGCTACCTATTTTGCAGTGATGTGGTGACCCGGTTCCATTCAACCAAGGACACTGACATGATCCGGGCCCACCACCTGGTGACAGGTTACGAATGGCACTTCAGTGAAACTGTGCTCACTGTTCAGTTGTCACCCAACTACTGCTACAACTGTGGGAATGTGGCAGCTATCTTGGAGCTGGATAAGCATCTTCAGGAAGATTTCAGTATATTTGAGGCTACTCCTGAGGGACATGGGGCATCCCCTTCAATAAGCCAGTGGCTGAATACTTCCTGTGAGCCTTTGGGCTCCTGCCCCTTCCAGGCCCTCTGGCCCTCAGACCACTATTGGATCTGCCCTCGTCTCCAGATGGAGGCTGGGTATAGTGCTCCTTTCAAGAGAGCACTTCAAGGGTGAGGATTTTCTCTGGATGGCCTCAGAGCCTCAGCTCCAGGCTCCTTCTCTCCCCACTGGAACGATGAAGTTTCCAATAACGTTTTTGTTTTTCTTTTTTTCCTTTTTTGTTTGTTTTGAGATCAAAATTTTGAGAAAAAGGTGTTGATTGATTAAATTAAAAACAGACAATTTAAAGGAAAATATTAGGTAAATAATAGCTCAGGAGTTATTTAGATACAGAAAATCAAAAAAATGTGACTCTAATGATTGCAGTTTAGAAAGCTTCTATTCCATGCTTCTTTCTGATCAGGGTCTCTGCTTTAAGTTTTCCTAGCATATAATTTATTCTAGAGTTATTTCTGGCAACCTATGTTATTATATCTCAATCAGTCTATCAGATGGGTTTATTTAATATTTATGTCACATTAGGGATAAATATTTCAATTATCAACCTCATGATAAACCCTGGTAAGAAGGGGTGCCTGTTAAGGAGAGATGAAATAAGAGGATCTATACAGTGCTTACATCTACTTACTCATCTCATCTTTGCAGCTCATGAAAATGTGTGTGCAATTAAAGAATGAATGATCTTACTTTTGGTACATATGTAATGCTTGAGTATACAGTTTTATAGATGACTCTGCTTATATGGTGCAGTGTTGAAGTATTGCAGAGCCCCTTCATGAGCAACAAGTTAGTCTCCAACTGCCATTTTTTTTTTTTTTTTTTTTTGCGGTACGCGGGCCTCTCACTGCCGTGGCCTCCCGTCGCGGAGCACAGGCTCCAGACGCACAGGCTCAGCGGCCACGGCTCACGGGCCCAGCCGCTCGGCGGCACGCGGGATCCTCCCGGACCGGGGCACGAACCCGCATCCCCCGCATCGGCAGGCGGACTCTCAACCACTGCGCCACCAGGGAAGCCCCCAACTGCTTATTTTTAAAATCACAAGTGTAACATCAAGATTCTTCTTAAGGTAACTTCAGTACTCAAATCCAATATTCTTATCCACCTGCATCCTTTCTCACAAATCAGGCTTTGTGATTGCAACAATGCCTTTTAACTCAAGTGCATTTTGTTGGGGGAATCAATGAAATTCTGCTCTGGAGCATACACCGTGGCATACTGGAATTCAGTTTCTGACCTAATTAAACTCTGAAGCTGGGGGCTGAAGTTTGCACTGTTTTACTGTGATGTTCACTAGTTTGCAGACCTTTGAGATCTATGCTAGAGAATAATTGCATAAAAAACAAGAGAAAGACCATATCCTCACCAAAAAAGAGTTTACAAAGGCTGGCAGGGTGACATGCATATAAATGTTGTAGAAATCGTGTGTACATAGAGAATCCTACGCTTAGGTTCTGGATTTAAGAGGGAAACTCTATTACTCTACACAAATATAAAGACAATTCTGAGAAAGGACAGCCAGCATAAACCAAAGGAAAGAACAAGAGCCTTGGAATAACACAACCCTAGGCTCACATCTTAACTGGAATTTTAATTTTTCCTAGGATCCTTGTTTTTTCTTCTTTTACAACAAGCACTTGACAGAGATAAACTATTACATCTCTGCTTACCCAGAGTGCTGTATGGCATTTCCTCTACTCTTTTATTAGGGCTGGGACAGCTCTGTAAGGCTCTAGGGTTTCTGGAAGGGATTCAGTTCCAACTTCTGCCTCCACATGTTAGAAGAGCCATTTCCTACACCCTTTTGGATGTTAAAACTCTAGTGCCCAAGATGTAGAGGAGGTCCCAACTCTCCTGGAAGCAGCTAAAATGTAAATGTCCTTATCGTTTTGGCTCAGATGTTTTTTTCACTTGGTTTCTTCCTTTTGAATTAACCCGTGTAATTTAAATGTTTTTCATTTAAATATTTAATTCTACTGTATTTTTTTAAAGTGTTGCAGTAAAAAGCAGAGCATCTGATTAGCTTAGTTTGCATACTGACAAGCATCTCTGTAAGAGACAGTTTGAGGTCTCTATATTTATAGGTGTATACCTCTGCTTTTAGAATGTTACTGCTGTCTTGTGGTAAGCCTGAAATATACAGTTTCATAGTGAATGTGTGTAATAAATTGGAATCTGTCTGGTTTGAAGTGAATGAACCCATTGCTAGGAAAAGAAATTAAGGCAGTATTTAGACCCAATTGTTTTTAACGTCACCAAATAATATTGCCTGTACAGAGAGTCCCTGATTCATGATGCTTTGGCTTAATGATTTTTTTTAACTTTACCGTGGTGTGAAAGTGATACACATTCAGTAGAAACCATACTTTGAATTTTGGATTTTGATTTTTTTTCCTGCCCTAGTAGTATGCAGTACGATCCTTTCTTGTGATGCTGGGAAGGGCAGGAGCTGCAGCTTCCAGTTAGCCCCGCAATCACAAGGGTAAACAACTGATACACTCACAAACATTCTGTACCCACAGAACCATTTTGTTTTTCACTTTCAGTATAGTATTCAATAAATTACTTGAGATAATCAACACTTTATTATGACATAGGCTTTGTGTTAGGTGATTTTGCCCAACAGTAGGCTAATTTAATTCTGAGCATGTTTGAGGTAGGCTAGGCTAACCTATGATGTTCAGTAGATTTAGGTGTATAACATGCATTTTTGACTTACAATGTTTTCAGCTTATGATATTTTCAACTAACAATGGGCATAAAAGGATGTAACCCTATCATAAATCGAGGGAGATTTGCATTGCATTGATCAATGAGCCTAAGAAACTTACTATAGGATATTAATAAGGAAATATGTGTTCCTTAAACTAAATATTGTCTGGTACAATAAATGAAAATTTTGAGGGTGAACATGAAGATAAAGGATTTTCTAAAAGCTTCATTAAATAATCCAATTTTTGGAAAAAATTATTTTATGATGGAAACACAGATTGGGAAATGCAAAATTAAAAATATATATTTCCAATGATTTTGAAATTAAGTTTGTTGCTACAGCATATAATCTATTATTTTCTGGAAAATATTATTATTTTCTGGAAAAAAATATTATTTTCTGGGAAATTCCTTTCAACACCATAGAAATAACGAATTAGTCATTCTCTAAATAGAACATAGCATTTTTTCTGGTTGTATTTTTCTTGATATTTGTCTGAATTGCTTCACTCTTATCTGTGTTTAATCCACGTCAGTAACATCTGTTTGAAAATGGGAAGACAATCACTTCTGTTTATAATATCCCAAACACTAGTGAGCTGAATTTATGAACAGATTGACTAACCATTTTGGCATTCATGGGACTACCTACTTCAGTATGTTGTATTAACTACATTTGAGGCTCAGCTTTGATATTGTTAGTAACAATAGAGTTTAATGAAATCTTTGCATCCTATTTTTAACTCAAACTTCACAAATTATAGGAGCTCTTTTTTGCATAACAATTGAGGTTGTAATGACCTGATTGTCTAAATCATATCACAGGTTAGAGAAGGAGCTTTGCACATTCTTCACAAACTTGTGACACCATATAATGTGTAACTATACAATTATCCTGTGAATTTAGAACGTGTAGAAGATTGCTGAAGCTCAAATATATGCTGGTTTCTCTCTGTTCCAGGTTAGTTGTATGTATTGATCAAATAATTAAAAATATTTTCAAATATCCACAACATTTAACATCCCACATGCCACAACTAAAGATTCCATGTGCCACAATGATGATCGAAGATCCTGCGTGCTGCAACTAAGACCCAGTGCAGCCAAATAAATATTTTAAAAGGAAATTATTTTTTAAAAACACTTGACTTCAGAGTAATACATATCATTTAAATGTAATACACTAATTGTGACTTGCATGGTTATGGTTGGTTTTTCTAGTAATGGCAGTTGGTTGTACTAATGCCACCACATTCCTTGCTGTATTTGTGACCAATGGTGTGCATTTGTAAGGCAGAGTTGTCCTAGTTAGTAGATATGGAAGTGTTTGCTTCTTGAGATACTAACTAGCTCTTAAGGCAATTTTAACCTGCTGTGTGTATTTGTTTGCCAAAAGAGTACTCTAAAATTCACCTTATTCACCAATTGAATCAATGAGCACATAAATCCCCATACCTTATTAACTATGGAAGATAGAGGTTAAAATTGCTCTGTTTTCAGTGTCTGCATGTACCCAGTGCAGGCATAGAAATGTATTGGAAACATAACCCAGAAATTTATATTCTCAGTTTTGTCATTGATAGTTACCTCGTTCCATTTTATTTGAATTTGTGCTTGTATAAAATGGGAATCTGGTTTAAAATGTGGAATAAGGTCATCTAAATGTTAATATTCTGGCTGCCTTGTCCCCATTTTTACTTGGGAACCATAGGAGGTCATGGATGGGACTGATAAAATTAGATTAAGAAAAATAAGATTAAGAATTCTTTTTTGCATAGCTTGGCTGAATTTTTGCTAGAGTTTTGTGGTAAACTATATGCTACATGAGTAATTTCTAAGCTCCTTTTCCAAAAATGAGAAAAGAATACAGTTTTAACTTAATATCAGAAGAATTTTCCAATCTTGGATGCCTCATGAGGTTTGGCAACATCAGATTGGCATAACATTTTCCAAAGTGAATTTCAAAGGATTAGAGCTTTCTTTTCCTGATTCTTATCCCTCAGTAGATGATTTTTTTTTAGAAGACACTGTTGACAAAACCGTGGTAGACCAGCCCAGCTAAGACAAGTAGATTAGCAACTGGGTTAATTGGTTAGTGTCCCTAAATGTAGTTGTCAACACTTTTGTATTTCGTATGTCTTTTCTCATTTTGTTTTTCTTATAATTACTTGTAATTATATTTTACATAAAATGTCAGTGAATGGCAGATTGAAAATAAAATGGGTCCTTCACCACAGATAGTTCCAGAAGCACTGCTGTAGTTTACCTCAAAAGGAAATATTGTAAAATTATTTTGCTTAAACTACAATGTTATAATAAAATGAAAGATAGATTTAAAATATGTAGTTATAACTCCATCATGCTGCTCTTGAACTTTAAAGTGAAAAAAAAATCATTTATCCTGGTCATTTTCTTTACAAAATTTAAGTGTTAATGCCTATACCATAGTATGGATATAAAGATTAAATTAGATGACATAAATTAAAGTAGTGCAGTCTTTAGCAGAACATATATGGTCTTTATGATCTGGCCCCTGGCTATCTTCACATCCTCATCTCCTGCCCTTACTCCATATGCATGTGAACTAAAACTATAGTCACCTAGAAACAGATTTTAGCTGTTTACTCTGTGCTTTCTTTTAAAAATATTTTAAATAACAACATAAAAGTGTTCAAAGTTCACCAAACTTAAGAGAAATACAGTCATTTTTCTGATTCAAGTAACCATAAAGTAAAAATACCAATTGTGCAGAAGAAGAAAGATTTTACCTGACAGTTAACACCAGAAAGCAATTTCTTCCATTATGACCTACACAGAAAATACTGTAGTGTGATTGTTAGATGTTTTGTGATGTGTCAAATGTGGAGATTTAAATAAATGGCTACAAATTCTTTGGCACCCCTGTTATGAAGAGATGGGGTTTAAGACCCTATTCCTTCCACTGGGACTGTGTCAATCAATGGAATATGAAGAAAGTGGCATTCTGTGACATTTGAGGCAAATTCGGTAAAGAGTAGGCAGCTTCCATCCAGTTCTTTGGAAAGCTTGTTCTTAGGCCTTTTCCTCTGAGGGCACTCCCTCTAGGAACCAGCCTCTACTGGGGGGAAGCCCAGGAAACCTAGACAATTCATGTACAGTCATTCTCAGTATTTGCAAGAGGATTGGGCTCCAGAAGCCCCTGTGGAGCCCCAAATCCTTAGATGTTCAAGCCCCTTATGTAAAATGGGTGGTAAAGTGGCCCTCTGTGTCCCCAGGTTCCATCCACATCTATGGATCAACCAACCAGGTAGATGTAGATATGGAAGGCCAACTGTGTAGGTGCTCTGGCTTTAAAACCACCTCAGCTTTGGTGGTACACATGTGAGTGAAGGAGCCTCTGGGTGACTCCAACTCCCAGCTATTTAAGGCACCCCCAGCAGTTCCAATCTTCCCAGGTGAGTACACAGTTTCATGAAGCTGAGTCAAGCCCTCCCTGCTATTCTTTGTTCAAATTCCTGGCTTACATCATTCATAAGCATAAAATGGTTGCTGCCTTATGTCTCCAGGTTTGGAGTGAGTTGTTTTGCAGAAATAGAAATCTCCAACAGGAAATGATATTTTCACAACAGCCTTACGCTTAGAGATGGTGATCATGTTTTTTCTCTTATTAAACCTTTCAGTAGACTTTATTGCTCCTTGGTGAAACAAAGCATAATCAACATAGATGAAAGTTGTTGAATGCAGAGATGCTACATCTTGAAGAAAAGATTCTTTTCAATGACTCCAAGCCATTGCAAATATTATCTTTCTGCCTGGACTGCCCACAACTCCACCTCCACCTTCACCTTCAAGCAGCCGATGTTTCAAGGTCCACTTTAGATGTTTCTTCTGTGTTGCCCCTTGAAAATTCAACCCTACTCCAGGCAGAATTAGTGGTCCCTTCCCCTCTGCTCCCAGAACACTCTGTATTGTAACACTCATAATGTTATAATAGAGTTTATACAACTACCCTCCCCCATCTCCAACTATTCTGAGGACTCCTTGAGGGTGAGGATAATACTTAACACTTTTCTTCTTTGGCTTACCTGTTTTATCAGGTTATCTGGTATATAACCAGTACTTTAAAAATGCATGTTGTATTGATTGATCATGAAATATATAAGGTTCCATAGGTTCCCTAAGGTTTTGATTCCTGGATTATACACAAGCCAACAATGTTCTATACTGCCATACAAGGAATTATAAACCTTAATAAAAAGACCAGTAAACACAGATTTACCATACAGAATGCCTATTCAGTTAACCATTCTTTGCCATAATGGCTCTTGAAAAATTGACACTTTCCAAACAACCCTTTTTTTTTTTTTTTGATACAGTGACCTGTATTTCCCAAAGCACATAAAGCAAATGAGCATAAAAATGATATTTCGAGGGCTTCCCTGGTGGCATAGTGGTTGAGAGTCCGCCTGCCGATGCAGGGGACACAGGTTCGTGCCCCGGTCTGGGAAGATCCCACATGCCCGGAGCGGCTAGGCCTGTGGGCCATGGCCGCTGAGCCTGCGCGTCCGGAGCCTGTGCTCCGCAACGGGAGAGGCCACAACAGTGAGAGGCCCGCGTACCGCAAAAAAAAAAAAAAAAAAAAATGATATTTCGACCTTGTAGTCTTTGGGAAAAGCATTCTTTTTTTTTTTTTTTTAAAGTCTTTATTGAATTTGTTACAATATTGCTTCAGTTTTATGTTTTGGTTTTTTGGCCGCAAGGCATGTGGGATCTTAGCTCCCTGACCAGGGATCAAACCCGCACTTCCTGCATTTGAAGGCAAAGTGTTAACCACTGGACCACCAGAGAAGTCCCAGCCAGGAAAAACATTCTTTTTTATATGACTCAGTTATTAGTCATCAAATATCAGATGAAATAAATTTGAACTGTGCACCATGTTTGAATAAACTAAAAGTCTTTTGTTTTGCTTAAGTGTGCTTAGTCAGAAAGACAAAGAGGTAACATTTTTGGTGACTTTTCACTCTATGTACTAAATAAACTTTATTGTCTTTCTGAGTACTCTCATCTATAGATATTATTTTGACTAAAGATATCTTTCTATGCTATAACTTTAAATTTTAAGTGCACTTTGAGTGCAAGATAAGCACGATCCTTCAAATTATTGAAAACATTAATACAGAAAGTTGTTCAGAGGGAAGAATGTATCTCACAAAGAAAAACAACTTTCAGCACTCCTCCACTAATACCCTCCATCATGTCTTTTCCTGCTTTGGTGAGTACAGTAAACTTCACGTCATTACTTTTTATGCACAAACTACTTTATTTATTTTAAATTCCATGTTACTTACTTACATAATGTCATAACGATTGAACAGTATTTTGATTGTTCAATTAAAATATTTTTCTTTCTATAAACATTTTTGGGGTATCCTGGGTTGGAATGAAATTCGTCATAATTTTTCCATTAAAATTAATGAAGAAGCTTTCCCATACAATAGCTTTTCACTTAGCAGCAGGGTTTTTAGAAACAAATTAAGGTTGTTAATCAAGGGACAAGTCCGTTACGGAAGCTTGGCTAACAAATTCTGAGATTATTCTCACTAATGTATGGAGGAGAAAAAGGTAGAACAGGCAGACCTATTAGGAGACTTCTTCAATTGCCCAGAGAAGAAATCATAATTTCTTGGATGAAGGTGGCAGCAGTGCGAGTGGTAATGATCAGATTCTGGATATATTTTAAAGATGGCCCTATCCAGTTTTGCTGTTGAACTAGATATGTAGTGTGTGAGAAAATGAACAGTCAAAAATAACTTCAAATTCAGAGATATCTAAAGCTTACCTTATGCCACATAAAGGATAAACTTGAATTAGAACTAGGATCAAGGTGTTTTTTGATATCCATTCTGGAGCTCTGTCCACCCTCTCCTGCTACCTAAAAGGAGAGCAACTTGTATTTGATGTCTCTATAGGTGCTTCAGGACAAAAGAGCAGGAAGCCTTTTTAGTTACTGTTAAAAGAAGGTCTTTTTCAGGAATTTTTGCATGAAGAACTTCAAATATCTATTCTGGAACATTGAGGACCTGCAGCTGCTTTGAGGATTTGCTCCAAAGCATTCTAAATCCTTAATTATTGAGGTCAGAAGGAGAAAGAGCATTATTTTTATGTTCTTGCAGATTTGGGGGTTGACTCAAAATAACTCCTCATGGAAAGGGTATTCAACTAGGAAGCACACCAGTTTTTAGTTTTCAGCAGTACCACCAATTGGCTAAGTCACGAACTCTTTGAGATCCAGATTCCTCGTCTCTAAAGTAAGGAGCTGTGATGAGTAGAATTTTTCAACTAGTTGATGTAAATCTTGTAGAGCATGCAAAGCCCTCCCTGAGAGCTGTCTTTCTTTACAGTGTCTGGGCTTACAGAAGTGCCTCAGACACTTGTCTTTCTGGTAATCTCAAAGTTCTGAGGACAGAAATGGTAATTCCTGTTGCTCGTAAAACTGGAGAAACCTTTGAATCAGTGATTCTCAAAGTTCCTCTAGTTCTCAAACTTTGATTTGATATTGTTAATCACTGTGTTTGTCTTAAAACACTTTCTGAAGTAGATAAAGTGTTGATTATAATTTTGTAAAATGGATTTTGAAATAGGAAAACTAGTATTTTTGTACTTATATTTTGTGTCAGGCAGTAGAATAGATACTTTAAGTATATAATTCTATCCTTACAATAAATAGGTTGTATTATTTCCTGTTTATTAGGCAAGGACACTGAAATTTAAGGAGGCCAAGTCACTTGTCCAAGGCCACACAGTGGTGGAGTTGGGGTTCAACCCCAGGTTTGTCTGGCTCTAAAAACTTCTATTACACCAAGCTTATCAGTAATGATAGCAGTTTTCATCACCATCATCATCATTATTACAAAACACTATCAAAAAAGAAAAGGAAAGTAATTTGAATTATATATTTTTATTACTCACAGAGTACCTTCATACAATTGGTAGGTGATGGGACATGTGGACCTTGAGTTAACCCCTAGGAGATAGGCATGAAATCTGGTCTGTTCATTCCTCCAAGGCTCTGCCAGTTGTTGTTAAAGCCACACTCAATTTTGGCCACAGCAGTTGGGCAATGGTCCCTTTCTAAAAGCCAGATGCCTGATGTGTGACAGTTTCCAATGTGAAGCAATTGATTGGGTAGGGAAACTTAATTTTATTGCAACGTACAAGACTAAAAGAAAAATTACATTGTATAAAATTGTATATACAATTATATTGTATACATTATTTTACAATGTAAAAAATACATTGTATTTTTTAAAAACTGTAGACAGAAATTTCCTATTTGTTTTTTTTTTTCCTTTTTGTTCTTTTTTGGCTAAGAATTGTTAATTATCTACTTGTTAAAAAAAGGTAAAGAAAAATTTCCAAAACTTGAATGAAATATTAATTTAAAAGTGGAAAGTGATTTTGTTTTTAGAATTCAGTGAGAGTTGACTGCATATGGGCATGAAAGAGACAACAGTCAGCTAAGATCCCATTAAGACATAAAATTAAAAGCCAGAAAATTTGCTTTTGAAAACAGTTTTAGGGAAAAAAAGGGCAATGAAAAATGAGCCAAAACAAGGTAAAAATGAAGCAAATGGGCAGTAAAGAGAGGAGAATTTGTAGTAAAAATAAGTGTAGAATTATTTATTTGGGTAGGGAGATTGGGGCCATTTCAAAGTACAACAAGAGAATTTTCCCACTGTTTAGAAATAAAGGGAAAAAAAAGATATTACTAATGGGTAAAATGGCACAAAACCTAAAGGATTTTTATCTACATTTGACTAAGAATGGAAGTCATATTAATTTTACATTTAATTTGCTGCATAATGATAGTTATGTTGGCTGTACAGAGACCCAGCCCATAAGTCTAGCAATATTATACTTGAAAATTAGTATAACCTGATTGAAAAGTATTTGAGAGGTATGCTAATCACTGTTCTGGGCTAGAAAGAGCTATTATATCATAAATAGTGGTTAATTATTCTTTATTTCACCTGGAGAAAGAAAAGAATAACTAACCTTCAATGGTGGCAGCGGGCTCTGAGTTTGGATGAGAATGGGGAAATAAGTACAACTCAGAAACATTCATTACGGCGGGTATGAAAATCTTCCTCCTTAGAGAACAAGCTAGACATTCATATGGAATGGTTTAGGGGAAAGCAATAGAGACCCTGTCAGGACTTTCAGTCACAGTGCTATGGCAGACCGTCCAGAGGACTTGGTCATATATGCTATTTCTCTTTAATTCCTCATTCCTTCACTGTACCTTTTTATTTGCTTTCCCCAAGTCAGTTGTTTTTTGGATCAAAGACTTACTTTCAGTCCTCCTTTCCAATTCAGTGTTTGATTTTTCTTTTGTTCCCACCTTATGTTAACTCTTACTGGGGGAAAAGGAGAGGGGGGAACAGAAACTGCATCCTGGCATCAAGAATGTTCTTCCAGGCTAAGTGCAACATAGGGAAGAGAAATGCTTCCCACAAGCTGGGAAATTTCCAGCTCACCAAAGCAGATGTTGGATGTGCATTTGCTCACCAATGAAATGTTATTTATTGCTTACAAAGAAATTAAGCTGGAACTAAATTATTTGGAACGTGTTTCAACTTAAAAAGATATTGAGGGGATTCATTACTTTGAGACTTGAAAAAAATTGAATGTTGAAGTTTTTCCAATGACTTTAGTGAAGAAAGGATGAACCTAATCTGTTGTGGAAAGAGATGTTCGACAAGAAGCAGATTTCCAGCTTTCTAAGGGCTATAAAAGTCTTTTGAGATGGAATGCAAACCAGACCCCACCCTTTCAATTATGCAGTTTTGCAAGAAGAATGCAATACTCTGGTCACCAAACTAACACCAACACTTCTGGCTTTTAGTTACTAGTTAAGCAAGATGATTTAGAATGTTAACCATCTCTTTTATTACTTGGCAGCTTTGGGGTATCCGATTTAAGCCATGAATAATCCCCTTTGAAAACAAAACATCTCCTCCAGTGGGATAATTAGACTATTACTAAGGACAAACTATCCAACATCAAAAGCCTAGACCCTAAGAAGTCACGCAACAGGCAGTCTTCTCCCCAAATTAAAAGCATGCTTAGCATTAGAGGTCACTGCAATAAATAAAGGGATGTAAAATAATTACTTACAAGTTTCAGTCAAAGAATTACAGCACGAACTATAATAAAAAGTGACTGGCTTCTGAAAAACGAATATGCTAATTATATTCAGTGTTTGAATTGGTGCTTGGAAGCCTGTCCCCCATTCTCTGATTGAGTCATTAATCATTCCTGTGAGACCACTATTATTCCAAGGGATTCTCAGCAACAGAATCAAGGATATTGCTGCTAACAGTATTAGAAATGGGAGTGGGGGGAGTCAATGGAAGACCCAGATGGTAATAATTACATTAAGACTACCACCCAAATTATAAGACTATTTTCTCTCAGGGTCTAGATGTGTAATTTTTTTTGTGCACAAAGCTCATAACCAAGTGACCTATTATTAATCACAACACCAAGTCCACATCCACTTTATTCATCAGTTGAATGATGATAAAATAATTGGCTCAGCTCATGGCATTTTTTTAAGTCTGCTGCTAAGTTATCTACAATGCTCCATTCTTTTAAAAATTATTAATGAATGATCAGAGCGTGGTAATTTTTAATTATTTCCAAGCTCACCCTACTCAAGGAGTCTTTTATAGCATCAACACTAAATTATTTGTGACAATAGAAGACGGTCACTTAGTAAATATTTTAGGTTTCCTGAGGATTTTATTTAAACTACTATTTGCATCCAACCATTTTGGGGATCTGATAGCGCTTGAATGCTTACTGAATATCTTCTCTCTTTTCCTTTTATCTACTGAAGGAGTTGCTAAATTATAGTGAAATCCTCAAAAGGAAGGTATTTGAAGAGAAGAGTAATTATAAAAGGCTCTGGTCAAGAAAACACTGATTGCAATACTTCCTAAAAAGCTCTTCAGGCAAAATTATAGACACAGAGAACTGAACAGTGATTGCCAGGGAGGAGGGGGTGGGGATGGCTATAAAAGGGCAGTGGGAGGGATCCAGTGGTGGTAGAATGTTCTGTATCTTGACAGTATCAATGCCATCCTCCTGTTGTGATATTACATGTGAGTTTTGCATGATGTTGCCATGCGGGGAAACTGGGTATCTCTGTACGGTTTCTTAGAACCACATGTGAATTTACAGTTATCGCAAAATAAAAATTTTAATTTAAAAAAAGCTATTCAACTGAAAATTGTTCTTATAAATCAATTGTTATCCATAATGTTGTTATGAAACATAAAACTGAGTCAACTATTTGAAAAGTAATAGAATTAAAATGTATTCCTCATTCAGTAAAATGTATTTGCTCTACCAAACTTTGTCATATTAAGGCCCAGAAATTTTATGAACAAGACTTATTGAGCAGCTACACCCAACTCCACCCAACTCCACTTGTACCCTCTTTGCTTCAGTTCACTTATCTATAAAATAGAAATAACAATAGTGCATTTCTTACAGGTCTTTTTTTAAGCATTAGAAGAGATAAATCAAATGCTTAAAATAAAACCTGGAATATAGTAAGCAGCAAATAAATGTTAGATGTTCTTGGTGGTTATGCAAAATTTAAGAGTAGAGGTTATCTGATGTGTGTATTGACCTCAGTTTTTGTGCCACCCCAGATCAGTTCAGCCTTGCCAACTTCCTGGTGAGAGTGACTCTGGAGATGGCTCATCCCATCCCTCTTAGGCATAAAGTTTCTGCCACCCACTGAGAAACTCCTAGCACTCAGCTGTCCCCAGGAGCTGCCCAGAACCACTCAACACAAGGCCAGGTTTCGGAGGTGATAATATTCCTCAGGCTGACCAGTGAGACATATGAGGCTGGAAATAACCAGCAGATAAATGGTTTACCCCTTCTTCTCCTATAATGGACTGTTCTGAGGTACAATATATGGCCTCTCAGTTGCCCCATCAGACAAAAGCAGTCAGCTGTGCCTTTCGTGACACTCTGGTCACCCTGGTAACAGATTCTCTCTCTCTCTCTCTCTCTCTCTCTCTCACACACACACACACACACATACACACACACACACACACACACACACACACACACACACACACACACTGTCCTCAACTACATCCAGAAACTCACTGCAGTGCTTCGCTGTCTCATTTCTCCAGGGTCTTGCCTTTTGGGGGCTATTATGGACTTCTCTGAAGACCTACTCTCAGCTGGTGATTGGCAAAGAAGTTGTCATTGTGTAAACAGGGTTATCATATGAAGATGAGAAGTTAATTTGATTTCATTTTATGTTCAACATAGACACAGATAAGAGCCATTGCTCTGGAAATTTCCACACTCTTCATGAATTTTACTTTTAAAATCATTCTTGTTTTCTTGTTTTTACTTGTTTAAGTGTAGTCCCAAATGCAATTTTATGCAGTATTAATTTTATTTACTACTAAGCAGTTTATAGTTGAACATTTGTTAAATAGATGATAGTTTAAATATTTTTTTCTCTTCCCCTCTAATTCAGTTACTCTATACTGATTTGGCATACTGTACAAAAACATTACAAATAAGGTTTTGATTTTATGGTTTGTAAAGAAACACAAATGCCAGAAACCAAGCAGTAGAATTCCTTTACTGAGTAAATGAGTGCAAATAGCATCCTTTGTAATACTAATTATCCCTCCTCTGCTGTGTTTAATGAAGATATAGCCTGTGTTCATTTTCTTTTCCTGGAAAAATGTATTCAATATAAGCACAAATATAGACAAAGGAAGTCCCCAGCTTGCAAATTTTGCTCAGAAAATTTACTAATAAGGCTATTTGGAATTTGCATAGAAATGATGTTAGAAAATTATGATTAGATATTCAGATAAGCTCAAAAATTGTACTTACTTTTATATGTGTCTAAAATATGTGTGTGTGTATGTGTGTGTGTGTTCATCATTTTTTTTAACCATACATTAACTACAAGTTAGAACACTCTTTCTGTGGGAGTTAAGTCCCTGTGCCAGGCTGGGATGCCAGGAATCCTCTGTCCCAGGCCCAGGAAGCAGAATGCGAACACGCCCTCTGCAAGCTTGGCAGTAGAATAGAAAGTTTTGGGTTTGAGAATTGGAGGGGTCTCTTCCCTAGTCCCCAAACTTGCTAACTCTCTGAGGCTGCATAATTGCTTAATACAAGGGTATCTCTCTCCAGGAGTCCTCTATAGGCATAGCTATTTCTTTCTTTTTACAAAACAAGAAAGCTATTCTACCAGAGGTTTTATATTCAAGTCTAGCAGCAGCTACCTTAATCCCAGGGTAGGTGAAAAAATAGGCCAACAGGTCCCCGGCAGCTGTTCATTTGAATTTTTTTATTAATTTGTACCCCATTATTATTCTCAAAATGGTTTAAAGCATGTCATGGACTTGGATTCACTTCGACATAGCAGGATAATCTGTTTTTAAAATAAAGAAAAAAAATGGGCAAAAGAAAAATAGGATAAAAAGTTTAGTAGAACGAGGAATTATATCAGTGCAGATCATCTGATGTCACAAAGTCTCTTATGATTGTTGGAGTTGGGCCACTGTCTATAAACTTACTATCAGCCATCAGAAAAAAGAAATTTAATCAGTTATATGATTCACGGTCTTCACAATATTAAAAACAAAAAACAAAAAGCAAAACCCAGACACTTAAGGCGTACAACCACTCCTGATACTGAAACTAAAGAGGAATTTTTTTGTTTGATATGTGTAATGAGAACTTTGTGTAATATAACCCACATTCTTATTCTGTTGCAGGGAGTTTTGTAAGATTGTCTCTGCGATAGGCACATCTGTCAGAATTCAATACGATGCATTCTAAAATGTGTAATTCCAAGATTGACTTGACCAAGACGGAGAGCTGTGAGTTTCTAGATGATGGGATGGGTGTTTTCTAAGATGTCCTCCACAAATATTATTTCTTTCAGCTGAGCCTTCATAGGTATTCACGTTGCAAGTAGTTGGAAAACAGCTGTTTTCGTTGCCAGTTGAGTTTAGGCGTTAGCAGCTGAGATGTGGGTAAGATTGACGTTCTCCCCTAAAGACTGAGAAAACAAACAAGTAGAAGTCCCTGAGTGGAAAATCACAAGTGAGGCACTTTATGGTGAGTTAAGGAATAAATAAACAGGGCAAGGCTACGCTCAGAAAGTCATATTCGGACCATTCTAACAGAAACGAACCAACAAGAGGGCACACTGGACTCCATAAAGTATTACTGCAATACTTTTAGCCAGGAAATATGTAAAAATCAAATACTTCTAAAAGTACACCTTAAAATTCCTGTGTATAGACAGTGGGAGGTTATCTTTGACATTTTTTCCTGAATTTTAATGAAAATATTTATGAAATGTGCCGCCTATCTCCAGGTTATTCAACAGAATGCATAACACATATATTAAACTTTTAGGTTAATTTTTAGGAAACTTGTAAAGAAAACTTATAATAGTGAAATTGATCTCAAAGATTACTGAGATTCCTTTCCTTATTTCTATTCTAAACTTTAGCAATATATAGCTATAGATGCAAATGTAGATGATTTGGGACGTTGGGTGGAAGAGGTGCCAATCCTAGAAGTCACGAAATATATAAACATTCCTGACATCAATTTTCTTATCAATTTACTTAACCTCTTTCTTGAAAAACAAACGTTGGATCCAAATATCTGTGGTACATTAAAGACGGCCAAAAATTCTTTGCTTTTCCTCCCACTGAGTGGTAGAATCTAATGATCCTTCCTTTGAATCTCAGCTAGCCTTAGCTATTTAGTTGATGAACAAAATGCAAGGGACATGAATCTTACAGCCTCTGCCTTGGTATTTTGTAGTACTTGCTTTTAAAGCCCTGGGCTCCCTGTCAGTCCAACTACCCTGGGACCACCCTGCTGTGAGGAAGACCAAGGAGACCATGTGGAGAGATGAAGTGATGCTGGCAAATCCCCTGCTGTTCCAGCCAACTCAGTGCAGGAACCGAGTATGTGAATGAAGTTCTTGTGGACCCTCCAGACAAGGCCCACTCCCTCTGGCCCCAGTTGATACTATGTAGAAAAAAAGGACTACCCAGCTGAACCCTGCCTGGATTCCTAGCTCACAAAAAACACATGGTATAATAAAATGGTTCACTGTCTTGCTTACTTCACTTAGTGTGATAATCTCTATGTACACCCACGTTGCTGCAAATGGCATTATTTCATTCTTTTTATGGATGAGTAATATTCCATTGTATCTATGTACCACATCTTCTTTATCCATTCATCCGTTGATGGGCATTTAGGTTGCTTCCATGTCTTGGCTATTGCAGATAGTGCTGCAATGAACATTGAGGTGCATGTATCTCCTCCAGTTAGAGTTTTCTCCAGATATATGCCCACATCTTTATTCCTGCCCTGCAACTAGGTTCATCAGTACCATTTTTTCTTTTCTCTTTTTTTTTAGATTCCATGTATATGCGTTAGCATACAGTATTTGTTTTTCTCTTTCTTACTTACTTCACTCTGTATGACAGACTCTAGGTCCATCCACCTCACTACAAATAGCTCAATTTCATTTCTTTTTATGGCTGAGTAATATTCCATTGTATATATGTGCCACATCTTCTTTATCCATTCATCTGCTGATGGACATTTAGGTTGCTTCCATGTCCTGACCATTGTAAATAGAGCTGCAATGAACATTGTAGTACATGTCTCTTTTTGAATTATGGTTTTCTCAGGGTATATACCCAGTAGTGGGTTTGCTGAGTCATATGGTAGTTCTATTTTTAATTTTTTAAGGAACCTCCATACTGTTCTCCATAGTGGCCATACCAATTTACATTTCCACAAATAGTGTAGGAGGGTTCCTTTTTCTTCACACCCTGTCTAGTATTTATTATTTTTAGACTTTGATTATGGCCATTCTGACTGGTGTGAGGTGATATTGTACCTTTGATTTGCATTTCTCTAATAATTAGTGATGTTGAGCATCTCTTCATGTGCCTTTTGGCCATCTGGATGTCTTTGGAGAAATGTCTGTTTAGGTCTTCTGTCCATTTTTTGTTTGGGTTTTTTGTTTCTTTGATATTGAGCTATATAAGCTGTTTGTATATTTTGGAGATTAATCCCTTGTCAGTTGTATCACTTGCAAATATTTTCTCCCATTCTGTAAGTTGTCTTTTTGTTTTCTTTATGGTTTCCTTTGCTGTGCAAAAGCTTTTAAGTGTATCATATGATATAACTTATATATGGAATCTAAAAAACATGGTACAAATGAACTTATTTACAAAACAGAAATAGACTCATAGACATAGTAAGCAAACTTATGGTTACCAAAGGGGAAAGGGGGTGGGGGGAGGGATAATTTAGGAGGTTGGGATTAACACATATACACACTACTATATATAAAATAGATAACCAACAAAGAGTATAGCACAGGGAACTAAACTATACTTAATATTTTGTAATAAACTATAAGTGAAAATAATCTGAAAAGGAATATATATATATATATAATTAAATCGCTGTGCTGTACACCTGAAACTAACATGATATTGTAAATCAACTATACTTCAATTAAAAAACAAAATGAAAAATAATTAAAATTTTTTTTTAATTTAAAAATACTAAAAAATAAAATGGCTCATATTTTAAGCCACTAATTTTGCGGCTAACAACAAAAGATAATTGGAACATCTGAATCACATTGTACAGCATGACTGCTTCCCATATTTCATGAATCAGTTTATTCATTTGCACAATAAAAACTTCTTCAGCACTAGTGTTATGCCAGGAAGCTGGCTAGAGATAGGGATGCAAAATTGAGCCTGACATGATTCTCATCCTCAGGGAGCTTTCTCTCTGGTGGGGCAAACAAACAACTAAGTTAATAGTTAGGGTTTAATGACATAAGCAGGGCCACACTCCAGGGGTATATTTGCATTGCAGCCTCTGCGAATGATGCCCACTGGAGCTGAACACACACAGATATTCAAAAGACCACAGTGTGAATGTTTCCCTAACGCTGGGTAGCATGGTGGCTCCGGGGATAAGCATTAGGCTAGAAGTATGCACAGAGTAGTAGAGTAGCACAGAAGAGAGAAGGAAAATGATGGATTTACCTGGAGATTTTTAATTTTCACTATTAACACATAGGGAATTAATGAGCCTTGTGATATGTTATTGATTTAGATAATGTAGTTTAGGAATGGTAACATTTATCCTAATGTATATAATACAGCAGGGCTTAAATAATTAATTTAGATTATTGCTATACACACATTTTCATACTCGCTTTAACATACATGGAAACCTCTATCGAGTAATAAAATAAAAGAGAGCTTAAAAATTCGTTTGAAGAGCCCCACAGCCCTCGTGGGGAGTCAAGCTAGGCCTCATTTCAAAATGTGAAAGAACTTAAGGAATACGCACCAGATGTACCCTTTTATTAATAGGAACTCAGATTGATCTGCGAGATGACCCCAAAACTTTAGCAAGACTGAATGATATGAAGGAAAAACCTATATGTGTGGAACAAGGACAGAAACTAGCAAAAGAGATAGGTGCGTGCTGCTATGTAGAATGTTCAGCTTTAACCCAGAAGGGATTGAAGACTGTTTTTGATGAGGCTATCATAGCCATTTTAACTCCAAAGAAACACACAGTAAAAAAAAGAATAGGATCAAGATGTATAAACTGTTGTTTAATTACGTGAGAAACGTCTCCTGTGGCCAAGTAAACTGTCCATTTCTCTCAGAAAGCATATGAAATGCTAAAGCTATACCCAGACCTCTTAAAAATAATGAAGCAGTTTAAAAATTGAAAGAAAAAAAAAAAAAACAAACCTGTCCTCAGAATTCTATAAAGTTGATTAAGAATGTTTCTTAAAGGTCCAAGAAGCAACAAACAGCATCTGAAGCCACAATCTATTATAAATACTTTATTTCAACTAGAAGGTACAAGCTCTCAGGGGTTTCATAGTTTAAAAAGCTACAATCACATCATGTTGTAACTATATAAAATACAGTGCTGTTAAGTGGAACTGCCTGGCTTAGACCATATACATGTCTGCACAGTCTTTATGGAATCTGCACAAAGAAATATCTTCTCCCTTTACTCCAATTAATTGTTCTTGTATGTAAGTTTCTTTCAATTCCAGTATATCCAGAGTGGTGAAGTAACAAGGCCAGCCACGTAGCCAAAGGTCGCTCCAAGCGTGCAGGAGATGGGCCATTCCTGAGGAGAGAATGTATGAGATCGAAAAGAACAAATGTTTTATTATTACTTGAGCACAAGTGTAACCTAAATATTTCTATATTAAAGCTTAATGTGCTTTCTCAAAGGAAAAAAAAATTTGTTTGAAGAAAAATCTTGGAAAAGGTAAAATCATACTTTTATAGTGGTTGTTTTCATGATTCCAAGTGATCATTCTTAGTGAAAAATGTATTGAAAATGGGCAAAATATTACGTTACACTAAATTGTGAAGAAAACTTGCTAAAAATTGAAGAGGTTGGTATCAGTTTGAATTCTGACAGATGAAAATAGCAATTCAATTGACTCAATTAGGGAGCTGGATTAATATCTGGTTGGTCAGGGCCTAGTTATTTTCAATGAGTTCATATACTATTCCTTCATTTATTTCTTCTCCCTCTCCATAAATATCAGGGAAGGGAAGAAAGATGGGCACCTTGTTAGTTTTTTAGTGTAAACCAACAAATGAAGAGTTCTAAGACTTGGTCTGCAAGCTTATTCAAATATCTTAATACTACTTTAAAACAAAAATATTTGGAAGTGGATTGCAATATTTTTCCTTGTGATTATATTCATTTCAGTATTACTTTAATTCTAAGTGGTTAAACAAAGCATATTTACAAATTTAAGAGAAGCCTCTGGGTCACATACTAAGGAAACCAAGAAATTCCTATCTTTCCTATTTTTTTTTTTTTGAGATGAGAAGTTTATTCAGTTTATGTTTCAAGGCAATTATATAACTGTTTATTTTGGTTGGCATAATATTTTGTTGCACAATTAGTGCTATTAATTTATACCACCTCTATATAATTTGTGGGGGGTTTTTGTTCGTTTTTAATTTTCAACTTTTTATACAATTTTGAAAGGTTACTTTCCATATTGGCTATGTTGTCCATGTTGTACAATATGTCCTTGAACCTCTCTTATACCCAATAGTTTGTACCTCCCACTCCCCCACACCTATATTCCACCCCTCCCAACCTGGTAACCACTAGTTTGTTCTCTATATCTGTGAGTCTGCTTCTATTTTGTTATATTCACTTGTTTGTTGTATTTTTTAGATTCCACATATAAGTGATATCATAAGTATTTGTCTTTCTCTGTCTGACTTATTTCACTTAGCATAATACCTTCCAAGTCCATTCATGTTGTTGCAAATGGCAAAATTTCATTCTTTTTTATGGCTGAATAACATCCCATTTTGTGTATATGTGTGTGTGTATATATTTCACATCTTCT
The DNA here is from genome assembly GCF_008692025.1 of Phocoena sinus. Classification (NCBI taxonomy): domain Eukaryota; kingdom Metazoa; phylum Chordata; class Mammalia; order Artiodactyla; family Phocoenidae; genus Phocoena; species Phocoena sinus. The sequence goes on from NC_045772.1 coordinate 69,854,318, forward strand.
TTATCCATTTATCTCTTGATGGACACTTAGGTTATTTCCATGTCTTGGCAATTGTAAATAATGCTACTGTTAACATTGGGGTGCATGTATCTTTTTGATTTTAGTATTTTAGTTTTCTTTTTCAAATATATAGCCAGGAGTGGCAATGCTGGGTCATATGGTAGTTCTATTTTTAGTTTTTTGAGGAACCTGCATACTGTTTCCACAGTGGCTGCCCCAATTTATATTCCCACATACAGTGTAGGAGGGTTCCCTTTTCTCCACATCCTCGCCAACGTTGGTTATTTGTGTTCTTTTTGATGATAGCCGTTCTGACAGGTATGAGATGACATCTCACTGTGGGTCTGATTTGCATCTCCCTGATGACTAGTGATGCTGAGCATCTTTTCATATGCCTGTTGACCATCGGCATTTCCTCTTTGGAAAAATGTCTGTTCAATTCTTCTGCCCATTGCACAGCAAAGGAAACCACTGACAAAATGAAAAGAGCCTACTGAATGGGAGAAAATATTTGCAAATTATATGACTGAAAAGGGGTTAATATCCAACATATATAAAGACCTCATACAACTCAACATCAAAAAACCAATCTGATTAAAAAATGGGCAGAAGAAATTTTTTTTTTGTATTTTGAGTAAAGCAACATTCCTTTAAGTCTTCTTCCTTAAAGTGAGTTCTTAATATTCATAATATATGGAGGAGCAGTAGTTTCACCAGTTGTCTATCTTATTCTACTGTTTAATCACATAGGGTCACCAATGGTTCATATTAAAATGTATCTGTGTGTAAAACATTGTTGTTATATTTATATTTTTGTCCAGTTACCTCTCTCTTCATCTCAAAACACAAGAGACATATAGGAGAAGGAAAAAGTCAGATTACCCATTGCTATTAATATATTCAAAGATGTCATAGGAATCCATATTCACTAAACTATTTAAGTCAGCTAGTACACCATTTGGAAGACAGGATTAGATACTTAGTTCAAAATAACTGAAGTGTAGTCACTTCTCTGTCATCCACACCAATGAAACTGAGTAATGGTTCAAATAAATAAACTTTTCAATACAATTAGATCAACTACCACATACATTTAAAACTTCCCAGATTTTTATCACAGTCTATTCTTAATGCAAGACTAATAATATCAGTAGCTTATCATCTCTTTACCTCTGATGCTGTAGAGTCACCTCAAACTCAACAACTTTCTTGTTTTTATTTCTCTCAGCTGCCCAAGACAGAAATGTCATGGCTTCTACTGACTTGTCCCTTTTCTTCGTATCCTGTAGTTAAGCAGTCTCCATGACTGGTGAGTTCTGTCTCTGAAGTCAGTGGTTCCTAAATTTGCTTGCATATGAGAAAACATATAAGCTTTTAAAATGCTTATTCCAGGTCTTGAAACCTAGAGATTCAGTGGTGTTGAACCTGTATTCTGTGTAATACTCCCAGATAATTCTGATACACAGTCCAGGTTGAGAAACATCGCCCTCAATTTTCTAGTTCCTTTTATTCTCTCCATCCCTATTGGAATTACTTTCCTTGATTTTTCTATCTCCTTCCAAGACTGTGTAATGGTTTGCGAAATTTGTTTGCCCTACTCCATTAATCCCTTCCTGTTCTGGTTGATCCTCTACACTGCTTGTCTCATTCTCTTTTTAAGCCTTTTAATAGGACTGTGGTGACTTTTGCAGGGAGGTAGTATCTGGAGGGGCAGAGGAGGATTTCTGGGATGTTGATAACATTCAGTTTTTTATTCTGTCTTTTGGCGACATAAGCCTGCTGTCTGTGAAAATCCACCGGCAGCCTCCTTTAGATTTGTGCCTTTGTTCTATTTTTATGTTCTATTTTAATAATATGAAACTCATAGTGCCTCTTCAGGTACTTCCCCACTATACTTTTCCAACATAATTCTGTCCTTTAGCACATGCTGGTCCCTCTCTTTAGAACACCTTTTCTGCCTTCTCTCTCTAGCTTACTAATCTGTTTTTATTGTTAAGTTTTTGGGTAATGTTTCTACCTTAGTATCCCAGGTTGTAGAGTGTCTGTCTTATTCATGTTTGTGGTCCCACATAGAGATCAGCAATTGCAGAGCCCAGAAATTGGTAGATAGTATGGGTTCAACAGCGCTGTTTAAATAAAATGAATGAATGCATGAATATATGCTGTAGTTTCATTGACAAATCGGAAAACTTGGCATCAGAAAATAAAGGAGTGAAGATCAAATCCTGTTGTGAGGGTGTGAAGCTATGCCTCTTAGCACAGGTATTTTGATTTTGGATGAATCCAAGAACAAAAAAATAATGAGTTGAATGTCATGTATCACAACCATAATCATAATCTGAACTAAGTCCCAGCCTAGGAAACGAAAGACCTGGGTTATAATTGAGGCTCCAACATCACAGGGCTTTGGGCAAATCACTTTACCTTTCAAGGCCTAGTGCTTTCCATATCTAATTTTTTAAAAAGTTTTGGGGAGGGGGAGTAGATGATCTCTAAGTTCCTCTGAATCTTAGGCATTCCATTGTATCTGAATAATCTACAAGAAAAAGAAGCCTTCAGTATTTCACAATTCTTCATGTAAACCACCAGCTAAGAAGCATAAATGTGGTTCTTTTGATCCTTGTTTTTTCCCATTTCTCCTCTATTACAGTATATCAGTCATGAGATGAAGAAATTCTTTCAATATATGCTAACAGAAAAAGTCAAGTAATTTTTTAAAATGTAATGTTTTAGCAGCTACCCTTCCTAAGGATTTTTAAAACAGCTTTATTCAGATGTAATTCACACAGCATAAAATTCACCCATTTAAAATATATAATTCAATGGTTTTTAATGTATTCACAAAGTTGTGCAACCACACCACAACAGTCTTCACAATTTCAGAACATTCATCACTCGCCACTCTAAAATCCTGGACTATTAGCAGTCAATCTCCCAGTTCTACCTCCTTCCACTTCTACCAGGCTTAGGCAGCCACTAATATGTTTTCTGTTTCTATACTTTTGCCAATTCTGGATATTTCATAATACAAGTGGAATCATACAATATGTGGTCCTTTGTGACTGGCTTCTTTCACTGAACATAATAGTTTCAAGGTTCATCCATGTTGTGGCTCCAATTTTTTTAATGGAAAATAATATTCCATTGTGTGGATAAGCTACATTTATTCATTCATCCACTAAATGAATTTATCAATTGGCTATTACGAATAATGCTTCTATGAACATTTGTGTACAAGATCATGTGTGGACATATGTTTTCCTTTCTTTTAAGTATATAACTAGTAGCAAAAATTCTGTCATATGTTGGTTCTGTTTAACCTTTGAGAAGGTGCTAGACTATTTTCTAAAGCAGCTGCACTGTTTTACATTTCGACCAGCAACGTATGAGAGTTCCAATTTCTCAGCACCATTGCCATTACTTTTTATTAACTGTCTTTTTTATTTTAGCTATCATAGTGGATGTAAAGGGATATCTCACTATGGTTTTGATCTGCCTAAAGGCTAATGTGTTCAATACCCGTTCATGCATTTATAGGCCATTTATATCTCTTCTTTGGGGAAATGTTTATGTAGATCCTTTGCCCATTTTCAATTGAGTTATTTATATTTGTTTATTAAGTTATAAGAGTCCTTTATATATTCTAAATTAAAATCCCTTATCAGATATATCATGGATGTGCCACCCATATAGAATGAGCCAGAAATTATTCCCTCCTCATCTATTTTTTGGAAAAGTTTTTGAAGAATTGGTATTGCTTCTTTAAATGTTTGGTAGATTCCACCAGTAAAGCCATCCAGGCTGGGCTTTTCTTTGTAGAAAGTATTTTTTTTAAATTGAATTATAGTTTATTTACAATATTGTGTTAGTTTCAGGAGTACAACATAGTGATTTAGTATGTTTTCAGATTAAATTTCATTATAGGTTATCACAAGATATTGGGTATAATTCCCTGTGCTATACAGTAAATCCTTGTTGCTTATCTATTTTATGTATAGTTGTTCGTATCTGTTAATCCCATACCCCTAATTTGTCCCTCCCTCCTCCCCTTTGGTAACCTCAAGTTTGTTTTCTATGTCTGTGGGTCTGTTTCTGTTTTGTGTACACATTTATTTGTATTATTTTTAAGATTCCACACATATAACTTATATTTGTCTTTCTAGTTCTGACTTATTTCTTAAGTATAGTATTCTCTAGGTCAGGGGTCCCCAACCCCCGGGCTGCAGACCAGTACCGGTCTATGCCCTGTTAGGAACAGGGCCACACAGCAGGAGGTGAGTGGCAGGAGAGCAAGCGAAGCTTCATCTGCCGCTCCCCATCACTCCCCATCATTCACATTACCATCTGAACCATCCCCCCACCACCAGAAAAATTGTCTTCCACAAAACTTGTCCCTGGTGCCAAAAAGTTTGGGGGCTGCTGCTCTAGGTCCATCCACATTGCTGCAAATTTCATTCTCTTTTATGACTAATATTCCATAGTGTGTGTATATATATATATATATATATATACATCTTCTTAAACCAATCATCTGTTGATGGACACTTGGTTTACTTCCATTTCTTTGCTATTGTAAATTGTACTGCTGTGAACATTGGGTTGCATGTATCTTTTTGATTTTAGTGTTTTGGGTGGAATTGCTGCATATATATGGTAGTTCTACTTTTAGTTTTTTAAGGAACCTCCATACTGTTTTCCATAGTGGCTGAACCAATTTACATACTTTGTAGGAAATTTTAAAATTACTAATCTCTTTATTTGTTATATTTATTCAGATTTTCTATTTTTGAGCCAGTTTTAATAGTTTATGCCTTTCTAGTAATTTGTTCAGTTCATCTAAGTTATCTAATTTATTGGCATATGGTTCCTTACAGTATTCCCTTATAATTAATTTTATTTCTGAAAGGTCAGTAGTGATGTTCCTTCTTTCATTATTTTAGTAATTTGTGTCTTCTCTCTTTTTCTTGGTAAATTTACCTAAAATTTGCCAATTTTGCTGATATTTTCAAAGAACCAACTTTGGGTTTCATTGATTTTTCTATTGTAGTTTAAATTTCAAATTAATTTATGTTCTAATATTTATTATTTCCCTTCTTCTTCTGTCTTTAGGTTCAGTTTGCTATTCTTTTCCAATGTCTTAAAGTGGAAACTAGATAATTGATTTGAGATCTTTCTTTTTTAATATAGGCATTAAGAGTTATAAATTCCCCTCTAAGAATTGTTTTAGCTGTGTCCCGTGCTTTGGTATCTTATGCTTTCATTTTCATTCATTTCCTAGTATTTTCTAATTTCCTTTGTGATTTCTTCTTTGATCAATTGGTTATTTAAGAGTCTGTCTTAACTTCAACATTACTGTGAATTTTCCAACTTTTCTTCTATTATTTGTTTCTAATTTTATTCTACTTTTGTTGGAGACATTCTTTATATGATTGAAATCCTTTTAAAAGTATTGAACCTTGTTTTATGACCTAATATATGGTCTGTCCTGGAAAATTTTCATGTGTGCTTAAGAAGACTGTGTATTCTGCTGTTGCTGGGTGGAATGGTCCAGACATTTCTATTAAGTCTAGTTGGTTTATAGTGTTGTTTAAGTCTTCTATATCTTCATTGGTCTTTTGCCTAGTTGTTCTATCCATCATTGGAAGCATGGTATGGAAGTCTTCTACTATTATTTTCAATATTCTATTTCTCTTTTTAATTCTATCAGATTTTCTTTCATGTATTTTGGGATACTGTTGTTAGATGCATATATATTTATAACTATTGTGTAATACCTGACAGATTGACAATTTTATCATTATAAAATGTTCCTTTTTTATCTCTAGCAACATTTTTTTTGTATATGAATCTGTTTGCCCAGTAATAGTATAGCCACTCCAGCTTTCTTATGATTGCTTCTTTTATGGTATATTTTTTTCAAACTTTAACTTTCAACCTATTTATATCTTTAAATCTAAAATATATCTTCTGTAGACAACATATAATTGGACTTAAAAAAACTAGTCTCACAATCTTTGGCTTTTGATTGGGTTATTTGACTCATTTGCACTTAATGTTAATAATGATATGTTTGGATTTACATTTGCTATTTTATTTTTTGTTTTATATATGTTTCATGTCTTTTTTGTTCTTCTGTCCCTACTTTCTTTCTTTCTTTTTCATTAATTTTATTAATATTTCATTCATAATTTCAGTGTATCATTTTAATTCCTTTGTTATTTTGCTATATTTTTAAGTTATTTTCTTAGTGGTTGTTCTAGGCTTACAATAGATGTATTAACTTGCTTTAAGAATCTATATCAGGGCTTCCCTGGTGGTGCAGTGGTTGAGAGTCTGCCTGCCAATGCAGGGGACACAGGTTCGTGCCCCGGTCTGGGAAGATCCCACATGCCACGGGGCGGCTGGACCCGTGAGACATGGCCGCTGGGCCTGCGCGTCCGGAGACTGTGCTCCACAATAGGAGAGGCCTCAAGAGTGAGAGGCCCGCATACCACAAAAAAAAAAAAAAAAAAAAGAAGAATCTATATCAAACTTACACTAGTTTAATTTTAATGAGATATAGAAATGTACTTCTATATACAACTATTCCCTTTTCCCTCTTTTCATGCTATTCTTGTTATATATGTTATGAACACAATATTGTAATTATTCTAAAGTTCTAATTATTACTTTATATAATTGTTATGTCTCTTAAGAAGTTGAAAGAAGAGAGGAGAGCAAGTATTTATTTTAATTGCTGTAACGATTTTTTCACTATACTTTTTTGAGTTACTTTCCTAGTGGTTGTCCTAGAAATTACACTATGCATCTTAACTTATCAGTGTACCTCAGATTTATAGTACTTAGTTCCACTGAGATATAGAAATGTGACTGTTATAGATGTTATATTTCTTTTTCTCTTCTGTGCTACCAATGTTTTACATTGTTATACATATTACATGTACACTATTATATTTTTATTTTGTAGAATTTTATGTCCTTTAAAGCAGCTAAAAGAAGAAAGGAGAGCAATTATATATTTATAAACTTCGTTATATTAACCTTCTTATTGACCATTTCTATTTTTTTCATCTTCCTGTAGATTTGAGTTATGATCTGGTACCACTTTATCACTACAGTACAGCTTTGCTCTCACCCACTTCTTTTGTGAATATATTGTATTTCTGTATGTTATAAGCACAACAAAATAATTACATACATATTGTTTTATACAACTGCTTTTTAAATAAGTTAACAGAAGGAAGAAATATCCAATTACAGTGTCTTTTTTAATTACCTACATAATTACCTTTACAAACACTCTGTTTCTTCATGTGAATTTGAATTACAGTCTGAGATTATTTGTCTTCAGACTGAAGAACTTTCTTTAGTATGCAAGATACTTTATTCGTTTTGTTTTGTTTTTGTTTTGTTTTTTGTGGTATGTGGGCCTCTAACTGTTGTGGCCTCTCCCGTTGCAGAGCACAGGCTCCAGATGTGCAGGCTCAGCGGCCATGGCTCACGGGCCCAGCCACTCTGCGGCATGTGGGATCCTCCTGGACTGGGGCATGAACCTGTGTCCCCTGCATCAGCAGGTGGACTCTCAACCACCGTGCCAACAGGGAAGCCCTGCAAGATACTATTGATTGACATAAGAACTTTGATTTATAATACTTTTTTCACCACTTTGATTATTCATTGTCTTCCAGCCTCCTTTGTTTTGAATAAATCAACTGTTGGTTTTATGGGGCTAATCCCAAGTCCTTGGCAAGTCATTTTTCTCTTGCTACTTTCACAATTTTCCTTTTGATTTTGGCTTTCAACCTTTTGACCATGATGTGTTTTGATGTGGATATCTTTGTGTTTATTCCAGATGGAGTTCAGTAAGCTTCTTGAATATGTAACTTCATTTTCTTCCATCAAATTTGGGAGGTTTCAGCCATTGCTTTTTGAATAATTTTTCTGCTTCTTTCTTTTAAAAATGTTTTCCTGTATTTCAATCATACTTAATAGTATCCCACATTTTTCCTAGGCTCTGTTGATTTTTCTTCATACATTTTTCTGTTTTTCAGATTACATAACCTCTAATCATCTATCTTCAAGTTCATTGAGTCTTTCTTCTGCCAATTCAAAGCTACCATTGATCCCCTCTAGTGAGTTTTCATTCTTCATATTGTTCATTATACTTCTCACATTCAAAATTTCATTTAGTTATTTTTTTGTAACTTCTATTTCTCTTTGCCAGTGTTCTCTATTTGATAAGACATTTTCATCATGTCTTTCTTTCATTCTTTAAGGATTTTTTTTTAGTTCTTTGAACATATTAATCATAGCTATTTTGAAGTCTTTGCTAAATCCACTATTGAGTCCTTTTAAACTTAGTCTCTGTTGCTTGTGTATGTATCACACTTCCCTGTTTCTTTGCATTTCTTGCAAATTTTTGTAGTTGTTGTTGAAAACTTGATGTAACAACTCTGGATACTGGTCCTTTTGCCAACCTAGGGCTTACTGTAGTTGTTGCTTGTTTAGTTGCTTAGTGACTTTGGGGAGTATTTCAATGAATTCTATTTCCACTTTAGTGTAAGACCTTTAATGTCACTGCTCAGATAGCATAGCCTTGAGCAAGTGCACAGTCACACTGATATCCATTTTGACAGTGGTTTTAGCTGAGCTGTCTTTGATTTTCTCTTTTCCTGATTTTCATACTAAAATTTTCTAGTGTTATTATTAGTCTTCATACTAGTCTTAGAGTGTTATTATTCCCCAGCTGTTAAACTTTAATAAATGTTAGCTGATTGATTCTTTTCTTTTTTCTTGGGAATGCCCAAGGGCATAAATCACTGCATTCTAAACCAATTAAAGTCAGGTTTTCTGCAATGGTAGTCTTTTAGGCCAGTCTCAGTGACTTGGTCATACCCCAGGAGAGCTCTTCTTAGCTTCTCTTTCCATCTTTTTTTTTTTTTTTAACTAGACTACTAGCTAATCTATCATTTCACTTGTTGCTATCATGGAGCTACTAGCTGTTCCTTAACTGCTCACACCAAAGTCTCCTTTTTTCTTTTAATATAGAATCTTTAGGCTTAACTTCCTCACTCTGTTCGAAATAAACCCAGTTTCCTTGGGATGAGCTATAGAACTCTCAGTGTTTACAGCCTGCCTCCCTCTCTAAGCAAAACCTATATGATGGTCTGCTTGTCTCCAAGGGACATCCCTACTCTCTGAGTATGGTACTGAGTGGGGGCAGTAGCCTTTGGTCTTCTTGGCTTTTCTCTCCCAGTGTGGAATCTCTGCTCTATGAGCAAACTGGGGTTAATGCAATCCTTCAGTCTATGATTGAGGGTTTGGTGGAATAAGAGAATCCCAGACTTCTGTGCTTGGCTGACTAGAGCTTCTGCAACACAGACTGGAGAGAATGAAAAATGCTGGTGGTCTGTCCCTCCCTGAGAGAAAATATAATCCTAGACAATGAGCTGGAGGAAGAGGCAGATTTAGTTGAGGGCTTGGTGGTGGGGGAATGGGTTATGACTCAAATGAAACAGACTCTCACTCTTCTGAGATTTAATAGATTTTCCTAAATAAGTGTTTCTCCATTTGCTGTGTGCTCTTAGGGCAATTTCCAGAGACTTTAAATGGTGTTTTTTTATATGATTTTCACTAGTCATGATTGTTTCACGGGGGAGAAGGTAAGCAGAGCTCCTCATTCTGTCACTCCAGAAGTACTTTTCCTCCCAGCTTTTTTTATTACTGAAATCACAGAAACTTTTAGTATTGTATTCCTGCCAAATGGACCAGAAAACAGATCAGTCTATATGAAAAGAAGGAAAGAACTGAAAAGAGTAATTATTTGAGTTACTATGAACTTTAGTTAATTTTTTCAAACAAGTATGCAAAGTGTTGATTTAATTAAGAGTTCAAATTTTAAAGGATTGAAGAGGCTTCATTTTTTGGCAAAAATAATGATTAGATACTCTGAGATCTTTGAATACATAACATCTAAAAATGCGGGCTTAAATGTAAAAATCATCTTTTTAAAATGCATCAATAACCTGCCAAGGATGTAATGAAAATTGTCAGAGCAATGTCTTTTTTTCTCTACAGATGTTTCTCTACAATGATTTTACCAAATAAGGGCTTATTTTTTCCATTAACCGGAAGTAAAGAGATTGGCAGTCATAGCCAATACAGCAGCTCCATCAATGGCCCTGCATCCTTTTATCTTTCTGTTACATCATTGTTATTTATCACCCTCATACTAATATTTCATGGATTCAAGACCACTGTTCTATCTCTAACCTCATATCTGTACTTCAAGGCAGTTCAAAAACAAGGAAACATTCAAAGAAGGGCTGGGACCTATAAGACAGATGAAAAACTTTAGAATCATCCAACAGATTTTGATTACATCTCCTTGGCCAGAACTAAATCAAACAACCACCTCTAGTTAGCAAAGGAGGCTGGGAAATATACTTTCAGAAGTTAGACATGTTACCACCAAAAGAAATCTGGCTTCTATTTAGTAAGAAAAAAATGGCAAATGGGTATTAGATAGAAAACTAGTAGTGTCTGCCACAGTAAGGTTGTGGAAAATGGGAATACTCATACACTTCTGTTGGGAGTATGATTTGTCATGACTTTGAAGAATAGTTTTGCTATAGCTACAAAAGTTGGAGAAAACAATGAATGAAGTAGGACTATTGATAATAACATGGTCAACACTCACAAACAATTTTTAAACCAAAAATATCAAGTTCTAAAACAATGTGTATAATAAGATGCTTTTTGTATGTGCTTTTATATACTACAGTAAGTCCCCTACATACAAACCTTCAAGTTGTGAACTTTCAAAGATGCGAACGTGCATTGCATGTCTGATCACATAAGTTAGTTCACGTGTCTGGCATACATTGTCACGTGCGTGCATCCTCTACAAGTGGTTGTGCTTTTGTGTACTTTACTGTATAGACTACAGTAGTACAGCATCTTTATTTCAAAGGCAGGATGTTCGAAAGCAAGCATAAAAACAGTGGTGGTGTAGCTGGTACTGCTAAGAAGAGTCAAGCAATAACGATGGAAACAAAAGTGAAAATAATTGAGAAAGTGGAGCGACAAGGGGAAGAAGAAGTAACTGAAGAACAGAAGAGATTCACGACACAGGTAATGGAGAGGGGATTTTCTTTATTTGACGTGGCACTGTTAGTTTTTGAGGCATAGGACCCAAACGTAGAACAGTACACAAAGGTTGCAGCAGCCTTTCAAAATGCAGTCCAGTGCTACCATGTTAACTGTGATGAGAAAAAAAGAGCTACTACCCAGACATCACTGGATCATTTCTTCAAGGCAGATAGAACTGAATCCAGCAAGGAACCAGAACCTCTGCAATCAACATCAGGCGTGAGTGAAATTGCAGCTTGCCCTCTGTCTCCTATTGCTGACGATCCTTCAGCTCTACCATCTTCCACCTCCTCTCCCTCCTCCAGTCAGTAACTCTTCTTTCCTGTTCACTCGATGCCAGCCCCTGGATGCCAGCTGTTGTACTGCACTACTGTACTTTTCAAGGTACTGTACTGTAAGATTAAAAATGTTTTCTTTATTTTTGTGTTTGTTTTTTATGTATTATTTGTGTGAAAAGTATTATAAACCTATTACACTACAGTACTATACATAATGTACATGTATAGTACTGTATATATACTGTATGTTTGTGTGTGTGTATATATATATGTGTGTGTGTGTGTGTGTGTGTGTGTGTGTGTATAGCCAATTGTATTAGTTGGGTACCTAAGCTAACTTTGTTGGACTTAGGAACAATTGGACTTACGAAAGCACTCTCAGAATGGAGCTCATTCCTATGTAGGGGACTTACTGTATATGAGGACTATTTTCACCAAGAAAAGACTTTATTTTATTTATTTTAATTGAAGTATAGTTTATGTACAATGTTATGCAAGTTACAGGTGTACAATTTAGTGATTCATAATTTTTAATTGTTATAAAAATTATAACAATTATACTCCATTTATAGTTATTATAAAATATAGGCTATATTTTCCATGTTGTATAATACATCCTTGTAGTTTATTTTATACAGAATAGTTTGTACCTCTTAATCCCCTACTCCTCCTGCCTTCCCTGTCCCAACTGGCAACCACTAGTTTGTTCTCTATATCTGAGTCTGTTACATTTTTGTTATATCCACTAGTTTGTTGTATTTTTTAGATTCCACATATGTGATTTTTTTTAATGAGAAGAGTTTAGTTACATTATTTAAATGCATAGGTGGCCCACAGGTGAGCAACGGAGATCCATGGGGAAACAGCAAGTGGAATCACAGGGGTGGGTGGGGGCAAGGCTGGGGCTGCAAGAGGAGCTGTGGGGCTGGCTTTCCAAGGCGCTTGGAATTAATGAGCCACAGAGGCGAGACAGCAGAGCCCAGACTCCACCAAAAACCAGACACTGAAGGACAGTACTAGTCCTTCTCTGTCTGACTTACTGAATTTAGCATAATATCCTCCAAGCTCACCCTTGTTGCTGAAAATGGCAAAATTTCATTCTTTTTTATGGCTGAGTAGTATTCCATTGTGTGTGTGTATGTGTGTGGTGTGTGCGTCTGAGATAGACAGATAGATATTATTCATTTATATATATATAAAGATGTGATATATATATATATATATATATATATATTTCACATCTTCTTTATCCATTTATCTGTTTATTGACACTTAGATTGCTTACAGTGTTTCACTGAGATTCTGGAACATTGTCCCAGATAGCATTATTTTAAAACTTATTCCAGAAATTACGGTATATAAAAATTAAAGCAGATCCCATTTTTGGAAGAACCAAACACTGTTTCAGGGGAACATCTTGCTTAATACTAAGGTTTAATGGCAAAAACATGGGTTTGGGAGCCAACAGTCTAAGCTTTAAATCACTGCTCTAAAACCTGGGAGCTCTGTACCCTTAAGCCAGTTGCTTTAATTCTCTACCTGTTTCCCCTTGTAAAATCACAGCAAGAAATCTTACCCTCCAGGATTTTTGTGAAGATTAGAGACAACAATGTGTCTCATCTAGGTTTGATCCTTATTGCATGCATAGTAAATTGTTGCTCTGGTGCATAAATTAGTTCCTCAGTTTCCACGCCCTGCATGATCTCATACACAAACTGTGGTATCACTTGAAACTACTATCAGAAACCCCCAAATTCCTTGACTGAGCGTTTTGCATTCCCTTTACTGTTAAGTGCTAAACTATTCTTCTCAATGACACACCCAGGACTAAATAAAACAGAAAATAGAAACTGAGTAGTTTGTTGAATAAACTTAAATCAAAAGGAACATGATTTTTAAGGCATTTAAACAACATTTAAAAAGTTTACCCTTTTTCAAGAGAGAGAAAATACTGCAAGTGTTTGAATGTTTGTTGTAGCTTTTACCTTACTTAATGTTCTTGAAATTGCAAGAGTTTTTGTAAATCTAAGACTCTTACCAAATTACAGGAAAAAGAATGTTCTTTATATGTATTATAAGCAATGTTATTATGGATCATAGTTCTTTTAGAAGATGTTAAGAGAAAAGTTATGGTGAGAGGTCAATTGTTTATAAAAAAATTTTTCAAAAAGAGATGTCAGTATAAACACACACGTTGGACAAGGGCCACTTGGACCAAGAGTTAATGCTGAGATCTTATGTATTATGTGATAAAATACCATATTTCAATCTAAATTCCTCATTCTTTCCCTAATGTAAGGGCAACATATTCCTCTATGGTTACTTTAGGGGTTATATTTTGATTGAAATGTTTCATTGTTTTGCAAAAAAAAAATTTATGGGGCATTAATAGATGCTATCTGATAATAGATTCTTTAAAATTGATACTATTTTCCAGTTCTAAAAAAAAAGAACAAAAATCCAATGCAGAAACATATTGATGAATACTTTTCATCAACATGATAAAAGTTGATTAGTACTTTTCAGTCTTAAAAGAGAGACAAGGATAAATCATCTGAATACTGAGGTATTTGAGTGGCAGGTCTAGACCCATGATGGTACAGAAGAGGCCATCTCTGGAGGTGAGGACATGATTGCCCTGCTGATTGGTTGTTCCTTTTTAGAAGATCCTTCTCTTCTACTTATGAGAGTGTGTCAACATCTCATATCACTTACTCCTTTAGGATTAAGCAATTTTAATATATTATCAGCCATCAATAATGTATTTTAAATTATTTGACAAATGAACTTCTCTTGAACTTGAGAGAGTGAGATCACTAGCCACACTGCATCTGATGATGATGATGGGGAAAGGAAGGTCCAGTGTCCCTGAGGATTGTCAGAGTGGGGACATTTTGAAGGAAGGGAAGGTGAAGAAAGAGAGGAATGAGGAAAGAGCTGGCAACAGAATTGGTATAATTTTTAGTCATGTCTGAACTTTCGAAAGGAAAGAAGACAGATAGAAGAAGCAATAGTAAAGGCTTCAAGAGTGTAGGGTCCTGTCAGACTGTGTGCTCTCTTGAGCCTGTGCACTGAAGACTTGAACCCAAACATTGGGGAAGAAAGAAAAGATCATATTCTTGGAAAGAATATAAATACACACATGCCCTCTGCATTAGTCAGGTTTCTCCAGATAAACAGAATCAATAAGATGTATCCTATAGGATAATTTATATATATATATATATATATATATATATATATATATATACACATATATATGATTTATTACAAGGCATTGGCTCATGTAACTATGGAGGAAGAAATCCAGCTATCTGCCATCTGCAAGCTGGTGACCCAGGAAAGACTGTGATATAAATTCTAATCCAAGTCCAAAGGCCTGAGAACCAAGAAAGACAAAGGTATAAGTACCAGTTGGAGGACAGGAGAAGACTGACATCTCAGCTCATGTAGTCAGACAGTGAGAGTAAATTTATTCTTCCTCCACCTTCTTGTACTATTCAGGCCCTCAGTGGATTGGATGATGCCCACCCACTCTGGGGAGAACAAACCACTTTACTCAGTCCACCAATTCAAATGTTAATCTCTTCTGGAAACAACTTCACAGTCATACCCAGAAATAATGTTTAATCTGGGCAACCAATGTCCTGATCAAGTAGACACAAAAAATTAACCGTCACATCATCTGTCTTCCAATCAGTGTTATGTGGCGCCTCCCACTGGGGCTCTGAAACTTGGGGCTATATTTCTCAGCAGAGGAAAGTTGAGAATGTCGGAATGCAAGAAAGACAGAGAAAAGAATGACTTTTGGAAAGATAAGAAAAGCTTAGGGGTGAGAAAATGGGACTAAATCACCCTTTAGCTAACATACTGGGAAAATCACTAAAGAAAGCAAGCCTTTAACTGCAGATTAAAACATAGATTTTTATCTTTCTTTACACCTCTTTATTTAAACATTTTAGCGGAAGAATTACTAAAAATTGGAAATATATGGAGCCCCATGAAAAGAGGTTAGAGTTGTTTTTATCTTTTTTAGGAAAAACAAAGCATAAACATTATAAGCAACCCAAGTTTTCAGTATGATTGCCCTATATACCTTTTCTTCCAAACATAAAGCTCATCTGGCTACCATTAGTTTCCTGTCTTGATGGGGTATCTTCCATCTATTCTTCCATTCATTTTTGTTTAGAGTGAACATTGGGTGTGTTGGTATAATCACTTGAGCCCAGTAACAAACTCTACATTATAAGCTCTCACATTACAGTCTCAGGCAGAGAGAAAGTTCTGACAACCTGAATGCTGCTATTCAGACAGTCTCCCTGGAAGGAAAAAATGCCAAGGGCATGTCTAACCACAAAGAGAGCAGAAACCTTCCAAGAACCACAGGAGAAGAGACAAGCTTCCCCCTCTCAATTCAATTTAAGACAGCTTCAGTTAAGAGGTATTTTCAAAAGATTTTAGAGTGATGTATTGGGTTTTTTCAGCAATTCCGAATCAGAAGGTCCTGATCTATTAAAGCAATATAAAACATAATGTTAGTTAAATTTTTGGTCAAAAATTTCCTGATAATTTCTAGTAATCTTAGATCAAGTATCATCAAATGAAGAAAAAAAGTCTGCCCTTTTTGTGTGTGTGTAAACTTTTTGCATTAATCTAAATAGAAGTTCTTTCCTGTTTATTTGTTACCTAGCTCTGGAAGTGCTATAGTATACTACAGTTTGAAGCCAGCAAAACGAGGTCCAAACCCTGCCTCCGCCCTTATTATCTGAACATGGGCACATTATTTCACAATTCTGACACTAACGTTTCCGTATGTAAAGTGAGGATAATAGAACCTACTTGATGAGGTTGTTTTATGTATTAAATAATACACATGCTAAGATGCAGCACAGGGCTTAGCACCTGGATACCACTCAATCCAGTGAGGGTTGTCCATTGTTCTTAATTGATTTGTGTTGCCTGAAGTATTTTTCACTCTGTAAGACATGAAACAATGGATGAAGGAATATTTGACATTATTTTCTATACACAAAATTTTGAGCCAATTTTACATGATTAATTAAAACCTGTGATATCTAAAATTTAAAATGTCTCTCTCTCTTTTTTTTTTATAACAATAAAATAAACAGAGCTAGAGAATCTACCCAGGCAATACTTACTATACTAAGCATTTACTCGCTGGTAGGTCTGTGTTATATTTGGGTGCTAGAAAGATGATTAAGAAATGGCTAATCTCCCCATAATTTGGTGAAAGGTATTTGGATTAAGGGTTTCATGGGACTTGCTGACATCGGTGATCCTTCATTATCAGGCCCCTGCCTCTCTCTCCAGTCTTAGCCATCCCTCAGCATCCTTGCCTCACCCTTAACTCCAGCACACCAAAACCTCGTTCTCTGCTATTTCTTTTATGGGTGTCTTTGTCCAAGCTGACTTTTAGGTGTGGTTTTCATCTAGATATCCTTGGAGGTTCAACCCAAGTATCATCACCTCCTCAATTTACCTTCCCTTCTTCTCCTCGCCCATCCCATGACCCCCCCCCCCACTAAAATGGGTTAGGTGCCACTCCTTGGGGTTCACATAATACTTTTGCTTATTTCTATCACTATAATCCCACATTGTTTGACAACTGTAAACTCTTTAGACCGTAACTTACTCACCTCTGAATTTCTTCTTCCCAGCACAGAACCTGGCATCTAGTAGACACTCAAAGAATATTAGTGGGATAAATAAGTGGATTAATGATGTCATGTTAGAAAAAATTTAATAGTAGTTGCTATAGACTGAATGTGTTCCCCCCAAATTCACATGCTGAAACCTAATCCCCAATGTGAGGGTATTTAGAGATGGGAACTTTGGGAGATGATTAGGTCATGAGGACAGACCTCCTGTGAAAGGGATTAGTTTCCTCATAAAAGAGGCCCCAGAGAGATCCCTTACCCTTCCTCCAGGTAAAAACACAGTGCAAAGACAACTATCTATGAACTAAAAAGCAGGTTCTCGCCAGAAACAGAATCTGCCGGCCCCTTGATCTTGGACTTTGCAGCTTCCAGAACTGTGAGCAATAAATTTCTGTTATTTATAAACCCCTCAGTCTGTGGCATTTTGTTATAGGAAGCTGAATGAAGTAAGACAGTAGCATTAGGGACAAACACAAGGTCCCTGGGTTAAGATCTACACTCATCAGATCACCCAGTGTTGCATTTCCTTGGGGAGTTCTGGACACTGTTAATGTATTGTCCTCTTTTTCAAATGGAAAGATTTAGAAATAAAATGCATTATTCATCATGTGTCAAGAATCCAGCTTGAAATAAAGTCCATATCTCTAATTTCTCAACTTGGGTTTCTGTAATTCTACTGTGCACCCTCTTCCAGATTAAAAATTCTAATAAAACGTCCTTGGCATCATTATTCAGTAGCAGGAAATTGTGACATGATACCCTAAAATAAACGAATCTAAGCACACCAGGTTTCAGTTGAGTCTGGATGATTTTAACAGAAAATCAAAATTCCTCAGACATTTTTTCTGTGACCTTGCAGGCTACCTCAAGTCTGAGGCTATATATGTCCAGAGATTTGACAGAGCTGTTTACAAATTCTTATGATTTTATTGATTACATGATGGAAAAAATTTGGAGTTGGTCTTACATTGTCATTGGCATTAGTGAGGTTGAAAGTTTTTGTTTGATCTCCATTCAAGCTTTTTAGAAACATGGAAACTGCAAAGTGAAGCAATTCAAATTTATGCAGAGTTTGACAGTGAGTTAATTAACAGAACTATGCAAAATTGAATTTTGAGAAAACAATTCTGGCATTTTTGCATAGTTGTATGTTATGAATGTACTTCTCCATAAGCATATGCAAGCTATCTGTCAACTAGCTGGCTCATTTTGAAGACATGTCCACTTAAGAGAAAATATTATGTTTCAAAGAGTCTTATGAAGCACAGAGAAAAGAGAGAAAAGACTACAAGTACTCTGCCCTTTAACTTTGAAATGTATGAAGAACCCCAAACTAGAGTTGAACTCATAATAACTGAACTCCCAGGCACCATACTTGTTAAAATAGATACAGACACTAATCCAAACAGGCAGGGTGGTCTCTTCTCAAATATTCACATTCCACACCCTGTCACAGACATACTCAAATCAGAGCAAGCCTTAACACAGAAACAGAGGAGACAGCCATCTCTGCAGTGTGATTTCAAACATGTTCAGGTTGCCCCCAAAATACATTCCTTTACCAGCTGAAATTTCCCAATTTCAGATTTATTTTGTGCCATAACAGTTTGAATACTGTAAAGGGAACTTCTCTGACATATATGGATGAATAATGAAGGATGGAAAACAGTTTTAAAATTAATTTTCCCTTTGTGTAAATAAATGTATAAGGTGCTTTCCTGAAATTGGTTTTGATAAGGAGAAAGATGCACACATGAGTTCCTAGACACCAAAAAAGAAGACTGTACCTCTATAAGTTAGAGAACAGATAAAAGGAAAGAATGAGAGCCTCAGAGGCAAACTTCTGATTTTGATATCTGCCTAGTGCGGGGCTCGGGCCCTACAATTTATATGGAAAAGGACAACAAAAGCAGGAGTGGGGGTGGAGAGGTTGATGTTTTTCTTGCTTGTTACCCTATCTCTTCAATGAGTCACATTTTCCAGCTGAAAGTTTACATGTTTGTTTTCAAATTCTCAACATGGTACCGAGAATGAGCCAGGAATCTTTTGGTTGCAAGAAACATACACCCACGTACACTATGCAAATTAGCAAGTTTATTGAATTAGAGAATCTCAAGGAAATAAAGCACTTGCAGGATACCTGGTTCCAGTTGATCTGAAAGTCATCAGGCTGCCATCTTACCTCTTTCCCTCTGTAGCCACATCCTGGTGTGCTTCTCTCTGCATGTCTGCCTTTTTCTTAACCTGTTTCCTGGGAAAGGCTCTTTAGTTTTGGCTTTTCCATAAATGTATCCTTTATTGCCCTTGACCAGCTCAAAGTCCAGCTCTAGCTAATTGTCCAGCTCAATATTCACAACATACAGACTCAATATAGGTGAGGGAGACAGAGAGAGAGACACAGAGAAAGAGAGAGAGAGAGAGAGAACGAGAGAGATCCCAACTTGAATGCAGTTTCTACCTCAAATCCTATAATGGCCAATAGAGAGTTCCCTGGTGTTTATCTGCACACCAGGCTTAAGTTTTTCAGCAAACATTTAATGGGAGACAAATTATCTTAGAGCAATGTGTGAGAACAGAGATATTGACTAGGCATTTCTAGTAAACTAGTGTTGCAGAGATAGACGGATAAATAAAAGGGATTAGTAAAACTGTGTAAATCAGTTTTCCTCATCTCTTACGCAGGTAATTTGAGGTCTGAACAATCTAAATACAATGTGCATGACCCTATTAGCAGTAATAGAGTGAATGATTCCAAAGATAAGTCCCAAAATGTGTAAGCCAGGTATTTTCCAAAACAGAAGTCTTATACTTGTACTCAGTTTAGGTATAAAAATTTGTTTATTTGACATACATCAGTGGAATGATTAAGTGGTGCTTTGCCAATAAGTAAAGAAACAGCAGGAAAAAGAAGTGAATTCTAAAAATTAGGAACTTCTGAATAATTTTAGTAAATAGAACATTTTGGAATACCCAAGGCAGAGACTGAATAAGAGATAAGAGAAATGTGCAGAAGCAACTGAATTCACAAATAAAATCTTTTTTATGCATTGTGGAAATTTTCCAAGAGTCTTTTCAGTACCCAGAAAAAAGAAAGTCCTTTTCATATGATTTCTTCTCCTTCCTTCTATATTATACAGTCCCCAGCTCCCTGGACCTAAAACTCAGGCTATAATAACATGGTATTTGTTCAACTTCCATGTTAATGAGGACTTTTTGCAGAATTTTGTGAACCTTATCCATTTCTTATCTTGAGCAATAAAATAAGTTTTAGGTTCCAACTTGACAAGCTTGCAAATAAACTTCAACAACTATTTTTTTCAGATTATTAGCTGCCTCTAGATTTCATAGAAACTCTCAGACTTCCACTTAACCAGCTCACAGATGAACAAATGTTTCCCATCTCTGTACTCATGGCTAGTAAGTTATTTCTGCCCTCATGAGTTCAGCTATGTGTCAAGCAAGAGTCAAGGTTTTATTCTTAAGCTTCTTTATACCAGTTTCACTTGTATTTGTAACTATGTAATTAAATTAAATATTATATAGACTGATGATACATGAGTGGAAAAGGAAAAACTGTGTTATTTCTCTGATAACTAAGTTAAATACTTTGGAAGGGCTAAATAAATGTGAGTTGCAAAACATTTCAGTGTAATTAGAAATTATTTACACCTGTCATTCATTCAACATTCAATGAGTATTTATTGAGTCCTTTCTATGTGTCAGCCTTGAGTCCAGACATTGAAAATACAAAGATGAATAAAACAGTATTTCCCCTCTCAATTTGCTTATAGTTCCTTGTGTGAGACAGACAAACAAGTGACCAAATACTCTCTTACTGTCCTTCCGTAGCTATATAGGTCTCCAGTACGAGGGACACACAATATAATCTTGGGAGTTAAGGAGAGCCCCCTGGGGAGAGTTACATCAGAGCAGAAACCTGAAGGACAAGAAGGGTTATCCAGAGTTTGGGAAGCAGATGAAGAAGGGAATTTTAGCTAGAGGAAGTAATGCTAGCAGATGCCCAGGGGTAAGGTGAACCTAGCATATTCTGGGATTTGAAATAAAAGGAAAAATATATATATATATTTTCAGTTTTATATATATGTAACTGAATCACTTTGCTCTCCACCTGAAACTAACACAACATTGTAAATCAACTATACTTCAATAAAAACATTTTTTTCTAAAACAAGAGAAAGTTAATTGATGTAATTTTAAAAATAATGAAGAGACTCATGACTCATACTTTTTGTAAGGAGTTTGTATTTTACAATATCTTGAGAGAAATGGAGAATTGTTGAGGTGTCTTCAGAGAAGTAAGTTAATTAGAATAACTCTGAGAGATCACACTGACATTACTATGAAAAGAATAAACTGGAATTTAGTAAGACCAGTTAGAAACCAGTTGTAAGCAGCCTAGTGGAAAACCAGTGGTCACCTAAACTGGGACAATATGAATTACCAAAACTGGCATAAAATAAGACATAAAACCTAAACAGAATATAACCAGAAATAATTGATAATTTTGCCAAAGGAATGTGTGCTCCTCTAAATCACAGAGCTCAGATGGTTTTACAGTAATGCTACCTTAAAAATTTCTTATGCTGGTGAAGTTGTTTCCAAACAACATAACTTTGGTAATGATATAGCTGACAATTACTTACGTTAATGAACTCAAAGAAATAAATAACAACCAAAAATATCTTGAAAACCAGTTTATTGATATATTTACAAAATCTCAAATAAGTCAAAGTCCAGCTAAATGAAAAAAATATATTGATAAAAAACATCATGATCCCATGAGACTTATTCTTGGAATAAGTCACATAATTTTTCACACTCCTATGTAAAGAAGAAAAACCATATGATCACCTCAAAATGCAATTCTGGGTCCTATTGGTAACATGCTAAATTTGTTCCTATTTTTAAAAACTCTTCTTAGTAAACTAAGCATAAACGTTTACTTTCTTAATATAAGAAAGGTTTGAAACTATCATCTAAAATTATATGTAGAGTTAACATTTATTAAGCACTTATTATATGCTCTATATACTTTCCATTATACAAAGTAATCTCAATCTGTAATCTCATTTAATGTTCTTATATTAATTAACTTCCCACTCCACTTATTCCTACCTTTACATCTTGACCTGATTTTTCTATAATTCTGCCTTCACTTTTATGTTTTAACTTAAATGTCACTTTTTCAGAGAGGAATTCCTTCACCCTCCAATCTAAATTAGGGTTCCAATTATTTTCTCTCACAGCATCCCCCTTTTTTTCATTCCTGACACTTATCACAAGTTATAACTGTGAGATCATATCTCTATAACCTTTTAAAATCTTTATGTCTCCACTAGACTTTAAATTATATGACATCCAAAATGGTGTCAAATTATTTCACCACAGTACCTAACACAATGACTACACGAGATAGTTGCTTAATGAATATTTATGAGCTAAATGAATCCTAATAAATGGCGAAATACCAAGGGCTTTCCCATTAAATTCAGGAACAAGAAAATGATTATTTCCGTAACATGTGTTATTCATCATTATTCAGAAGTTGTAGTAACTGAATAGAAGAGGGAAAAGAATGAGAAATATATTTCAGAAAGGAGGGATGAGATGGTCATTATTTGCAGAGGTATTTTTTATCTGAACCACTCCAGATAACAAATTTCAGCATGGAGGCCAGAAGTCAATACAGAAAATTTAAATTATGTTGGCAATAACTAGCTGGAAAATGTTATGGAAAAAAATCTCCTAATAAGAATAAAAGAAATACCTAAGAAAAAACTAACAAGAAATATGGAAATGTGTATATGTTAAGAAGCAGAAAGAGGAAGAGTAGATGAAGAGGACCACAGTCCTTTTGAGGTCTTCGTCCTTAATCATGTCCTTGACTGTTACGCTTTTTTGGTCAATATGGTCACACATTCTCCAGAGTCATTTCAAACTGTTCCATAATTCTTAACCCTCCCTCCTTTCTCTCAGCAGATGAGCTTGACTGCTGTTTCATAGAGAAAATAAAGCCATCAGATTAAAACTCTTTTAAATTTCTATTTTCTGCACATAAACAGATCTGGTTCTAAAACTTCCCTCCTTCCTGTTACAATGAATTAAATGACATTCCTCCCATCTAAACATAGTCGCCTTGGAGAACCTCACCATATTTATATTCTTCTCCCTTGATTCCATATCTCCCTCCAGCTACCATCCTCTTTTTCTCTTCTTTACAACAAACTTTTTGAAAAAGTGATCTGCTCACACTATCTTCATTTCCTCACCTTTTGTGTATTTATCTCACTCTTGTTTCTTCACTGAGTCCACGAAACTGCTCTCTTCAAGGCCATTGAGAACTTCACTGAAACAAAATTTTAAAAATATCTTTTTAGTCCTTATTTTACTTTACTCTGCAGCATTTAATACCATTAACCCTTTACTTCTACTTGAAACTCTTAGTTTGGCTTGAAAGATCCCAGGCTCTCCTCGCTTTTTTTCTACCTCCCTATATCTTTATTCACTCTTCTTTCTCTTCCCACCATTAAAGGTAATTGTTTCTCAGCTGCATAGTTCTGGTATTTCTTCTCTTCTTATTCTTCACACTCTTCCCAGTTGAACTTGTCAATTTCAGTTGTTTCAGTTACTAACTGCTAATGCCAGCTTCTCATACGTCTATGTATTTCTAACCCAAATAAATTTACTGAGCTCTGGTCCTAAATATCTAACCTCCTCCCAGCATTTCCATTTTATTTCTCTACACATACTGGCATTTTTAACGTATATAAAGTTTATTGGATCATCTTCTCTATGGAATCAGTTTCTCTTTATGTTCTTTATCTGAGAATGGTACCTCCATCTACCTTTTTACTTTGATATAGTCATTGATTTTCCATCTTCTTTATCCCCCACATCCAATCAATCACCAAGACTTATTGACTCTACTTTAAATACCTTCCAAATGTGACTTCTCCATGTCACTGGTATTATTCTTTTGTAGAGTTCTATAGCTAGCTCATATTGTATCAGTTAGAATTCTCTTTTGCTGCATATAATGAAAAGCCAAAATATTAATGGCTTGCCCCAAACAGAAATGTATTTCTCCCATGTAAAAGAATTTTGGAGATAAAGGTTCCAGAGGCTGAGGTATCTTTCTCATCCAGGTTCTTTCTATATTCCCACTCTGTTATCTTAGCTCATGCTTCCGTCCTTGAGATCAGCTCATGGTCCAAGATGGCTGCATTCCATACAGAAAGGAAGAGAAGGGATCAAGGACCAAAAGCCTTCCTCCTATATGTCAGCTATCTTAAACAGCTTTCAATGAAGATGCATCAAGCCCTTCCACTCAACACATCCACTTATTGATCTCTGGTCAGAATATATGGCCACTTGTACCAAAGAAGGCTGGGACATGTTACCTTTTAGCTGAGTTCTTTGCAGTCCAAAATAAAATCATCATTCTTTTAAAAATGAAGAAAGAAAAGAATGGATATCGAGTGACAAGAGGATGTCTTGTTAACATGTTAGATTACATTACATCATCATAGATGTGTAGATATTTATTTACATGTCCAGGCATTAGCTGTAAATTGCACACCCCTTGATGGGGATAAAAGAGAAGACCATTACCGTAATCAGCAGTATTTGATGTTAGCAAACAAAATTTTACTTGGTGCGTTTTTCTAGTCAAAAACCACTTGTAGGTCTAGCCTTAAATGTAACTTGTTTGATTCAATTGAGTTCCTCCTTAGAACTATACAGTTTTATAGTGGAAAGTGATCTTTGCTATTGCCTAAACTCCCCTACCTGAGAGAGCAGAAGTCCACAGGGTGAATTATTGTCACTATAGCACAGTGATTAAACACAAAACTCTGGAGTTAGACCACTTGGACTAGAATCCTGGTTCCCCCTCTTGCTAGCTGTGATTTAACCCTACTGGGCCTGCTTTCATAAGCTGCATGTAAACATAGGCCTGTTTTTAAGAATTGAATGAATCATCACATGACAGGGACTTAAAAGATTTCTTGGCACAGATGAGCACACCACAAGTCTTGACCAGAGCTGTGACCCCAGTCTCTTATTTCTAGCCCGATGCTCTTTCTAGTCCTACCATACTGCCCCCCTGACCACTGGCTAGGAGTAGAAAACTGGGAGAATGAGAACCAAGGTGGTTAAAGTTCGATGTATACAAAGAAAGAAGGATAACTTTTGAGGCAAGAAAGGAAGGTCCAGATTTAGTGCCTATGACAAGAGTTCAGGACAGCCAGGGAGCAATACAGGAGGCCTTAGTTTCTAGAAGGTGGCACTGAAAGAGAGGTGGCAGGATATGACTGACAAGTGCCTCCTATTTCAAAAATTGCCAAAGGATTGCCCTACCTGATCATAACGAAAAGTAATAGATTTTGTTTTTAAAATTGAGTCAGGAGACAATGGGAGATTACATAATGTCCCTCATTCTAGATTCCAATGGATATAGAATTTTCCTCTCAGCCTTCTTAAAACAGTTTGCAGAACAACATTAAGAAGCCAAAACATCAAATGCCAAGAAAGGACAGAAAAGGCTAATGCTTTGAGAAGCAAAATATATACAGGATTTAGGCATGCAAATTGCTTGTGAGATCTAGATTCATAATTTTCATCCTGTCTATAAACATCCCTTGAGAAGTATATAAACAGGACTTTTTATATCATTAACGGTTTGTTTAAAGATTTAGAGCTATGCCTAATCTGTTTCCACATAATAGCTTTGAGGTGTATTTCTCTAGTTTTTGTTAGGAATTTGAAACACTGAGTGAGATTTGTATGAGCCAGGATCAGACAAAGGACGACAATGCTGTGTTATTGTAGAATGTTAATGCTTAGGAGATTCTATTATGCTTCTGTCACTCAAAATAAGCTGAAGCACCAAGTGCTTTCACATGTGGATTATCTTTCCATCATCACAGATAAAAGAATGTTGGTGCTGTTACTTTCGCTAAACCTTTCACATGGAGGATTTTCTATCATTTTCTGTGGATAAACAATGCACACATGAGAAAGAGCAGAATGCTGACATAGGAAAATAAATAGTACTTTTCTAAACTGAGTTTAAAATATGAATAGATGAACAAATAATGACTAAGAAGAAAATGTTGAAGAACATATTGGTTTCTTTTCTAACTCAGAGGAAATAACATTTCCTTTAGTTTATGAGATGCCATGAACTTGTTCAAAGAAAGCCCATGAAATCTTAAATAGAAAAGTGTTGATTATTTCTTCACCTCAAGGCCCAACTTTAAGTCTATGTACAAACTTACCTGCATATCCAATAGATAGTAGTTTTGTTCAGGGAGTGTTCTCATAGTTACTTTCTTTTAAAAAAAGGAAGAGTTTTCTGGAAAATAATTTTCATTCAAGATGGACTGCTGAAATTTCCTTGAAATTTTATGACTCCATTTGTCATTCCATCATGGACAGGAAAAACATGGTTAAAAAGGCCAGATGGCAACATAAATGACAAACTTAGTAGAGTTTTCAAGGAATCCTTATTCATAAGAATAGTAACAACAATAATAATAATTACTGCCGTCAACTGTGATAGATTTCTTACAAGGATTATTACATTCAATTCAACAATCGTATGGGGAGCAATATTATCCTACTTAAAAGATAAGGTAATTGAGTCTCAGAGAGGCCCAGTAACTAATACAGTCACTCAAATTATAATCAGGTGGGTCCAGGATTTGAACGCAGATCTGTCCAAACTTTCCTGGGACAATCTTGCTGTGTTCCTCTCATTCTTCATGCTACCCTTCTTTCCTTTTTTGCAAAGATACAGATGACCATGACTCCATAGTCCAACATCAACCACTTCCTCTTTATGTTCTGGCCTAGAATATTTCCACATAGAACTCCCTCCTTCATAAGATGAGCCAGGCTCATGAATTGGGAACCAATGGGTGCATGTATGGGCAGACTGTGACAGACTCTGTGTTACCCTGTCATACTCAGTCTTTCCTCAACCCTGTTGTAAAGGCATTATTTTCCCTATTTGCAGATTCAAGAGCTGAAGCTCTCTGTTAAATAATTTGCCCAAAGCTAGACACATAGTAAGCATATATTATCATTTAATACAGTGCCTTGCACATAATAAGTGTTCAGTAAATATTTGCTAATGGATGAAGGAATACAAGTAATAGCATATCTGGAATGCTTAACCCAGTTCTTTTTATTTTTTTAAATTAAAGTATAGTTGATTTACTATGTTGTGTTATTTTCTGCTGTACAACAAAGTTTTCTTTTGTTTTGTTGCGGTACACGGGCCTCTCACTGTCCTGGCCTTTCCCCTTGTGGAGCACAGGCTCTGGACGCGCAGGCCCAGCGGCCATGGCTCACAGGCCCAGCCGCTCCACGGCATGTGGGATCCTCCCGGACTGGGGCATGAACCCATGTCCCCTGCACCGGCAGGCAGACTCAGCAAAGTGATTCAGTTATACGTATGTATGCATACATTCCTTTTTATATTCTTTTCCATTATGGTTTATCACAGGATATTGAATAGAGTTCCCTGTGCTATACAGTAGGACCTTGTTGTTTATCCATTCTATATATAATAGTTTGCATCTGCTAACCCCAAACTCCCAATCCACCCCTCCACTGCCCCACCTCCCCCTTGGCAACCACAAGTCTGTTCTCTATGTCTGTGACTTTGTTTTTGTTTTGTAGATAGTTTCATTTGTGTTATATTTTAGATTCTACATATAAGTGATATCATATTAACCCGATCTTTTGACTTAAAAATCTCTGATTTTTTTTCTTATATCTCTAGAGTAAACTAAATAAGGTATTGGATATTAGTAAAAATTTAACTGTTGAGTTCTCTGATTATCCTTTCTTAGATTCCTGATTATAAACATTTTTCTAGATACCACAGATCTCTCCAGAAAAGAATTTGTATGTATATCACACACACATATATATATAAGAAGAGACTTGGACTTACTCTATTATTCCCATAAAAATATTGGACAATTCTCAGGAATCTTTCTAGATTTATGAAACAGATGTGCTCTAGTCCATGGAAACATCATGAGCTAAATGATTTGATTACTAAAATTCTTGGACAAAAAAGTAAGAAATTACAAACATAAAATTTAAATGACGACTTGGCCTCTGTGTTCCCCACAAAGAATATGCTTAAAGTTAATGACTACGTAATTTTGCAAAGATTTTTGTAAGAGATTAAAGATCTGCAATAAGGAGTATATGTGTAATTACTAAAAAAAGATGGAATGTATCAATTCATTTAAAACCTTAAGATGTCTGTCACTTTATTAGGAACACCTAAATTTGTCATAAAAGTTTGGTTTCTTTTTTTTGTAATGAGGAGACTAGTAAAAGAGAACTGACAAAATCTTATCTGTGGTAGACAAAAACTTTCTGCCTTCCAGTCTTGTGGGTTTCATTGTATATTTATTTCTGAAAGTGTCATACAAAAAGAATCTTTCCAGTAAAAGCTGTCCAAATTGAATTGTTTTAGAACAAAATGGTAGAAAAACATAAACTAAAAGACAGCTATGAGAGGAGGATGGAAGCCTCAGCACGTTTGCATTCCAGGCACCTAGCATTGGTCTATGAACAATACTACCTGTTTGTGTACACCATTGTGGTCTGATTCAAGAAGTGGTCAATGATCCTTTGTCTCATGAACTAGCTTTTTAAAATTGATCCAAGGGGTGTGAACTATCACCTTTGAAATCCCTCCTTTGTGCAAAGCCATCCTCTTCCCTATGTTTCTTTGTGCATTGGCATCCATACACACGTTCACAAGAATTCATTTATAGTTTTAGCTAGCTCTTACCTGCTGAGAATGAGGCTAGGAGAAATGAGTCCACTGGGCTGCTAGAAAATGAAAAGCCAGAGAAATATATATATATTTAATGTGGAAAATGATTTTCAATCAAGAAGTGAATGACTCACATGCTTTTAGCTATGCAAGAATTAGTCCTATAGAGTTGGGATGTTTTCCAGTGAGAAGAAGGTATAAACAGATGCCTACAGCTTGCTATGCCAAATACTGCAGGTGGCTAGAGTATGGGAACAAGAGGACATTAGGAAAACAATTCACTATAAAAAAAATTCCTTATTCATAGTATCGCCTGATTAGATCAGATCTTTAACTTTCACTTTTTAATGATAATTTTTAGACACATCCTTAGAACTTTCTCCTTTAAGGGCAGCAAAGTTTTGTCCCTTGTCCTTTACTCAGATGCTAGAAAAAATCGAAGTCACATATGAATAGGAAAGTCTCTTATAAAAAGACTCTAATCATAATTGAAATTTTTTTAAAAAATTCCAAAAAGTCTTAGAAAGCAGACTTTTTTTTTAAATTAGAGAAATTTAAGGAAGTTTATACGTTTTAAAAATTAAAACTCTAAATATTCTGTAATGATAATATAGAAGAGACATCATTTGAAAGACTCATATGCATGATTATAACTGATTGACAGAAGCCAAGAGCTTCTGTCTTTCAATGGCTCTGTGTTTCTTTGGCATATGTCATATGACTGCTTAACAAAAGGATTTGAGGTTGAAGGGGGCAATGTTGATAGAGAAATCCAACACTCCCCAGTCAGATATAATAACTTTACTGTGATTTGGAAGACAGAGAAGGTGGGTTTGGAATAGATTGGGATTTGGGGAGCAATAGAATTGATGGGGTGATAGTGTGCTGTAAATAATTGCAAATGGATGTTTAATCAATGATTTTCTTTCCAGTGACATCTCAAGAAGCTATTATTTCTTCCCATTTTAGTTGATGCTCCCTGCTCATGTAATGGAGCCCAGTATTCCTACATATTCCTGTCATCTGTGCTTTAAGAAAGAAAGTGCACTCAATATAGTCCTATAATTCTGGGCCAGATTTCTTTAGGTCAAGTGGTTTTGGAGACAAAAGTGTGTCTTTAGTAAAGGAGCTAGTCTCTTGGAAACAATTAAATTTTATATGAATTAATGACAGATGGACAAAGAATTATTATTAAATTATACCAAAGAGACTATTCTAAGGTAATTTTAATTTTGAAAGAAAAACATTTTTTGTACATATGATACGGATTAAGAATGGCAATTAGATAGGGATCAAAAACGATCCCAAACTCAATATGAGACTTCATCCATTCTCAAACTTCAATTGCCATCTCTGTGTTGACAATTCCCAAGTCCATTTCTGTTCCAAACCTTTCTTCCAAGCAGCAGATCCTCATTTCCAACTCTGCAGAGCAAGCCTTACACTACTTGACCGAAACTGAACTCATGATTTATTGTTATTCACCTCTCACTCTCCTATATTTGTTGTCATTTTGTCTAGTCTTCTAAACTAGAAAAGATCAACATATACGCCTCAATTTCCTCATTAATAACCCTAAACAATTGCTCACCAAATTTGATTGATTACATGCCAGGAAGTCTCTCTCAAATCTGACCCCTCCACTCTATTCCTACCGCCACTATTAATTCAGACCTTCCTCATCTCGTCCGTGGATCACTTCAATAGACTTCATGTCATACTGGTCTCTGTACTAGTCTCTTTTCTTCCCGTTACGTCCTTGATACTTTTGCCAGTTATACTCCTACTTATTTTTTCCAAATTCTCTTGGAATCTCATTCTTCTGCTTGAAAGCTCACCTTCTCTCTATCTCCTGAAGGATAGATTATAACATTGCACTTGTGACCTTCATCCCTGACCCTAGCTTACTTCTCCAGCCCCATCACTTGCAACAACCCTCCGTCCCACCCTTCCATTCAGAATGCACCTGGCTTTTCATGTTCCTTAAACTGCTATATTGTATTTCAGCGCCTTTACACATGTTCTTTCTTCTGTCTGGAATGCTCTTCCTCACATTTTCCACCTAGCAAACATCTACTTGTCCTTAATTATGCCATTTAAATATTATTTCCTATGTGTTTCCTGGAGTTTCCACAAGTAGGCTTATTAGCAGCTTGCTCCTCTGTCCTCCCATGAGATTTTGTTCATAATTTTATTGTAGAGCTCATTTTATTGTCCTGTAATGACCAGTTTTCAAATATGTTTTACTTATTTATGTATTCTTTTATTTATGAATTCAGTCAGTAAATAAAGTTCTCTGCTTATGAAAGGCTCTGGAATATAATAACGACAAGCTGCTATCATACTGTACATATGTATTTCTTATTTAAACTTTGCCACCCCTTGTGAGACAGAAATTGCCATTATGTTCTTTTTAAAAGTAAGGAAACTAAGGTTTAAAGAAAGTAAGCACGTGCTGATGATTTGCAGCTAGTAAATGGTGGACCACAATTTCCACACAGATCTGATTTATTCCAAAGGCCAGACTATTTATCCTGTCTCTCTGGGCTGTGCACTCTTCAAGGTATGGAGCAAAGTTCGGCAAGATATGGTATTCATTTTTCTATCCCCAGTGGTTATCAGAATATACTGGGCATTTGACAAATGTTCTTGAATAAATGAAAGAATGAATGAGTTAATGAATAGATGGATATTGGGTATTTCATCTCACATGATGTTCTCAGCAAAGTTGTAGAGACCTAGGTTTTGAAAAACAAATCCTATTTGAAATATATTAGAGTATTTTTCTAGAAGTTCTCCTATGGCGAATCTTATTGCAAAGTTTATTTTAAAATTCTATCTGGGTTGTCACATAGTGGGATTGCATAAAGCGAGATGTAGCCACACGGGTAGAATGACATCAGGCTCATGTTATGTGCCTCCAGGGAAGCAACTTCCCGTTTAGTCAGCACCGCTTAGGAGTCTATACTGCAACACTCTGACCATGGGGGGGCCCACCCAAGGAAGGAGAATTTGGAGCAGATCCAAAGAAGAGCAATGAAAATGATTAAATGGTTGGAAAATTGTCTCTCTGAAGAAAGGTCACAGGAACTAGGTCTATTTAGTGCAGAAATATGAAGGGGCAAACCTACCAACATATTTCAAGGATGTGAAAAGGGATGGCAGAGGTAAGCAGCTGTTTTTGATTTTTATTTATGATGGTAAAAACACAGGACAGTGATGTCCAATGCAGCATAAAGTTTAGGTTAGTCCTTATAAAGTCTTTATAAAACAATAGACTTAATTAACTCCAAAAGTTATGGTATTTCTTTCTTTGGGAACTTTTGGGAAAAGAGTCAACTTCCACAGAAAAGAAATGTACTGTTCTTAGACTGGACTAGATAGAAGAGAGAGATATTTAGGGGTGTGGTTAGAAAGAAAGGTCCCAGCTAAGATTCATGCATCTGTGTTATACACTTGGGAAAAAAAATTGTATCCAGCAAACTTGGCTGTTATGTAAAGTCTTAATTTTTTTCTCTTTATGTTTTTTTTTCCTATCATTTTGAAAATTTGAAATCCAAGTATCTTATGAATAAACTCTTTTGGAAAATCTATCAGATATTCAGTGAAAGAGTTTTTGGCAAGAAACATTGGAGTCATGAGCAATTTATGAACAATTATCCAGAGAATGACAAACTAATAATGCTAAAGAGGAGAGTGCTTAGGGTTATAAAAAAGGCACAGCTCACAGAGTAACTAGTGAGTGTCTGCTTTCCTTATCTCCGGACAGCAGTGTTGGTGTTGATAACAAGACAGTTTATACAACTCAGAGGCACCAAGAACACTGTCTATGTTGCCTTTACACAGACATAAGGTCTGTGAGCTGGAGTTGACAGTAATGGTTTTGGTCCTGTGGAGCCATGTGAAAGTCTTAGGGGGTGAGCAATGTTTCTGTTGGATCATGTTACTGCTGCATTGCTCTAATGTAGTATTAATATGATACAGATGTATTAATTTATTATGGCTTTATAGATATTGAAATATATTGGCAAAAGAAATGTGTGAGAAGAGTTATCCAGGTCTGCCGAGACTTCTTCAATGATCCAAAAGAAATCAACTCCCAGAAAGAAGCCCAGTTACCAGAGAGCAACCACACTGTCTAGACTGCCAAAGTTGGTGGTATGGGAAAAAAAATGCTGAAAGCAGATAATTGAATCAAAATGGCATATACCTGACATTTGGGTCACCAGGAAAAATTTAAATCCTATTAATTGTAAACGCAGGTGATCAAAAGTGTGATTTGACTCTGTTTTCTCCCCCAGAGACTATTGTCTTCAATTCAGTTCTTTAATGGAAAAATAAATTCAAAAGGCATCTTCACCATACAAGGAATTCCTTTGTTCAGACTGGCTACTGACATTCCAAACAAACTTACACTCAAGATAAGGTTATCGTCTCTGAGAACTCAGACACTTTTTTCTTCCCCATCATCAGGTTGCCAATATTAAAGGCAGTCTCCACTTTTAGACACAGTGTTTGCTGTAAATGCAACTTACAGAGGATGATGGCAAGGCCAAGGCTGGCTGGTTTTGTGTTACATCAAATTATGCATGAGCTGTCGGATGTGAGGGGAAGCCACCAAATGAGTAACTCAGGTTGGTGAAAAGTGAAATATGAGTCTTTATGATTCAATGTCCAATAAGAGGTATGGTGACAAGCAGGTCTCCCAAAATGAACTGATGAAAAGTGAAAACTATCTGTATCTTCCCACAAAATAAACAGAGACCTTTCTTCGGAACATTGTAAGTAGTCGCTTTTTATAATTGCTACTTAAACTGTGAAACAGAGGGCATCTTTAGATCATCTTTAATTTCAAAGCAGACTCACTTCTCCACTCTCTCTCCAAGTTTCCCATTCTCATTAACAGAATATATGGCAGTTAGGTTCATTTATGAAGCTATTGAATTATCAAAAACATGTAGTTGTTCATCGGGCCTCAATTTAAGACCTGAATTTGGAGCTGTTTTTCCTGCAATGGCAGGAGGAAAAAGGAAAGTAAGAGAAGTTTCATGGAAACTACTTCCCAGAAAGTTGTTACTTAACAGCATTTTTGGTCACATCAAAAATATGGGACACCAGTTCTCCAGAAAGAAAGATTCTCTTGAGTTTTCTCCCAAATTTTGTGGAGTCAGCTGCTTATCTATTTCATAAAAGCCTAGATAACTTCAAAACTCTTTATGCTCCACACAGGGCAAGGAGGTGAGTATGGATGACATGGAGATTATTTAGATGAATATTTTGCTGTCTCCCTTCATTGTATAATAAGTATTCCATGGTTTTTTGTTAGAAGGAAGAAAAAGATATTCCATCCTTAGGTTATGCTATTCCCTTATGCCATCAAAAAACCTATAGGGAAATAAATGTTACCCTATATCTATGAATATGGCAGAGTGACTCTGACCACGTATTTATCTACCTATATCTATTATCTATCTATCTATCTATCTATCTATCTATCTATCTATCTATCTAGGTAATTTCTCCCAATTATGTATTAATCAACTACATACTTTGGACCCAGTGGTGATATGTCTCAGATAGACAGGTAGATATAGATACACATAATACATCCTTTTCCTCCATAAATTTTTAATAATTTTACAAATATTTTCAGGAAAACCCAAAGCCACAACACAGAATGTGGCCATTTCTTAGTTACAAATACTAGGAAAGCTCTCTGTAGTAGCAAGATGCTTTTGTAGTTCAGAGAAAAAATATTAGAAGAGAAATAGGATGGAAGGTCCAGATTTGAGAGATACTTTCTGGCATAAAATTAATCAAATTTGGTGAGCAACTGTTTTGAGTTATCAATGAGAAAAGTAAAGAAGTATTTGTTGACCTCTTTTCTAGTTTAGAAGGTTGGAGAAAATGATCATGCATTTAAGAGGAGGTATATGTTTGGGGAATGAGAAGTGGATAAAAATAAAGCATGAGTTCAGTTTTAGGCAAGTAATTTAAGGTAAGGTACAAGAGGAGATGATCCTAAGAGCCCAGATAGGAGCCAGTTCATGAAGGGTCTTTAAGTTGTACTAAGAAACTTAGGTTGATTCAGT
Organism: Phocoena sinus; assembly: GCF_008692025.1. Classification (NCBI taxonomy): domain Eukaryota; kingdom Metazoa; phylum Chordata; class Mammalia; order Artiodactyla; family Phocoenidae; genus Phocoena; species Phocoena sinus. The sequence continues at coordinate 69,889,344 of NC_045772.1, forward strand.
AAACGATGAAGAACCATGGCAACATTAGAAGGGAAAGTGACCTGGGCAGATGTGGATTTCAGATACAGCACCCAGACTGTTCAAAGGGCAATGTAATGTGGAGAAGCCAGTCAGCAATCAGGGAGGGCAGGGGTTTGCTTAGGGGAATATTCCAGGTGCACAATTATGATGGACTGAACCGGAAGAGTATAAGAGATTGAGAAATAATCATAAGATAAAATTAGTAGGGTTGGCTGGTTGATTTTCTGTGGGGGATAAAGGAGAGGAAGTGGCTTAGGTTGACTTTAAATTTCTGGCTGGAGTGATGAGTGAATAATGTTGCAATTAATTAATATAGGAAACATCAGAAGAAAGAGTGGGTGTGGAGAGAGGGAGTAAATTCAGATCCACTTTGAACATGTTGTATTTGAACATGATGAGTAAGACATCTAAATGGATTTCACTGGAAGGTAGTTAGATATATGAGTCTAAAGCTCAAGGGAGATACCAGAACTGTAAACCTAGATTACAAAAAAAAAAAAAAAAAAGAAAAGGATATAGCGGTAGTTAAAATCAAGAAAGTGAATGAATTTATCCAAGGAAAGTGAAGACAGAATGTCAGAAGAACAAAGACAGAATCCAAGGAAACAACTAAGCTTTGAGAGTACAAAAAGAGTAGTAGTGCATAAGGAAAACTAAGAAGAAATATTCAGGAAAATATAGAAGAGTCAAAAAAGATTCTCCTCATTAATGTTAGCACAGTAGAGACTGTGTGTGTATGGCTGATAGTGTCAGTACTGAAGAGATGTTCAGTAAGAAAGGAATTGCAATAGCACAGGTAATTCATCAACAGTTTGGCTCTTCCCATATACGTATCAGAAGGTAACCCTGTATCCCATGTTGTCATTCAGCTAAAAGACACCTTTCCTCTGATCCCTTCTCTTTCTTCCCAGCACCATGGAGTCGGATTGTCACCATCTATATAACTAGCTTTTTGCCTTGACTGTCAGTCTATATGTAGTCTGTTCTGTGACCTTGCTTTTTATTCTAGGATCTTCCTAGGAATTTTACCTAATAACTGCATCCAAAATGCCTTCCCTGTCTCTTGCTTATCCATTTGCCTATATTTGCTTTATATTTTCCATGTATCCAACTATGAACTGAGGGCTTGCTAAGTATAAACAGCTTCCTACACTTCTACCCTTTTCCCAAAATCCCTGGCACCATGCTGCTAATAATGTTTTAGACCTACTGGTTTGCCTGAACTGTGCATAAAATGACCATAGCCACTGGACTCGTGCCTTTGGGACATTTCCCACTGATGTTGCTCAGGCTGACTCTACAGAAATGTTAACTTTCTGTGTGCCCTCATCCCAGTTAGAGTTCCTGTCCTTCCATAATTCAACGTGTCCCAGATCTATATGTTAGCTGTGATCATGTTGAATTTGAGGTGTGGCAGGGGATTCAAATAGAAGCACTGGATAGGCCATTTGAAATATGGGCTGCAGAGGAGGTACAAGGCCAGAGTTGAGATATGACTTTAGGAGCAGGACAAAAGGATGACAGTGAGAAATCTTTAAAATATAATTATTTCTTGATAGAGTGACTAAAGAGAAAATATTACAGGATTTATGACAACACTTTAAAGGACAACCAGAGAGGAGAGAAGAAGTCTGAGACACGAAAGGAGAACCAGAAAAGTGGAAAACAGAATATAAGACAAAGTGAAGTAAACAAAGAGAATGAGGACAGAGAAAAGATCTAATAAAACAAAAAAGTCATCATTTTATCTTAATCCTTGAGAGAATGGCATCAATGGAAGCAAAGCCAGATGTAAGTGACTTCTAAGGGAATGGTTAGAATAAAAGGAGAGGAAGTGAATTTAGCACCACACTTGAAAAGTTTTCGAAGAAAGTTAAGAGTTTAACTGGTATATAGGAAAGATAGCAAGCACACAAAAGTCTTTGTACATTGAATCTTATTTCCTTGCATCCCAGACACCTACAAAAGTGCCTAAATAGAGCAGCAGTTCAATAAATATTTGCTGAATGAATGAGCTTTGGTTTTGCTTTTGTTTTTATTTAAAATGCACGTGTCTACAGATTGGGATAGAGTGAAGATGTTAGAGAAAAAGTAGATACTTGTGATACTAATATCCTGAAAACACTGGTCATGTTTGGAGTCCAGAAGATTGAGAGAGAGGTGAAGTTTAAATTGGAGTAAAGTAGAGGAGAAAGGAAGATAGGGGAATAAAGATTAGAGTTGGCCAAAATAGGTAAACCTGATGTGTTTTTTGCCTTAAAATAGTGAGGTCTCATGATGGTGTTGGGAGATAAAAGGAAACAGTATTTCTAAATTGATTGCTAAAGCTCAATTACGATACAAATTTTCAATGTTAGGGAACATTGAAAACATTCTGTAGACTCAAAAATAGAATAAAATTAAATTTAAAAGGCAGGGAAAGCAACTGGTGGAGGTCATCCAAGGTTGAGAGTTGATGAGCCGGGCAGGAAGAAGAATCAGAGAGGCCAACTGAAAAAATTGGCTGTGGATACAAGGCTGGCTCAAAAAGGAGAGACCAGAGTCACCATTTGAGCATGTACTGGTGCCAAAGAGAACAGAGAATAAATGTTGAATTAAATGCAGAAAGAGGCAGGTAAAAAACTGGTAGAAGCAGGTAAGTGCTGAATTAAAGATCTCAGAAAGAAAAATGTTGACTTAGGCTGATAAAGTTCACTCTGTGTCTCAGGAATGGAAAGGAATCAGATCAAGGACTCTTCAGGGTCAAAAGTGTAAGTTTTGAAGTTATTGAAAAAGATTGCAGGGAGCACATGGAAAGGGAAGTTTTGTGCCAAACAGTTTATATAACCTGAAATAAAGTGCAGGGTGTGGAAGAAAATAGCAGTGATTTTTAAGGAAGGTCACATAGCGGGAAATAATGGCCTTAAAGTGATAAAAATAAGTGGTGCTTCAAAGGGCAGGTTCCTTCCACTCCAACTGTTATGTTATCATGTGAAAGTAGAAACATGTAAAAATAAAGTAAAATAAAATAAAATGTTCCTCTCTTTAATTTACACCATACTTGCTCACACAGCTTGTTCGTTGATCAAGAAATGGTGTACAAAGGAAAGACAATTCTCATACAAGCCTACCTATCAAGGCCAGTGGGAGGTGAGACCTCCAGGGAAAATGATAATGGGAAGTAAGATTCTTTGTGAGAGATCAATGTTTACATTAGATGAAAAATAGGCATGAAAAAAGATAATTTGTCTTAGAGAAGAGGTAGGTGCATTCCTAGGTACAATGAAGCAGAATAGTTAAAGGAAAAACAGTTCAAGTTCACAATGCAAAGAAGTAGGCACAGATGCAGACATAAAAGCACAGTGCACAATGCCAAGCCCAAACCCTACCTTGTGAATGGAGTGTCTTTGCGGTAGAGTTTCCATAGACTATCTCATTTAGCCAATTATTTGGAATGTACTGGTGTTGATGTTCTTCCAATAAGGTCTGCCTGGGAAGCATCGATGAATGAGACCAAATGGAGAAAGGACTCTCTTAACAGTCCTTTTTTTCAGCTTTGGAGACGTCTGTACTACCCAGCTTGCAAGATAGTTACGGCTATACCAGTGCTTGGAAGAATTCTGCTATCAAGCATTCAGAAGAAGTTTAGTTTTAGCCAAAGAGAAGCTATAATTAAAAAAGAATCTGGCTGGATATGTTTTAACATATCTTAGAAGATGCCTTGTGGAGTTTATGTCCTTAACCCAGACCAAAAAAATATATATATATATATATATATAAAATTAATTATATGATATAACATCATATAATTAATTGCCTCCTTATCATATGATTAATTTCATGCTGATCTGACAAACTATGAGAGCAGTCAGAAAAAAATATATTTTAAAGTAAAGGAAAAAGGATCCTGCTGCATATTTAATCATATATAACTGTATTGTCTTCTTGTTTGCTTGAATTAATCACGAGTTAAAATGGCTGTTTCACTGCTCGGTTATGACAGAGTAGGCTATTCATATGCATCTTCCACTCTAGGGCTTTGTGGTAGAGGTGGTTTTCTGTATGGCTTTTGAAGGAGGGGAAGGGGGGTAATTCAGCACATGGGGACTAAGATTTTTCGTTCATGTCTCATATACAATATGAAGTGAACTATGAGATTAACCAGCCACAATTCTTTGCAAAGGTCAGCTGGTCTCAACTGATTTCATGTTCTTGACACAAAGTACTCTTGATCTAAAATAGATTATGTGGAAAAAAATCAGATGCAAATTAATTCATTTCAAATATTTGTTTCAGTTCCAGGATAATAAACACAACCTTGACTAAATCATTCTTTCCCCGTTGTAATCCATACTCAATTATCTATGTTGACCTTATAAATGCATTATTTTTATTCATTTCATGAACATTTGAATTTTTTGGTGTGTTTTTCTTGTTATGTTTTTGGGGTTTTTTTTGTTGTTGTTGTTTGTGGTTTTTTCCTCTTTTGGTAACTTTTGTTTGTTCATTTGGTTTTGTTTGTTTTGGCCAGAACAGTGAATAAAGGATAGATTTCAACCGGGCAGGACACAAATATGAGTTTGCCAAGTAAATTGTGAGCATGAATAAACCCACTTCTTCCTTTCCAGTACTGTACATATATATATATATATATATATATATATATATATAAAGTACAGTGACATATATATTTTTCTGATCATGCAGAGGGAAAACAGTCAATCAAACAATATTTATTAAATACCTAGAATTTATTTGTAAAACAGTTATCTGGGGATTCTATATGCTCAACATTGTTATAATTGTCCTGGTAAATACAGAGAAATAAATAGGGATATGGTTTCAGCCTTCAAAGTATCTCTCCCCTTGCTCAGCTGAGAAGATTAAATAATACTTGAAATAACAAGGAAAAATTTAAGATAGTGGGCAACTAAGTATTAATCCCAAAACAAGAGGTCAATGTAGGTTAGGATTAGAGAAAGCTCAGTGAAGGAGGTAGAACTTAAAAACTAGAGAAATGACCTTAATGGTTGTGTAAGACCTATATAGCTGCAGTGGGAAGTAAAGGCAGGAGGAAGTCATGAGAATAACAAAAGCAGCAGTAAAAATAGTGAGAAGGAGGAGGAGGAAAGAGGACTTTCACTGAATGTTTATTATGCTCTAGGAACAAGGATGGGTGTATTATAGAATCTATAATATGTGTGCTATTGCATTCTAAACACTTTCATCTTACGTTTCTTTACCTACAGCGAAGCATCTTTCAGTATTTCTCCATTGCGGTGATACTCCTTGAGCCACCCATATCCCTTCCTGGGTCCACTTTCCAGCCAGCACCACTCATTGACAAGAATAACAGACAAAAGGAAAGGAGAGCAGAACTGGGCATCTCTCCCCTTGGCACTCTTCTGTGCTCTGTCTAGTATTATTTGTATCTTTCTGTAATCAGGAAAACCAAGTCCTCACTGCTTCTCCCAGCCCCGTAAGATAACCACTGTTTCTCTCTTTTGAGACTGTACTATATTTGTTCCTGTCTTCTTGCCCTTCACCACAGCTTACTTCTCCAGAGTTGCATTCCCTCACATTTCTGTATGTTGGGAAAATTTGAGGGTTGGTGGTATCCTAATATATGATGGTTTCTAAATTATGTTTACACTTTAAGAGGAAACCGATTACTTAAACCCAAAAGAAAGAGTAAGGTGAGGCTGTCAGCAACAAGAATAAAGACAATGTTGCTTATACCTTTCTTAGAACGGAATAGAAAGAGAACATTCCTATGCCTCTCAAATCAACGAGACAGACTTGCACAATTACCTCATCATAAAGCCAGTTAGGCCATGGAAAAGGTTATCTCCACGTTGTTAAAGATAACTGGACATCAGTGGGGATTGAACCTATGACCCAGACACTTTAGCCCTCAATTTTAATGACGAAAAAATACTATAACCAGGGGTCAGCTAAATCCCGTATCTATATACTGACTGCACAACTCTCTCTAAAGAGCAGCAGACATGATTATCATTTGGATTACATCTCTTTCTCTTTTTGAGAAGGATGTGAAGGTAGGAGTTGGGGGTAAAACAATGAGTTAATATGTGGAATAGTATTATGGGCTCTGCTCTACTTACAGATCCAGTACTAATTGATTCATGACTTGGGTCATACAGCTATGTTGGTCTAGGTGGGGATTTTTACCCAAGTATTGGGATATAGTAGACAAACCTAAGACAAACTGTACAGAAGGGAAAAGTGGATGTTCCACTTCAGATATGTTACTGAAACAGGAGGGAAGGAGGCAGAGCACCACTTTTGAAAGAATGATATAGCCTGAGGACATGACATAAACTGATTAGAACCAAATGGGTCCAAGATTGAAGACAAGTCGACTTCCACTACACCTTGAGCCTCAGTATACGCTCACTGTAACACATCAGCAAGCTAAATGACACACCCATAGGTGCCATGATAGTTCCAAGACCGAACATAAGGATCAAAAAGTGGGCAGTGGCCCAATTCCTGGAAACCTCTGCCCCCTCCTGAAATAGCTGGAATACTCCTCCCACTCATTAGCCTGTAAAATTACCCACCCCTATAAAAACTGACAACCCCATACCCTGGTGCATTTCTCACTTTCTGAGATGGCCCACACTCTGTCTGTGGAGTGTGTTTCTCTCTGAATGAATGCACTTCTTACTTATCTCTTTGTCTCTCACTGAATTCTTTCTGTGATGAGACATCAAGAACCTGAGCTTCATTAAGTCCTGAAACCAGGTGTGTGATCTCAGTTGGAAGACTGGGTTTTGGCTGCATTCGAGTCCCGGCCGTGGGGTTTCAAGTCCCAATCTGAGATGCATGGTTTCAGCTGACAACCACGAAGGGACAGTAATAAGATAAGACAATGTTGAGGGTTAAGTCTTGGTCCTAAAGAGGCCCATGGGATGCCACAAGCCAGACATACTGGGGAAGACGCTCTGCCAATGTCTGCTCATTTTTGACTGGCGGGTCAACTCCATATACTTATGCACATCCAACAGCGGGTCCAGGATAGAGGACATTTTAACTGACCCGCCCTATAGGGCCATGGATCCCGAATGAAAGTGGATCCCTCCTCCCCCGAGGCACTCCCTTTGGCTATGCATTTCATAGCCTAGTCTGCCCCAGACATCAGGTGCAAAATTCAGAAAGCATCTGCTGGTCCTCAGACTCCAGTGAATTTGTTCCAATTAGCTTATCAAGTTTTCAGTAATAGGGATATGGCCAAAAAGCCTGAACGCACCCAGAGAAATATGCAAAAGGTGCAAATGATTGCAGTGGCTTTGTCTGCTCGAAGATACCAAAGGGGAAGTCAGCTTTTCTGGGCCAATCTAGCCCTGGTAGACCACAAGGCCCACGGGTACCCATACAAGGCCATTGTACCCTGTGAAGACAAAAGGCACTGGAGGGAAGATTGTGATCAATGTGCCCTTTGCAAACAGCCAGGGCATTGGAAGAGAGAATGCCCCAGATGCCAGAGAGCGATGGGGGCCCCTCGGCCATTGATGGTTTTGCAATCAGAAGACTGAAGGGGCCCAAGGCCAAAAGTGGCTCTGCCTAGAGATACCATCTACATAACTAATGTCGAGCCTTGGGTGGTCACTGATGTGGTGGGTCACTTGATAGAATTTCTTATAGACATTGGTGCAGCTTTCTTGTTCTTAACCCAAGGGACTGGAAACCTTAACAATCGTAAGGAGTACATAATGGGGTTGTCAGGGAAGAGACAGGGGCATGCTTTCTTAGAACCCTTTTGTGCAGGATCAAGGGCCAGCTGTTTTTACATTCTTTTCTGTTTGTGCCTGACTGTCCCATCCCTTTAATGGGAAGAGATTTATTAACTAAGTTAGGGACCACTCTGTTTCTCAAGGGGCAAAGGAACCACCCTCATCACAAAATGGTTCTAACAAAAAGCAAAAAGGAACAGATAACATCTGAAGCTAAAATAGAAGCCTTAGTAGACCCTAGAATGTGGAATATCAAGGTTCTGGGCTGACCAAAGATATCCAGCCAGTGATTATTAAGTAAAAAGGGTATATAGTATCTAAATACAAGGTACAAATTTCTTAAACCTAGAGAAGATCCTCAAAAATGTTTGTAAGTAGATTACCAAAATAGGAGGCCGCTGGTCTGACTAAACTGATCATAGCTGATAATCAGAGCCTGATAGGAGTTTTGGAAGAGGCCTTCTCCCCTAAGCTAAATGAGGAAAAGTAAAACTTTCCAACATAGGCGAATGGATATGTCAATCCTTCAACATCATTGAGGTAAGCACCTGATTCTTTGAAAAAGAAAACAAAACTGTCCTTGTTTTACAAACATAGTCTTTACAGGACCACAGGTGTGGCTCCAAAATTAATCCAAAACCCACCAATCCTTCTATCGCTCCCCAAACCTTCCCTATTTATCTTAAGAGGCTTGTAAATATTAAACAAAGGGGAAACAAAGTCATCCTAGGAGGAACTTGCCTGTACCTTTGAGGTGCAGTTGTCCTATCTGGTCTTCTCAGGAATGCTTATCTCTGCCATCTTTTTAAATGCAAATTTTAAAAAGAGGGTAAAATCATTTAGAACTTGACTTGTCAAGAATAAATAGAAATCTTAAGTGTCTTTTCTGTAAACACTAGTAAAAAGGGTTTAGCCATCTAGGTAGGTGACCTTGATTTGTTCCATCTGCTAGAAACCCAATTTGAGTCCAACCCCTTGTGGATTTTATGAGATACCTGACTCTGATGAAATTTTGGAATGGGAACTATGAGGCCTCTGTTTTTCTGTGTGTTCATACGTATCCATATGTGCATTGTGGGTGTATGATATTGCCAAAAACTAATTCGTAAAAGAGTTCTACTTAATTGGCTTTTTAAAAATTTAAGCACTAATATAAATACTCAGAAATAAAAAACAATCTGGCCAGAATGAATTTCAGCTTCATGTCATCTGAAAAATATTCAGTACTAAACTGACATCTGGTACTGAAGGTGACTTTAAGCTTGTTGGTTTGATTAATACAGACACGTTAGAGTCATCAGTGATCAACGTCTAGTATAATACTTCTGTCGTACCTAGTTTTATTAGAGGTCAAATAAGACCTTACTCTATCGGTTACAAATTTGTCAACAAGAAAAGTAACTCAATGTGAAAAAAAACTTTTAAGAAAGGTTAAATATGTGTTTTTAGTAAAAGGTGTGAAGAACGAAAGTACTGAAAAGAGTTATGCATGATCAGGAATTTCTAAGATTGGATTGAATTTAGTTGGGTAAATGGATTTTATTAGGAATGGGCTAGAACAAGATTGGATTTTGTTTCTCCCTCCTAAGTAGTAATGAAATGTTGCTTTTGACAACAGATTGTGTGAGTTTCTTTGCCTTTAAGTGACTTGTATTTGCTTTTGAGATCTTTTGTAACTTTGGTTAAGGAATAAGTATTGTCTCACAGTGACGTATGATCTTATTTGACCAAGTGTTTTAAAACTTTTTGACAAACTTACCACATATCAAATTTTAATTAAGTTTCTTCTGATTTCCAGCTAACTTTGGGGTACTTTAGAGGTCCTCTGAGGTATCCTAAAGAGAAATATTTAACTAAGATTATTTGGTATGTTAAGTTAAATGTAATCATTCATAATTCTGGTATTGTAACCAAGTTTCTTTATCAATTACACTCTAATCAGATGTTTATCCATGCCTTTTAAGTCTTTTGTCATTTACAGATATTTTTGTACTCTGATGCTGTTACAAAAAAGTGCTTCATCATCAAGGAGATTCATAGAAAGGCTATGGAAACAATTAAAACAGTTCCACACCAAGATGATGGCTATGCGAGGATTCCAGCCCATACTGACTTAAAACAAGGAGCTGCCCTGCCCCTTGGGCCCCTAGATCAGGCACCCAGAAATTTTTAGTCCCTGACAGGCAGGGTTGATGCCTTTATTCAGCCTTGAAGCAGCTACAGAAGACAGACCATCACCCTGCTGCTTCCCATAAGAATATGGAAGTAGAGCTTCCCTGGTGGCGCAGTGGTTGAGAGTCCGCCTGCCGATGCAGGGGACGCGGGTTCGTGCCCCAGTCCAGGAAGATCCCACATGCCGTGGAGCGGCTAGGCCTGTGAGCCATGGCCACTGAGCCTGTGCATCTGGAGCCTGTGCTCTGCAACGGAAGAGGCCACAACAGTGAGAGCCCTGCGTACCGGGTGCGGGGAAGAATATGGGAGTAAAATCTCTGAGGGGGGAATGGAACAGGAAGGAAGGAGGCAGGGCACAACCTTTGAAAGAGTGACATAGCCTGAGGACATGACATAAACTGATTAGAACAAAATGGGTCCAAGATGGCAGACAAGTCAACTTCCACTAGACCTTGAGCCTCAGTATATGCTCACTGTAACACATCAGCAAGCTAAATGACACATCTACAGGCACCATGACAGTTCCATGATGGAACATAAGGATCAAAAAGTGGGCGGTGGTCCAATTCCTGGAAATCCCGCCCCTTCCTGAAATAGCTCCCACTCATTAGCCTGTGAAATTATCCACCCCTATAAAAACTGACAACCCTATACCCTGGTGCCTTTCTCACATTCTGAGATGACCTACACTCTGTCTGTGGAGTGTGTTTCTCTCTAAATAAATCCACTTCTATCACTTTGTCTCCCACTGAATTCTTTCTGCCATGAGACATCAAGAACCTGAGCTTCATTAAGTCCTGAAACCAGGTGTGTGATCTCAGTTGGAAGACTGTAGGTTTTGGCCGGGTTCGAGTCCCAGCTGCATAGGTTCAAGTCCCAGTCTGGGTTTTGGCCAAGTTTGAGTCCCGGCCGCATGGGTTCAACTCCCAATCTGAGGTGCACGTTTTCATTATCAAGCTACATATTTTCTTTTGAAAGATGTGCCTACCTCATGGATTCAATTTATCAATAGCTACTAAAATACCTTACAAACATTTTAGAGTCAAAGAAAATAATATTCTTCGTACAAACGAATGATCTATACTGAAAAAGAATTTTTTTGAGAGCCCCCCAAGAATGAACTGCAAAGACAGTTAAAGTCACTGTTTTTGTTTAGACTTTGGGAAACTAAAGGAAAATCTTTAGGGAATCGATAATACATACCAACGGTTACATACTGAAGACCCTGTCTGAGAGCCAGACTTAGAATCCCTGATTTCAACTATTGTGGATATTTAATGATTGGTTAGAGATATTTTAGTGGTGTTTTGTCATATTTCTGGTTCTTTTTATCCTCTATTTTTGTGTTCTTGTCTTGCCAAATTCAGCTGCTCTAATTCCAGAACAGGTGTGGGATGGCTTGGTCTTTCATGGCAGCACCCCCTGAGGATCCTCACTGCCTTTGCCTCAGCAGTAATATCATTAAAAAGACAGACTGAGAGGAAATGAAAGGAAGCTATTGTTGTTCTTGGCAAGGTGTTACCAAGGCGCCTAGATATATAAGACCTAAAGCTTCAGTACTACAGCTCACTATACCAGAGAGCAGTTTAAACACAAAAGCTCAAGTAGATTATGCTCCTTCATGAGGTGACTCATCTCATGATAAATAGGGTGTGCCTCCCCTCCACAAAAACAGATGTGGCAATATGTCACCTATAGATGCAGTGCTTAGCAAAAGCTTCGAGGCTACAGAGATTTGGTTCCTAAAATAATGCTTCACATTTCCACAGCATTTTCTTCCCATGTGTTCACAGCATTTGGGATAGGAGTGAGGGGAGGACATATCATTCCACCCATTTTGGAAAACTGTTTAGCACTCTACGCTAAAGCCTAATATAGTTATACCCTAAAAAAGAGAAATTCCACTCCTAGGTACTTATCCAACCAAAATGTTGGTAGATAATACTATTTATTGCAGCACTATTTGGGAGAGCCAAAAATTGACAACAACAAAACTCAAACGTTCACCAATAGTAGAATGGATAGATTGTGATACATTCATATAAGAAGGTAATAGGCAACACTGTGAAAATGAATGCACTACACCTACATGTAACAATAGAGATGACTCATAAACATACTGATGAGTATAAAAATGCCAGATACAAAATAAGACACAAAAAAGATTCTCTTTATGTAAATTTTTTTAAAAGGCAAAACTAGTATATGGCATTAGAAGTCAAGATAGAGATTTTTGTAGAGGGGTAGTCAATGGGCAGGAGGTATGATGTGGGTCCTGTGGTGCTGCTGATGCCTATTTCTTGATCTGTGCTGATTACCTGAGTGTGTTAACTTTATGAAATTAATCTAACTGTATACCTATCTTTGTTCACTTTTCTGTATGTATGTTATACTTGACAAATTTACAAAAAAAAAAATCCAAAGAATGAGAAGAGCTTAACTCATTTTCTTAAATTATTAGATAAAAATAAAAATAAATGACAATTTTGTTTCTTTTCACAGCCTACTCAAAGATGTGGTGAAGTTACTCTAAAGCATGCTCTGGAGCCAGATGCCCTTCCAGCCAACCAGCCAATAGTTCCTTTTTTTTTTTTTTTTTTAATTTTTCTCTATATTATATTCCACACTTCTTTTTTTTAATGTTTATTTTATACTGGAGCATAGTTGATTACTTATGTTGTGTTGGTTTCAGGTGTACAGCAAAGTGATTCAGTTATACATATACGTGTATCTATTCTTTTTCAAATTCTTTTCCCCTTTAGGTTATTACAGAATATTGAGCAGAGTTCCCTGTGCTGTACAATAGGTCTTTGTTGGTTACCTATTTTAAATATAGCAGTGCATACAATAGTTCTAAAGTTTAAAAATTCTAATCCAGAGGGGAAAAATTGCTGAGTCAGGGAATATGGAAACTGTTGCCCCTTCCCTACTGACTGCTTTGTGTTGGTCAGTTTAGGAATATCAGGAAAAGGAAACAAACAACTTCTCATCTTCCTATCCCCAATTTTTTCTAGTCCCAGTATTGGCTAATCAGAAACTGTCATTTTAATTAAATCTCTGCTTTCTTCTATTTAAGTAAGACCAACCCTCTTCTTTTCTCTCCAGGGCACAAAATAGGCGTTGCATATAAATCAAGGTTTCTCTCTGCAGAAAGTCCTCCCACAATTACTGAAATTCCTCACATGCTTCAAATACAGAAATGATCTTTGCATTCCTCTCTGCTGATTTCATCACTAAACAAATTTTATCCTATAACATTTGTTGATGCATTCATCAATTAATCCATATTCAATATTTATTGAGAGTCTGTTTTGTTCCAGGCATTCTGCTAGGTCCTCATAATATAACCATGAATAAGAAATCACCGTCTCTGTTCTTAAAGAACACGTTGCAGTTTTTGTGTTGTTTAATTTTCCATAAGTTTGTTTATAAAATGAAGTACCACCTATCAGACATCATTTACTAAAGGTAGTGAATGAAATTTTTTCATTTCTTCAACCAAAATTGGTATTGGTGGCGTTTGTACTACTGTCAGACCATATAACTGGTTAAGTTCGTTGAATGTCAGGAAAAAAATGTCTTAGGGAGTTTAAAACAACAAAGAGTAAAGCCAAGAAAGAGGCCCCTCTTATCCATTACCAAATATCCTTTTAATGACTCAAGTGTAAATGAATGAAACAGAATAATTAAATTTCTCTTAAATACACATACATTTACATAATAACAGGAAACCTGGGTGGAATACATATTCATTTTTAATGAAACTAAAACATTTGTTCTGAAGATGAACTTCATACCCAGCAGGCTTTTCAACTACCATCCTAGTTACTCACCCACTGTGAGTGCTAATCTTGGCCTTTGAGAGAGTATATTATTTACCAACAAGCATACTTGATCACCTCAATGACTCAACAAACCCGCTATTTTTTTTTCCTAAGAATAAATTCTAATTTAAACTATTTGTAAATACAAATGAATTTTAAAAGTCTAACCATTAGTTATTGTTTTATACAATCAACCAGAAATCAACTCCTGTTTTTAAAATAAGAGAATTACAATTGAAACCAAAAATCACAACTGTAGATTCCAAGATTTCAACATAGTACGATTTACAACGATTTGGTAGTGCTCAGGCTTTGATTACAGTTATCACTATTGTGGAATTGTGCAAAATGAGTTGAGAAGACTGTTAAACACTCCAGTTTTAGAGAAAGGACTACATGACATTGAAGGAGTAATAAGATGGGTGTTGCTTTTTACACTCAGTGATATGACTGCCAAATAAATCAGAGATGACAATAATTTACATTCATTCATTAATCCCCTCCCTTTTTTCTTTCAGCATTTATTATTTGCCTAACATGTGCCAGACATTGACAGGCTGTGGGTATACCAAGTGAATTAAATAAAACGCTGTCTCAGTTTTTGAAGAGCTCAGAGCCTGGTGAGGGAGACAGACATGTAAACAAATAATTACAATGCAATTTGAGAAGTGCTATAAGAGAAGAGGAATGCCCTGTTAGCAGAGAAGTTAGCAGAGATGTGATCCTCCCGGAGAGGGAGGGTGGAGGGGAGAAGGAAGGAAAGTCAGAGGAAGTTTCAAAGAAGAGATAATGTTTGAGTCTGAATTTCAGGGCTTGAGGGAAATTGAATTTAACTGTTAAAATATTTGAAACAGACTTTATAATATAATACATATAATAATTATAAGAAACAGTTTCTTTTCTTCTATTACAGGACCATGTTCTCTCATAAAATTGTTCAAAGCAATGTGACACTTCCCTGTCTTTCACTGAATATCATGCATCAGTTAAACCCCCTAAAATTGGGTCCATAGTAAATATCATAGATGGATCTCTTTCATCCAATTTTCAGTTTAGAAAATCCTGTCTATTGCAATATTGTTGTTAGATTGAGCCAATTCCATTTCTAACACCTATAAATATCTCTAATCCCAAGAGTTACAGACAAATAGAAATGTAATTACCTTATTGAGGACAAGAAAGCTATAAACATAAACACAGATGAGTCAACCCACTTATTTCATGTTAACATCTAATTTATTCACGTAGGCCTTGTGCCTTTCCAGGCTGCCCAGGACCTAAAAATCTTTTAGCACAAAAATCGACAAGGGACTATTACTTTTTACCAATGTTTTTACATTGTATTATTACTATTGCCACCACTCAGAGATTCTCATCACTTTTTCTCTTCCTGTTGAAAAGGCAATTTTAAATCTCTCTCTAAAACTTCCCCCAAGTCATCATCTTAAAAAACGTTAACAATCATTTGTTCACAATAAAAGGAAATAGCAGCCATTAATCATCATTTAGCAATTCATGCTAAAAGAAAAAAACAAGAGTTTGTAATATAATATCTAAATATGTAATCAGTAATCTTTTTTGCAAATCCATATAGACTTCCGATAAATCAAGCTATCGAAGTTATCTTTGAAGTGTCAGTTGTGTGCTGAGAACTACATCAGCTACGTTAGGAAGTACTTAGAAGTGCTTACAATCAAATGTGAGGCTTACATTATATAATATACTTAAGAGAATCATAAAGCAAAATAAAGGTAAACCCTTAGGACACATGATATGAACACATGGTCCTCTCATCAATTCCTTGAAAAAGAAGATCTATCACTTAAATCAAGTTTACAGATAACACCATCCTCTCCAAGTTACCTCACCCCATTCCTGATCTGACCTACACAAAAGTAGCTAGATTTAATTTACCCTTTTATGCCATGGTAAATAAATCAAGGGTATACTATAAAGCTTTCAGATCAAATGTGGTCTGGATGGAAATATTGAAAGCAGGCTTCAAAACAACCAGAAATGTGTTAAAAAGGGAGTGGGGGGCAATGTAATGGGTTCTCTGATGCAGGTGAAGTCTTGTTATAATTAAGCTTGTTAAAGCCCCAATTCCATTTCAATAAAACAGTATGAGGCTCCAGGTGGTAGCCAGCTGCTCCCCAGACCTTTTCCACGCCAAAAAAAAAAAAAAAATTTTTTTTAAAGGCCTCAAGGTATAAGACGCTATAGGTTTGTTTTAACCACATTTCACTTGTCTAGGTAAAGCAAACAGTGTTAGATATTGAGTTATCTGAGTATTCAATAGCTAATGTCTTTCATCAGTCAGTAAGTATACCTAGATCATTTTATAAATATCTTACTCTATTCAGATGTATCAATGTGAAGAGAAACATATGGCAAGACTTTATGTAGCTCACTCATGGAAAATTGGGACATAGTTCAAGAAAGAGAACCTTTGAGAAACTTTTATTCCTTTGGACTAAAAAATCCCTACTAGCGTATGCTCAAGCTTTCAAAGTCGCTTGTTAGGACTGCGAAATCTAAGAAAGACATGCAAGAACACATTACTAATCGTATGGATGGAAAATCTTAAGGGAAAATGATTTCAGCAAGGTCTAAGATTCCAATATATTCAGACCAAGAATTCAAATTACCTTTTCTGCATAATGGGAAACTCCTATAAATTTGCTTTTTTATTGTTATTTTGACCTATGAGTTAGCTCTGTATAGGTAACAAATCATTCACAGAAAATATTCACAAATCTTGATGGAAGGACTAAAAATAGAACCTATTGGAATTCAAGGCTGAAAAGTAGGTAGTGGGAAAAAGTGGAAGGAGAAAAGTAGCAAAGCGGGATTTTTTTCATTTACTCTCTCTCCTCACTCAAAGTGGTGTCTGGTTTTCCCATTACTCTCAGAAGGTTACTAAGTGACTAAAGAAGCTTCATATTTATAAAGGTAGGACACACCTTTAAGTAAAATTAACCATTATTCTTAGTATGCTAAAACATTTGAAAAAATAGTAAGGGTGGGAAACTGGAAGAAAGAGTATATTCGAATAAAAAAATATTCACCCATTCATTCATTGATCCTTTCAGTTCACCAGTCAAAAGAATAAATATTTAGCACCTACTATGAGCCAGACACTGAATAAAATAGACAGGATCTTCTGTTCTCCCATAGTTCACAGACCAGCGGGTGATAAAATTACAACACGGAACATTATGAAGATGCAGTGCAAGCTAGGCCCTATGGAGGGGACTACAGAGGTGGCTGGCCAGTAAAGGTTCCCTGGATGTGATGACACATGCAATGAAATGTGAAGATTGACTGAGTTAATTACACAAAGTTGTGGCCAAAGTGTTAAAGGCAGAAGCAAAGAACACTCAAGTAAATACTCAGAAGTGAAAGGAGCTGGGACAAAAGTGAGGACCTGGAAGATGTTCAGCATGATTGAACTATAGACCCCAAAATGAGAAGGTAATAAGATACAAGACTTGAGAAGGAAAGAAGATCCTGATCGCAAGGAGATGGAGAGGCTAGCGAAGACCATATGATGAATCAACTGAGGTTTAGAAACAAATGACCCAAAATTGAGACTTCCTGGTTGTAAGACATTCAAAATATAGCCATAAGCCATCTGAGCCTTACTTTCCTGATTTATAAACTGATGCTACCAGCTACTTCGTATGTCTATTGTAAGGATAGAATGAGATAATGCATGAGAAATTATACATATAAAAGTATATTATGAATACAGAAGCATGCACTGGAGTAGGTCAAGGAGAATCCAGTTTGCAGAGAGACAAAGCTAGAGCAGAGAAGTAGTCTGATGTAATGATGTCCTTCAGGTCTAGGAAAGGAAATGTATTTTAAATGAACTAAGTCTTTGCCCTTGCTTGCAATAGATTCTCCAAACCTCTCCTTACAAACGGGCACTCCTACATTTATTTCTACACCCTGCTTCCCAGAATTACTGGCCCAATGCCTACTTCCCTTCATTCCCCATCTAAGAATCCCTTTATTTACGCACAGCCAGCACATGGTGGCAGGTAACTCGGAAGACTGTAATGGGAGAATGGTGGTTTCCTGACAACTTCTCCTCCCCCTACCCACCGTCCTCCTGCGATGGGTCTCCAGAGGGAGATCTCTGCTAGAAAACTTCCCTTGATCTATATTCACTTACTCCCTAAGACTTATCCAGATCTCAATTTTCATTCACCTAATTAGGGATTTATTCCTGAGGGTTAAAATTTTCTAAAACATTTGAAAGGAAGTCAGTTTGTTACTTTAAGTCTTATTCTAACATAACCAACACATGTTCTCACAAGAGACTATAACAGTAACATCCGTATGAGGAAAATGTGTTAAAGGATTTGAAATGAATCTTGTGTATACGGATGCCCTGAAAAGTAACTACAGAACCTAAAATATATTCTAAGTAGCCCACAGCTTTCAATGCAAGAGACAGTAGATAAGTTCTTCCAGGCCATCCACATGGTCTTGACAGGAACTGCTGACCTCAAGACCTTTGCACAAAGTGGGTGGTTTTGACCTTGGGAAATACAAGTACATTTTAACAATATGCTCATTAATAGTAAAAAAAAAAATTATTAGGCTTTATTCAATGATTCAATTTAAGTATTTTTTATCAGTATCTTGGAGACAGATCTAATACTTTCTTTAATTTTATTAAGTTTGTCAAGTTATGTCTTATATTTTTTTAAACTTTTAACTAATAAAATATAAAGCTACAAAAATATGTAATCCCTGTCCTCAATTAGCTTAAAATCAAATCTTCCAAATCTTCTTCAGTCCCTCTAATGAAGGCAATACAGTTTTGCACACAATTCAAAGGTAATGAATGGTTATAACAGTGATAGTAGCATGGAACCCAAATTTATCAAGTGGCAGAGAAAGACTGGGGAGTCTCATGGTTACTTCCAGCTGCCTTATCCAGCTTTCACTGAATTCTTTTCTACTCTGACTTTCAGCCATTCCCTAAACTTAGTTCTTTACTTGATATTCATCAACAATAGATGCATACACACAGGAACAAGCAAATCAACAGAAAACACTCCCTTGAGGCCTCCCTGTGAGCATAGTGTAAGTTACTGATGACCTGGGTGGCAGAGGGCTTTTGCATTGCAGAGGTGCAATCAAGTGAAGTAAACAAAGATCAAAGACATGAGGAAATGCCATCTCCCTTCCCAAGATCTAGGGGGTATGGGTGGGGCTTAGTGGGGCAGATGACATCATATTTGAGAAAGGAGGAGAAAGTGTTTGTTTTTCTAGTTTTACTTAAGAGCAGTAATATTTTAAGCTGAATATCTGTCATTTACAACTCAATATATTTGAGAGATTTCAAATACCTCAAATGGAAAAAGTTTCAAAGTCTCTTCTCTCAAACGGACTCGTAACAATCTCTCTCCTGCCCATTACACTCTAGTCTGCTCACCACTTTACCCACTCCTTCACGTGCCATATTTCTTCTCATACTTTGAGTCTTAAATCAAATATTACTCTTCAGAAATGCCTTTCCTGACCATACTACTTGAAGTATATCCCTCCCTATCTATGAATCACATTATATTGTTTAATTTTCTTCACAGCCTTTATCAATCTCTAAAACTACCTTCACTATTTATGTTTTTTACTCATTTTTATATCTCACTTCTATGGAAGGAGCTCCTTGAGGGCAAGAATCATATCTGTCAGTAATACTAGCACTTAAATTGGTTTCTTGTTCCATAAAAGTAGCTAATAAGTATGTGAACATAAACATAGTCCCTATCCTCTAGAAACTTCAGTTAGTGAGGACAGACAGGCACATCAACAGATAGTCATTAACCTATAAATTAAGTGCAGTGTTAGAGGCAGGTTTTGACTGTTCGGTCAAGAAAGAAAGATACCTAACACATGAGGGAGAGAATGGAGAGGATAGTATACTGAGAAAACATGGTACCTAAGCTAAGCATACTAATAAGTTGTTAAGCTGGTCATCTGAAGGAAGGAGAGGACAGCAAAGAAGGTGTAAGGTGAAACTCAGAACAACAAGCAGTGGAACTGTTGATTCAATGTCAAGTTTGAGGTAGGGAGTAACTGGAGGAAAAGCTGAATAGTTTTAAAGGGAGTAGATTAGAGAGGGCACCGTGTGCATGCCAAGAAGTTTGGGTTTAATCCTGGAGTAGTGGATGAAATTAAAGAATTTTAGGCAGTAGTGTGCTGTGGTCAGACCCATGATTTAGATGGAACACTAAAGCAGCTCTGTGAAGGAAGTATTCACAACAAACAAACTAGAATAGGGACCAAGATACTAGGTAGAAGACTGAAGATAGTCAGAGGGAGATGATCCATCCCATTAGGTCATGGTAGCTGAGATAAATAAGATGGATAAGGAGGTAAAATTACCAGGCTTTAGTCATTAATCAGCTACATGGAATGAGGAAGAATCAGTGATAAGGGAAAACACCCAAATTCTAGCTTAAGCAACTGAGTGTAGGCATGAGAGGATTCTCCAGCAGACAGCCTTCAGACTCCATCTGCACCAGAGGCTCTCCTGAATCTCCAGCCTGCCAGCTCACCCTGCAGATTTGGTCTTGACAGTCTCCATAATTATATGAGCCAATTCCTCATCAAAATCTCCTTCTATATATACACATCCTATTGGTTCTGTTTCTCTGGAAAACGCTGACTAATACAAGTATGGAAGTGGAGCATGAAGTTTTGATGGAGAACCAAAGCCCACATTTCCAGCCACCAAATTCGTGGGCATATCCTATACACCATTTACCTCTTCAAGGAAGACACCATATGGTCCAATACAGTCACTTCATCCAGCTCAAGAATCACTGAGTGACGAGGAACCTTCTCCATCAGGTTCAAATATTGTTCCTTATCGTCCAGCAAATGAACTTGAAGACAAGGTGCCTCTTCTTTCCCTTGCCCTACCTCAACAGGGACCAGAAGATATTATAAAAGCCTTCATTCAGAAAAAAGAATCAGAGACACATAGCATTCCATAGCAATATTTTCCTGCTGGGCAGGCAGTATGGCATACCCGCCCCAGCAGTGGGAAAGTTCCTTCATTAGATTCGGATTCTACTCTCTAGGAAGAATATCCTTGACCATTGTTCTTAGGGTGCCTGGCTCCAATCCTGCAAGATTTTTTCTTATTCTTCATCCTCCATGGTCACATGTGAAATGCGTTTGGGGACATATCTCCTTCTTAGTGCCTTCACAGCTTTTCTGGCCCTTTCCTGCTGGTGCCTGTTTGGGAGTTCAGTGATAGTTTCAGAATAACACGATTTGGTTATTTTGACACTGTATTTCTTCAAAAAACTAGATATACATCTTATTTAGCTTTTCTGCTTTAAGTAAAAGTTAGTATAATTGTGGCAGCAAATATGCCCCAAGATTTTTCCTAGGTATATGCTACTTAGCTCCATTTCTATGCCTTCTCGCCCTTATACTAACCTCTCTCAACTTAAAGATGGGTATTGTGAGGCCATCTAAAGCAATAAGCATGGGTGAGGCAAGGGCCACCAGGCTGTGTTCCTTTGTTTTGTAAGAAATCTTAATGAGACTATTGCTCTCAAAGCTTCTTTTTAACCAAATCAGGACCAGAAAATTTTATTTATTACCATTTTAATAGACTATTATTTTACAGCAGTTTTAGGTTCACAGCAAAATTGAGCAGGAAGTACAGAGTTCCCATATAGCTCTGTCCACACTCACACAGCAGCATCCACTAACAATATCCCACACTAGAGTGGTACCTTTGTAACAATGGATGAACTTACACTGACACATTATTATCAGCCTAAGTCCATAGTTCATTCTTGGTGTTGTACACCCTTTGAGTTCTGACAAAGTATAATGACATATATCTACTGTTATAAAATCATACAGAATAGTTTTATTGCTCTAAACGTCCTCTGTGCTCTGCCTATTCATCTCTCCCCCAATACCTAATCCCTAGCAACCACTGACCTTTTTACCATTTCCATAGTTTTGCCTTTTCCAGGATTTCATATACTTGGAATTATACAGTATGTAGACTTTTCTGATTGGCTTTGTTCAGTTAGCAATATGCATATAAGTTTCCACATTTCTTTTTTTTTCTTCCCAGCTTTACTGAGGTATAAAAAAATTGTACATATTGTACTGATAAAAAAATTGTACATATTTAGGTTGTACAATATGATTAAATATACATATACATTGTGAAATGATTACCACAATCAAGTTAATTAACTCATCTATCACCTCACATAGGTATCATTTCCTGTGTGTGTGGTGAGAACTCAACAAATTTCAAGCTTTCAGTACAGTTTTATTAACTATAGTTACCATGCTGTACATTAGATCTCCATAACTTATTCATCTTATAACTGAAAGTTTGTACCCTTTGACCAACATCTTCCAATCTCCATCGGCTTGCCACCCACTACTCTACTCTCTGGTTCTACAGGTTTGACTTTTTTACATTCTACATGTAAAGTAAGATCATACAGTATTTGTTTTTCTGTAGTTTGACTTATTTCATGTAGCATAATGTCCTCCATCTTGTCATAAATGGTAGGATTTCCTTCCTTTTATGATGGAATAATATTGCATCATATACCTCTCTCTCACTATATATATATATATATATATATATATATATATATATAAACATTTTCTTTACCCATTTATCTGTCAATAAAAACATAAAATGTAGGTTTTAGGTTGTTTCTAATCTTTGCTATTATGAATACTGTTGCAATGAATATAAGAGTGCAGATATCTCTTTAAGATATTGATTTCATTTCCCTTGCATATATATCCAGAAGTGGGATTACTGGATCATATGTTCATTCTATTCTTAATTTTCTGAAGAACCTCCATCCTGTTTTACATAATATGCACCTATTTGCATTCCCACCAAGAGTGTACAAGGGTTCCCTTTTCTACATACTTATCTCTTGTCTTTTAACTAAGACCATTCTAACACGTATAAGGTAATATCTCATTGTGGTTTTAATTTGCATTTCCCTCATAATTTATGATATTCAGCACCTTTCATGTACCTGTTGGCCATTTGTTTGTCTTCTTTGCAAAATGTCTATTCAGGTCATTTGCCCACTTTTTAATTGGGTTATTTGGTTTGTGTGTGTGCTTTTTGCTTTGTTTTGTTTTGTTTTTGCTATTGGGTAGTGTGAGGTCCTTATTTATTTTGGATATTAATTCCTTATCAGATATACGGTTTGCAAATATTTTCTCCTATTCTATTTTTTTTCTTTTTTCGCTGCACCTCGTGGCTTATGGGATCTTAGTTCCCTGGCCAGGGATCAAACCTGTGCCCTCAGGGCAGTGAAAGCAAAGTCCTAACCACTGGACCACCAGGGAATTCCTTCTACCATCCAATAGGTTTTTTCATTTTGTTGACTATTTCTTTAGCTGTACAGAAGCTTTTTAGTTTGATATAGTTCCATTTGTTTATTTTGCTTTTGTAGCCTCTGTTTTGGTGTCATATTCAAAAAAGTCACTTCCAAGAAAAGTGTCAAGAAGTTTTTCCCTGTTTTCTATTAGAGTTTTATAGTTTCAGGTATGGTATTTAAGTCATTAATCCATTTTGAGTTAATTTTTTATGTATGGTGTAAGATAAGGGTCCAGTTTCCTTCTTTTGCATGTGAATATCTAGTTTTCCCAACACTACTTATTGAAGAGACTATCCTTTCTCCCATTGTATATTCTTGATAAATTCATCAAAGATTAGTTGACCATATATGTATGAGTTTATTTCTACGCTCTTAATTGTGTTGCATTTGTCTATGTTTCTGTTTTTATGCCAATAATATACCGTTTTTCTTACTATGGATTTATAGTGGCATTTAAATAAGGATGTGTGATGGGGATAAGGAATCTTGCCTGCTTCCAAGTTTTAGCAACTATAAAGGAAGCTGCTATAAACATCTGTGTGCAGAAATTTTTGTGGACATAAGTTTTCAACTTGTTTGTGTAAATACCAATGAACAATATTACTGGGTTGTATGGTAAGAGTATATATATTTTTGTAAGAGACTGCCAACTTATCTTCCAAAGTGGCTGTGCCATTTTTCAATCCCACCAGCAATTAATGAGGGTTCCTATTGCTCCACACCCTCTCCAGCGTTTGGTGTTGTCAGTATTTTGGATTTTCACCATTTTAATAAGTGTGTAGTGATATCTCATCATTTTATTTATTTTTTAATTTATTGGAGTATATTTGATTTACAATGTTGTATTAGTTTCAGGGGTACAGCAAAGTGATTCAGTTATACATATACATATATTCATTCTTTTTTTAAGTTCTTTTCTCATATAGGTTATCACAGAATACTAAGTAGAGTTCCCTGTGCTATACAGTCAGTCCTTGTTGGTTATCTATCCTATATATAGTAGTGTGTGTATGTTCATCCCAAGCTCCTGATTTATCCCTCCCCCACCACATTTCCCCTTTGGTATCCATAGTTTTTGATATCTGTAGGTCTGCTTCTGTTTTGTAAATCAGTTCATTTGCATCATTTTTGAAATTAGACATATGTGGACATATGAGTGATATATATGAGCAAGTAGGATTTATCCCAGAGATGCAAGGATCCTTTAATATCTGCAAGTCAATCAGTGTGATATACCAAATTAACAAACTGAAGAAAAAAATACCATATGATTATCTCAATACATGCAGAAAAAGCCTTTGACAAAATTCAATGCCCATTTATGATAAAAAACTCTCTAGAAAACGGGAATAGAGGGAACTTACCTCAACATAATAAAGACCACATATGACAAACCCACAGGTAACATCATTCTCAATGGTGAAAAGCTGAAAGCATTCCCTCTAAGATCAGGAACAAGGTAAGGATGCCCACTGTTGCCACTTATATTCAACATAGTTTTAGAAGTTCTAGCCACAGTAATGAGAGAAGAAAAAGAAATAGAAGGAATCCAAACTGGAAAAGAAGTAAAACTGTCCTTATTTTCAGATGATATGATACTATACATAGAAAACCCTAAAGACGCTACTGGAAAATTACTAGAGCTCATCAATGAATTTGGTTAAGTTGCAGGATACAAAATTAATACACAGAAATCTCTTGTATTCCTATACATTAACAATGAAAGATTAGAAAGAGAAATTAAGGAAACAATCCCATTTACCATCACATCAGAAAGAATAAAATACATAGGAATAAACCTACCTAAGGAGACAAAAGACCTGTACTATGAAAACTATGACACCGATGAAAGAAATTAGAGATGACACAAACAGATGGAAAGATATACAATGTTCTTGGATTGAAAGAATCAATATTGTCAAAATAACTATACTACCCAAGGCAATCTACAAATTCAGTGCAATCCCTATCCAGTTACCAATGGCATTTTTCACAGAACTAGAATAAAAAAATTTAAATTTATGTGAAAACACAAAAGACCTCCAAGTAGCCAAAGCAATTCTGAGAAAGAAGAACAGAGCTGGGGGAATCAGACTCCCTGACTGCAGACTATACTACAAAGTTACAGTAATCAGAAAAGTATGGTATTGACACAAAAAAACAGAAATATAGATCAATGGAACAGGAAGCACAGAAATAAACCCCATGCACCTATGGTCAATTAATCTATAACAAAGGAGTCAAGAATATACAATGGATTAAAGAGTCTCTTCAAAAAGGAGTGTTGGGGAAACAGGACAGCTAAATGTAAAAGAATGAGATTAGAACATTCTCTAACACCATACGCAAAAATAAAATCAAAATGGACCAAAGACCTAAATGTAAGGCCAGACACTATAAAATTCTCAGAGAAAAATTTAAGCAGAACACACTTTGACATAAATCTCAGCAAGATCTTTTTTGACCCACCTCCTAGAGCAATGAAAATAAAAACAAAAATAAACAAATGGAACCTAATTAACCTTACTTCTGCACAACAAAGGAAACCATAAACAAAATGAAAAGACAACCTACAGAATGGGAGAAAATATTTGCAAACAAAGCGATGGAAAGGGATTAATCTCCAAAATATACAAACAGCTCATGCAGCTCTATGTCAAAAAAAAAAAAAAAAAAAAAAAGACCCAATCAAAAAATGGACAGAAGATCTAAATAGACATTTCTCCAAAGAAGACATACAGTTGGCTAAAAAGCCCATGAAAAAGTGTTCAACATCACTAATTATCAGAGAAATACAAATCAAAACTACAATTAGGTATCACCTCACACTGGTCAGAATGGCCATCATCAAGAAAGCTACAAACAATAAATGCTGGAGAGGGTGTGGAGAAAAGGGAACCCTCCTACACTGTTGGTGGGAATGTAAATTGATACAACCACTATGGAGAACGGTATGGAGGTTCCTTAAAAAACTAAAAAAGAGCTACATATGATCCAGCAATCCCACTCCTGGGCATATATCCAGAGAAAACCATAATTCAAAAAGAGTCATGCACCACAATATTAATTGCACCACTATTCACAATAGCCAAGACATGGAATCAACCTAGACGTCCATTGACAAAGGAATGGATAAAGAAGATGTGGTACATATATACAATGGTGTATTACTTAGCCATAAAAAATGAAATAATGTCACTTGCAGCAACATGGATGGACCTAGAGATTATCATACTAAGTGAAGTAAGTCAGACAGAGAAACATAACTAATCACTTTAACTTACAATTCCCTAATGATGTACAATGTTGAGCATCTTTTCTTACACTTATTTTCCATCTGTGTATCTTCTTTGATAAGTTATCTTTTAAGATTTTTTGCTCACTTTTTCATCAGGTTGTTCATTTTCTTATTGTTGAGTTTTTAAGAGTTCTTTGATATTTTGGATAACTCCTTTATCAGATAATCCTTTGCAAATATTTTCACTCAGTCTGTGACTTATCTTCTCATTCTTTTGACAGTGTCTTTCAAAGAGCATCAGTTTTTAATTTAATGAAGTATAGCTTATCAATTATTTCTATTGTTAATTGTGCCTTTGGTGTTGTATCTCCTCAAAGCCTATTTAAGTCTTATTTCTTTTTGACTTGGGTCTAAAAGCAGTAATGTTTTCTCACCTTCAGAAGTTCCATATTTCAGTACTTTCTCTACTTCTTTCACTTATTGATCATATAATGATTCTTTTTTGTCTGACCTCATCTTTTTCTACTCATAACTTGTTAAACTCAACCAGTAAAAATCAACAAATGGTACTAACATTCTGTTTTCCAATCTTTGCTCCTACAACTACAGACAGGAGTCTTGGATGCCTTCCAAGTTATTACAAATGATAGTTTTACCAAATATTCTAGTACTGTGTGACTTTGTCATCATCTTCCCACACTCTGATATTGGTTTCCTATTGCCTGCTACCCAAATACTAAACCAGTTCCACATATTCCAGGTTTTTAAGTTGTAGCACTACATTTCAAGTTTCTAACATATATTATAGTAACATTAGCTACTGAAATAAATAAAACCCCAAATTTCAGTGGTTTAATACTATATAAATTTATTTTTGATTCACATAAGTGTCCATTATAAATGTTCCTGGCTGGTGGTTATTTACATACTGATTATGAATTCCAGGTTACTGTCAGTTTGTAGTTCTACTTTATGCCAGGAAAAGGACTCAGAATAATTTGTTGTATTTGGTATTAGTGGAACATGCAGTGAAGTGGTGGATGTAGAATTCAGTTTGTAGATGATTGTAAAATGGATGGGTTTTGGACAAGGATTGGGAAAAAGGAGCTAAAGACTCTTCCTTTTAAGAACTTTGCATTAGCAGAGGAGAAGAAATCTGGAAAAATTCCTAGAGGGAGACAGAGGGATAAAGGAAGGGGGTTATTCCTGGATTTGTAGTAAAAAGTTTTGTAACAAAGATTAAGTTTTGTTGCAAAATATCATTGTATTTTGAGATGGAAGAGACTTAACCATGGCCATATGTTTTTAAGTGCATTTATTTCTTGCTAATATAAATAACTTCCCTCCTCTGAACTCCATAGTATTTAACTGGGTTACAATAATATGCACAGGTATTCTTGACAGATTTCCCCTATCAGACTGTAAGATTCCTGAGGTAGAATCCAGGACTAATTTATGTTTGCATTTGCAGGGTGTTTTAGGAATACTCAAGTGCCTACCTTCTGTATATACAATAGGTGTTGAGAAATGTTCTTTGTATAAATGTTGTCAGAAGTCTTCCAATCCCAAGACTGTTTGTTTATTGAAGTGATTATTCTTCCCTGGAAAGATAGATGATGGTTCTAAGACTACCAATCTTCTTTGTGTTCCATAATTTTCTTCTCTTTTCATATTCTCACTCAGTTTTCTCCCATGTACTACTAGACAACAGACACCACCATCATAATTATAATAAAATCCAACACGAGCTACTTCATAAAGAAACATTTGTGATTAATGTAATAAGATTAAAGAATCATAACAGCCCTAGGAGCCATCCAACCTCATTTTCTGTGATAGCTGCATAATATATCAAACATATCTGTAATACTTTATTCACTTTGGTTGGTGAAATCCCTACTCCTTTTTGTTAAATTGTTAATGGCTTCCCCAGTTGTTTGCTATTTGCTTTTGCCTTGATGGTTTTTACAAGCTTGTTTAGAGCTTTTTATTTAGTTTCCTAAATTGATAACTTCATAGGAATACTACTTATGAACAGGAATCCCTTTGAAAAACCATTTACATCAAAGTTCTCAAATTCAGTGTACCCGCTAAATCTAATCTTGCCTACTCACTCAACAGGTATAAATTAAAATATAATACAGCTTTCTCATCTAGACTGAATCCAAGACCTGAGATTTCACTTGCCATTATGACTCCCTAGTTGTAAACAGAAACTAGATCTACAGCTTCCTTGATTAAAAGAGTCCAACCATCAGTGCCCAATTCAATCCCTACTTTCTCCCAGAAATTTACAAAGATCCATTTTTCCTATGAATTTATAGATCTTGCTTGAGATATACCTTTTATTCTGATGATTTTTTTTTTCTCATCTCAGTCTAGATGAGAAAGCCCTATTCTGACGATTTAAATTAAAAATTATTCTATTTGGACTTCCCTGGTGGTGCAGTGGTTGAGAGTGCACCTGCCAATGCAGGGGACACGGGTTCGTGCCCCGGTCCGGGAAGATCCCACATGCCGTGGAACCACTGGGCCTGTGAGCCATGGCTGCGGGAGAGGCCACAACAGTGAGACGCCCATGTACTGCAAAAAAAAAAAAAAAATTATTCTATTTATTTAAACTAAAAAAATAATCACCCATTTCTACCACTCTCCACCCCCAGCCACTTGCAACAACCAATCTGTTCTCCATCTATGAGCTTGGTTTTGGTTTTGGTTTTGGTTTTTTAGATTCCACATATAAGAGAGATCATACAGTATGTGTTTCTCTGACTTATTTCACTTAATGCCCTTGAGGTCTATCCATGTTGTCACAAATGGCAAGATTTCATATTTTATGACTGAATAACATTCCATTATATATGTATACCACATCTTTATTCATTCATCCACCAGTGGAAACTTAGGTTGTTTCCATATCTTGGCTATGGTAAATAACGTTGCAAAGAACATGGTGGTGTGGGGGGGATGCATGTGTCTTTTCAAATTAGTGTTTTCATTTTCTTATATAAATACCCAGAAGTAGAATTGCTGGATCATGTGGTAGTTCTATTTTTAAATTTTTGAGGAACTTTCGTACTGTTTCCATAGTGTCCACACCAATTTACATTCCCATCAACAGTGAATGAGGGTTCCTTTTTTTTTTTTTTAATTAATTAATTTTTGGCTGTGTTGGGTCTTCATTTCTGTGCAAGGGCTTTCTCTAGTTGCAGCAAGTGGGGGCCACTCTTCATCGTGGTGCGTGGGCCTCTCACTATCGTGGCCTCTCTTGTTGTGGAGCACAGGCTCCAGACGCACAGGCTCAGTAGCTGTGGCTCACGGGCCTAGCTGCTCCGCGACATGTGGGCTCTTCCCAGACCAGGGCTCGAACCCGTGTCCCCTGCATTGGCAGGCAGATTCTTAACCACTGTGCCACCAGGGAAGCCCCAAAGGTTCCCTTTTTTCCACATCCTCACCAACACTTATTTGTTGTCTTTTCGATAATAGCCATTATGACAGATATGAGGTGCTATCCCACTGTGTTTTGTTTTTTAATTTTATTTATTTTTTTATACAGTAGGTTCTTATTAGTTATCCATTTTATACATATAGGTGTATATATGTCAATCCCAATCTCCCAATTCATCATACCACCAATGCCCCTGGCCCCACTGTGGTTTTGATTTGCATTTCCCTGATGATTAATGATGTAGAGCATCTTTTCATGTATCTGTTGACCATTGGTATGTCTTCTTTGGGAAGATGTCTATTCAGACCTTCTGCCCACTTTTTAATCAGATTTTTCACTTTTCTTAAATTTTGAGTTGTATGAGTTCTTTGTATATTTTGAATATGAACCCCTTGACAAATATATTATTTGCTCTTACATTTTCCCATTCAGTAGGTTGCCTTTTTGTTTTGTTAGTTAATGGTTTCCTTTACTGTGCAGAAGCCTTTTAGTTTAACGTAGTTCCAGTTGTTTATTTTTGCTTTTGTTATTGGTGTCAGATTCAAAAAATTATTGCCATGACTTATGCTATGGAGCTTACCACCTATGTTTTCTTCTCTGATTTTATGGCTTTGGGTCTAACATTCAAGTTTTTAATTCATTTTGAGCTAATTTTTGTGTATGGTGTAAAACAGTGTTGTTTCATCCTTTTGCACATGGCTGTCCTGTTTTTCCCACACCATTTATTGAAGAGACTATCCTTTCTTCTGTTGTATATTCTTTGCTCCTTTGTCATAAATTAGTTGACCACATGCATGTGGACTTATTTCTGAACTCTCTATCTGTCCCATTGATCTCTGAGTTTATTTTTAAGCCAGTACCATACTGTTTTAATTACTATAGCTTTGTAATATAGTTTGAAATCAGGACATGTGATGCCTCTGGCTTTGTTCTTTTTCTCAAGATTGCTTTGACTATTCAGAGTTTTTTGTGCTTCCATGCAAATTTTAAGATTATTTGTCCTGTTTCTGTGAAAAGCACCATTAACATTTTGATAGGGATTGCACTGAATGTGTAGATTGCTTTGGGTAGTATGAACATTTTAATAATATAAATTCTTCCAATCCATGAGCAAGGTATACCTTTTTACTTATTTGTGTCCTTTTCGGTTTCTTTAATTAATGTCTTGTAGTTTTCATTATACAGGTCTTTCACCACCTTGGTTAGATTTACTCCTATGTATTTTATTCTTTTTGATGCCATTGTATATGGGATTGTTTTCTTAATTTCTCTTTCTGATTGTTCATTACTAGTGTAAAGAAACGGATTTTTGTGTATTGATTTTGCATACTGGAAATTTGCTGAATTCATTTATTAGTTTTAATAGTTTTTTGTTGGAGTTTTTAGGGCTTTCTATATATAATATCATGTCATCTGCAAATAATGACAGTTTTTCTTCTTCCTTTCCAACTTGGATGCCTTTTATTTATTTTTCTTGCCTAATTGCTCTGCCTAGGACTTTTGATACTACTATGTTGAATAAAGTGGTGAGAGTGGACATTCTTATCTTCTTTCTGATCTTAGAGGGAAGGTTTTGAGCTTTTCACTGTTGAATATATTAGCTATGGGCTTGTCATATTTGGCCTTTATTATGTTGATATTTGTTCCCTCTATATCTGCTTTGTTGAGAGTTCTTATCATAAATGAATGTTTAATTTTGTCACATTGACTCATTTGCAGATGTTTAACCATCCTTGCATCCCTGGAATAAATCCCACTTGAACATGGTGGATAGCCCGTTTAATGTATTGTTGAACTCAGTTTACTAATATTTTGTTGAGGATTTTCTCACCAATGTCATCAGGAATACTAGCCTGTAATTTTCTTCTTCTGTGGCATACTTGTCTGGTTTTGGTATCAGTGTCAAACTGACCTCATAAAATGTGTTTGGAAGAGTTCCCCCTGATTATTTAACTTTTCATGTGGGTCCCTCTCCCTGAAAAACAGTGACTGTATATTTTGCGTCTTTGAATGTTTGAGCATAATAAATTTTCAATGAAATAGTGAAATGTATTGGTGATGAATCATCTCAACTAGAGGGTGAAATGTCTTAGTAATAAGTAATTAAGGTAAGAAAGTAAAGTGTTTATTGTGCCATATTGTGGTGGGAGGATTATATGGGATGCTTGTTAACAACAGCAGATTTTCAGAAGAGGGAAAACTAGGCAAGGAGACTAAGCTGTTAATGTGAGGTAAAGCGAAGGCTTTTTCACAAATTCTTGGGTAGAAAGTGCATCAAGGGGATAGACTGGCAACTGTGGTAAGTGCTGGTGAGCAGTCATATGATAATTATGTTTGACAAGACAGGAATCATTGCAGAATTTCATGAGAGCTATTTTAATGGAGTGCTGGGTCTAGGGATCTGCATCTTTAACAAGAACCTCAGATAATTTGTATGCAAGATAACTTCAGACAACACTGAGCAACTATTTTTACAAACTTAAGTTGGAGAAAACTTGATACTGGACACAAATCAAATGACTTGATTTTCTGCCCAAATAGATTATTTATTTAGATTATTATAGATTATTCTGCCTAAGTAAGAGGTCTCATTGTAACTGGAAATAACCTGCTATCTAGGTGTTTTCTTTTTAAGTGAAAGGGACTTCAATTAAAACATTAGTAATAAATATTCTAAGTTCCAAAATGTGGCTTTCTATACTTATTTCATGAACACCAGATGTAAGGGAGTTTTTATTGTTGTTGTTTATGAAAAAAGAATTATAATAAGATAAAAACTTCTCATAATGTTTTCCGAATAAGACAAAGAATGAAATAGTTTAAGTACAAGAATAAAAAGAAGTGTCAGGTATATGCATGAGAATGAATTTCCAAAGGATAAACATTATAGGAAGAAAATTTTATGCAGATCTCACTGTGTTGAAATTATATACGTATATATATATATATTTTTATATATATATATATTTCCCACTACAAATTATGCTGAAAAGGCTGTTTTACAAAGATTTAATGCAAAAATAAGGGTATTAAAATAATCTGAAGAAATATTTGTAATATTTATTTGATGGTTTCCACAGGAAATAAAGATTTGGTAATAATTAAATACAAATAGCATCAACTGAAAGAGGCTTATAAATGGTTTTACATAATGCCAGATTTAGAACTGGAAGTTTCCTGCACCTACCTCTAATAGTAGAAAAAAAAAACATAACAAGAGACCATTACTTAGAAAAGATAATTGTGTTTGTGTGTGCATTCACACAGATTACAGAGAGACATACTGTGTAGGAATATAATTTTTATTATGTAAGGTAATGGGCTCAAGAAAGTCAGTTGGTAATTAATAATCCTCAGGGGGTTTTAATTGTTATTGTCCATTTTTATGAACTTGTTTCTGAAGCCCAATAAATAGCTGATGAATCATGCAATAGCTAATGGAAAAAAAAAAAAAAAACTTACCAATCAGAGCTTTTTGTACACTGATTGAAACACTGATGTTTCTTGGTGTCCAAGAAACAGTACCCAAAGCAATTTTAACATAGTTTACTAAAGGAAATGTATATATTCAATAGTCTAAAATGTGATTTTGAAATTCTCAAAGGGAAAGTGGATGATTATTTTAAAACAGATCATCAAGAAAGGCATCCTAGGGCTTCCCTGGTGGCGCGGTGGTTGAGAGTCCGCCTGCCGATGCAGGGAACCTGGGCTCGTGCCCTGGTCCGGGAAGATCCCACATGCCACGGAGTGGCTGGGCCCTGAGCCATGGCCGCTGAGCCTGCGCATCCAGAGCCTGTGCTCCGCAACAGGAGAGGCCACAACAGTGAGAGGCCCACGTACCACAAAAAACAAAAAAGAAAAAAGGAAAGGCATCCTAATATATTTGAAAATTATTCATCAATAAATGCTTAAATGCTTTTCTTAAAAATACAAGGAATAAAATTATTTAACAAAATGTACAGTAACTGAATTTCCGAATTCACTTGAGTTGTACATCACAATTCCCAAAGCAAAAGTTATATAGCTTCCACCGAATAGCACATATTCATTCATCTTCTTCCCTGCTGTTCTTAATATTCCAACTCATTTCAAATCTCACGTTTTGGTTGCCATGTGTTCTAGCCATTTGCTGTACCTTTCCCCAGAAAACCTGGTCAATTTAAAAGGGTGAAAAATTGCACTTTCTGATTTGCAACTTTAACATCTCATGAACCTCATTCTAATGACAATGGACATGGATGTGAGGGTTGCTACATGGTAATAATCAGTTTGGAATGAAGAGTTTATAGAGAAAAGGAAGCACTATTTGTAAATATGTAAGACATATAGTGGGAGATAAGTATTAAAATTAGTTAAAAAGGAGACAATGAATTTCCTCACCTTAATAAACTCACTCTTATTCAGAGAAACCTTAGGCAAAGCAAGAATTTCACAAGTTAATATAACAAACATAACCTTAATCTTTAAGTTCCATGGAAGCAAGGCAGTCAGGCCTGGAAAATCTCCCTAGGTTATGGAGGCAGAATCACCATAATTGGTGAATATCCCACCACTTACGGGAACCTAGAATCTGAGCTTCCCCAGGTTTACAGCAGGCTCCCCCATCCATGGAGGTCCAGCTTCTTAGCTTTGGCTTCACATTGATTTTTAGACCTTTGAATTTTAAGAGAGAATTTTTTTTTTACCTAGGAGGAATTCTTTCAGAACTGTCAAGCATAATCCTGTCAGACTTCTCTCAAAAGTATATTTTCATATATAACAGCCAAATGAAATTTTGTATGGGAGGATAGCTCAGAGCAAAAGTGATAAAGTCACTGCCTTGTGAGGGAGGAATTCATAAGGAGGAAGCAGATATAACCTGAAAGTTCAGGTGTCCCCATTCTATGCGTGGTCATTAATTCAGATGTAGTAATCAACATGACTACTTAAGTCCTACACACTGCAGTATCCCAACTGCATGCATAGATTTTTTTAAACTTCTCTATTTATATTTTTAAATACACTTTATTTTTTAGAGCAGTTTTAGGTTCATAGCAAAAATGAGCAGAAATTATTCCCATATATACCCCGTTCCCACATGCATACAGCCTCCCCATCATCTACATCCCCCAGCACAGTGGTACATTTGTTACAAGGGATGAATGTACATCGACACATCATTATCACCCAAAGTCCAATTTCTTTCTTCTTTTTCTGTCTCTCTTCCTGCTTTTTAAAAAATCCTTTCTATTCCCTTGAGGACTACTTTTATTTCAATGTTTCAGAAGTTTTCAGTTATTTAAAGAATAGGTTTTGACAGCAGGATGAAATATTATATGTCCCTTAGCCTTGATCTCATTATCCACATTTCTTCAAACTAACAAGTGCAGAGAATTATGGGTAAGTTAGTTCAGGGTATAGAAAATGCCTGTTAATGTGCTACTTCCCAGCAAACATGACCAGCCAAGAAACAGAGTACAATCGATATATGTCTATGATCTTTATATAGTTTGATGAAAAAGAATGTATTAATGCATTTCAAGTGTCAGAATTGCATCCTGAGGCCCAAGTGGTTCTTATGGTTCCTTATACAATGGGATAGAGTCACTCTATCCGGCATTTCAAACCCCACATATGCACAGTTACTTCTCACCATGTTACTGAGTCCAAACTCATTCTGCTTGCCACACAACAGGCCAGTAAATCGGGAAAAAATTTGTTGGGACAAGGAATTGAGCAACTTTATTCTGAAAGCCAGCAGACTAAGAAGATGGCAGACTAATGTCCTAGAGAACCATCTTACCCCAGTCAGAATTCGGGCCTCTTTTATACTAAAAAGGGGAGGGGGGTGGTTGGTTGTTGCAGACTTCTTGGTGCAAGAATCTTTTGTTCTTGCAGCTGTCCACGTAGGTCAGGTCACAATGTTCCTGCAAACCTCCAACAGAACAAATGTTATTCTTTGTTCTGCAACTTTTTCTCTTTATATGAATGGACTCTTAAATGTCAGAGCCCTGAGAATAGGCTGTCCTGTATATTTCAGGCTATAGGCAACACTCTTTTACACAAGGTACAGAGACAGCATGACTAAATACAAGCAGCAGAGCACAAATGTTAAAAAAAAGAAACAGATCCAGTATGGAGCCAGATTTGTTCTTCCCTATTACAACCACAAGCAATTTATCTCTGAATTTTCTCCTCTCTTCATACATTGGGGTGTGTGAGGGGGAGAAGGGAAGGAGGTGGTAAAGCTCTTTCTAATGTGACTCTTTGCAATGGCTTTTGACTGTAAGTTGCGTACATTTTACCCTCTTGGATGGCCTCTCTGAACACAGATTCTCTCCCACTGATGATGCTATGCACTGCGCAGGGCTGCCCGCTGATTGATACAAATTGCAGTTTGCGTGACCTACCTTGTAGACATGATGGATGTCATTGACTCACTTCTTCCCTCTGCCAATTAAACGGTGAGCCCAGTACCACTAATATGGACCATGGCACTGGGTTAGCTCTGTGGAAAGACATTTACCATAGGACACTGTGTATGTGCCTTTTGACCCTCTAAGGGATCAAATTCAAAATAGTAAAAAGATAAAGAAATCTATTTCTCCACAAGCAAAGAAACACTGATAAGAAAGGTCTAAATCTGCCAAATGCTGAGGGTGCTTTATGCCTGAATTACCTGCATAATAGTTCAAATCTCTACTCCTCTCCTTTTTCCTCTCTGCCTTCTCTCCTGCTCTGACAGCACCTTCTTAGTGAGGCCTACCCTGACCTTTCAAGTGCTGTAGAGAAGACTAAAAAAAATAAGGAAAAATGAAATGTAGCACAAGATCTGGCCTATAATACTAGTTTAATAAATGAAAGTGGCGGTAGTAGCAAATCTGCCCGTTGGATTTTTGTTGTTGCTATTTGTTTTTCATCACTCAGCCTGTAGCCACTAATGGGTATAAAATTCTACATCCAATATGCTGGGATCCCATCAGAAGTGACCCAGGTAAATTTCCCTGCTGGAATCTCATTCTACACTTCTTCCTCAGTCATTAATTCACGTACACATCCACTCACTCATACATTAATTCCATCTCCAGATACTTTTTAAGCATCCACTATCTGCCAAGCATTGAACCACGATCACTGAGCAAACATTGGTAAATAAGACAGACGTGATCCCTGCACTTGCAGAGATTTCATTCTTGTGGGGTAAAACATAACCAAAACAAATAAGCAAAATTATTGCCAGAACAAGGAGAAGAGAGGCTAACTTTTATAAGATGGTCAAGAAAAGACTCCTTCAAGAGGAGAGTCTTAATCCTACATACCTTCAGAAGACCTGAAACTAGAAAGGACTTTCAAAGTAAGTACATCCACAGGAGGGGGAACTATGCACTTTCACGAAGAAGAAAAACACTTTAGGAGCATGGGGATCGTGGTTTCTTGTAAACAACTTATTTCTGAATTTATTTGAATATGCACTAATAGCAGAAATTGTTATGAAAATGATATGTTAACAAGCTTGTTTCCCCAAAAGTATACATTATAAATGGTAAAAAGCTAGAAAGTTTTAGATACTGGTTGGTTAAAAAATTGAAAAACTCCCTTTACTTTTCTGGTCCTCAAATCCTTCTAAAAATAATAAAGATGATAAAAATATCTACCACATTAAGTCCTGGAGTTATAGTCACAAATGAAACCATGGCACACTAGTCCAAAATATCTAGTAATACATTTAAAAAACATTTTGTGAGAAATATCTAGCCTGGTGATATTAGCCTAATGATAATAGAATTTACAATATAAAAGTGTCAAAGACTAAAAGTTTCAGAGAAGTTTCAGTTTATTGTCACATATGATTCAATAAAAATTAAAATGCAGGTTAGGTTCCAATTGTATATCAATGCAATCTTATGCTCTCTGCCTGTGAAGAGGAGGCATAAGAAAGGAAATGCGCTGCTATTCATTTATTGGCCACCAAAGCTACTCTTTAAGAATGTATTTTGAAGAGCTTTGGAGTTATAGCAAAATCAAGACATACTTGTAAGAAAAGATGTGGTTGTCAACAGTACATGTGGTTGCAATGCTGCTAATATTATTTGTAATCATTGACACTAGGAAAGGGCAAAACAAAGAGAAAGCAAACACTTTGCCTAGATGAGTCACTGTGTGTTCACTGGTCATTGTCGGCCTCCCTAAGCAATTTTCTGGCTTGCCTTTTTTCTTTTTTTATCATGGTCATGTGTCACTGGTCAAGAGGTTAGCCTCTAGTACAAGGTTTAATCAAGATTTAGTAATTAAGATTTTCTTTCCTGTGATAAGGAATATTTTAAATGTAATTACCTAATGAGAACAGGCAAAATGCTGCTGAATCCTAATTGATAAATACCCAGGAGTACATGACAGCACTGCAGACCATCTGCCCTGAATTTTGAATGACGACCAATTTCAGGCCTACAGGACAACCAAATCAATTCAGAGCATTCTGGGTTCTTTCTTAAGGAACCCCTCATCTCCGTTATCAGCAAACCCTATTTATTTCAGCTTTGTAAGCTGCTGCTATGACAATAATTCAAATGCTCTGATGACCTGTTTTTGAAAGTCAGTGAAATAGTACATGTCTCCTAGAACTGACAGGCATAATTTGTCTTTTTTTTTTTTTTTTTATGGAACAAGTCACTATCAAGTTGGATGAGTAAGCTCAAAATGTACAAGACGAGGTTCGGTAATGAAAAAAATAACAAAAGTACAACAAAAACAAAGCAGGGTTTGGAAACAGAGCCAGATTCCAATCCTACTTCTGAACTTCTTTAGTCTTAGATAGGTAACTCTTAAACTAGTTGTCTTATTTGTGAAATAGGAGTACTAAGCTTACCTTGTAGATTTGTCGGGAGGTCTGCTGCAAGCATGTGTGTCCTATGGTCTGGCATGAGATAAAATGTGCAGTTAATATTATTACCTCCCCAGGTTGGCCGGGGTTAGCGAGCCACACCCCGTGTGCAATCTGCCCTGGCCTCTGAGTCCACCATTGGCTGATTCTCTCACTGTGCCTCAGCGACAGTTCTGAGTAGTCACAGGAAGAAGTCATGGGGTGTTTTGTACTCTGGAGGTCCAAATTTAAAACTGTGAGAGGAAAGAAAGGCCATGTCTTTCCAACCGCAGCAAAGTAGACAAGTGAAGATTAAATGGGCCAAATACTAACAGCACATTTAAAAAAATTTTTTTTTATTTTTGCGGTACGCGGGCTTCTCACTGTTGTGGCCTCTCCCGTTGCGGAGCACAGGCTCCAGACGCGCAGGCTCAGTGGCCATGGCTCACGGGCCCAGCTGCTCCGCGGCATGTGGGATCTTCCCGGACGGGGGCACGAACCCGTGTTCCCTGAATCGGCAGGCGGACTCTCACCCACCGCGCCACAAGGGAAGCCCCTAACAGCACATTTTACACCTGATTTACTGAAGTAACACCCCATATCTACCCTTACCCTTGGCCATGACTCAAATTCATCTCTAACATCTAAGAACCACACGCTTCAGTTTGTTCAGGAGACTTCACAAATCAGCACTGAAGCTCTGAGTGAAAGTCCTCTATGGAATCATTTCCCAATTCATAAATGTCCACCCCTAGGATTCTCTGCAGTTTTATACACATGAAACTTCTCTGTATTCAGAACATAATAATATTAAGCATTTGTAGGAGAGTAAATTGATACCAACATCAAAATGTAAACACATAAAGTAACAGGATTTTATAAGATCTGCTTTTTACATTTTTTTCATATTCTATAAAAAGAATATAGTATAAGCAAAATGGTTGTCTACATCTAACTGCAGACACAGTTTTAGCTCTTTTAACTAAAGATCCTCTCTTTAATCCTTCAAGATCCTCTCTCATAGTTTATAATATCATTCAAATTTTACATTTACCCTTTCCATATGTTCCGAGCAGGAAACGTGACTGAAAACAGAAATTCAGAGAGACATGTGATATTCAATAATATAAAACATTTTTGAGGAGAAGAAAAGGAACACCCTAATGAAAATACTTGTTGGATTTGGTTTTACTCCAATGTCATCCAAGTATCATTCCTTTGGTAATCATTGTTTTACTTCTAAGGGTTTATTTTTTCTGAGATTTTTTGAATGTTCTTCTATGAAGATGTTTTTATAACAAAGGTTGTTATTTTAAGTCTTATTTCAAGTCTCATCTAACTAAAAAGTATAGCTGAAGCCACTTCTCAAGTGAGACTTTCCCCCACGGTTTTCTGAAACTGTAGGCCTTATGATACAATAGTACAATTGTTTGGGCTGTGGCACGTAGCATTAGATAAGATGAGACACTGATGAAGTCACCAGAAGTTTAAGATGTGTCACATCACTTAAAAGATTAAAACTAACATAATGGATGAAGGAAATCCATCAAATGATGTTTAAATTTTTTTTTGACAGTTACACTTTAATCTTGAGACTATAAGTGGTGGTTAGTTTCTGAAAAATCCAGACAGTAATTTCTCTAAGTAAAGGTATAAAAGTATTACCAGTGGGGAACTCTCTACAGCACGGGTGAGTGAGGGATGCATAGCGAATGTGGTCTGAAATTTTGAATTATATAATGGGATGGAACAAGATAGGGAGGATTTTAAACACCTTAGAAAATCACGCAGCAATAAAGTAAAATGGACATTTATTGAAATCTCTCTTCATGAGATATAAAGTCTATGTCTTCGCACCTTTCAAATTAAAAAATCTTTAGGACTTAAGTTATTTCATTTTATGCAATAATATTCTTGAAGTTTTGCCAATAAAAGGGATTTTCTTACACTAAAGGAAGATTTAAATAAAACCAGGATAAGGATGGCAAACACATGGCAGGAATAATGCTTCTCAGCCCTCCTCAACATGCTGCAAGCCTTTGTTGTGAAATCGAGTGGGGCCTGTGCATGAAGGCCTCTTTTTTTTCCCCATTTCTTGTAAGCAAGACTCCAGCCTCCATGACCTTCCCTGAGTTCCAAAGGGCATATTATTGAACTGTTGCTAGTCAAGGGAGAAACAGCCAAGAAACCACCTGAGGCCAGTTTACAGGGACCAGGGAAGCTCATTAAGATTAAGAGACCACTTGAGACCCTGAACACACTCTAATCTCGTCAGCAACCTCACCCTTGAAGTATTGGTAAAAACTCATCAAATCCTCCCAGGTTGGGACACATAGTTTTTCGAAGGAGAATCCTGCTGTGTTCCCCTCTGCCTGACAAAATAATAAAGCTATCCTTTTCTACTTCACCCAAAGCTCTGTCTCTGAGATTCGATTCAGCACTGGTGTACAGGGAAGCTGAGCTTTCAGTAACAGTTGCCCTCTTCCTCAATGTGATAGCTAATTTTATGTGTCAACTTGGCTAGGTTAGAGTGCCCAGTTGTTTGCTCATACAGTCTAGATGTCGCTGTGAAGATATTGCCTTGGTGTGATTAACATTTACAATCAATAGATTTGAGTAAAGCAGATTACCCTCCATAATATGGGTGGGGCTCAACCAATGAGTTGAAGACCTTAAGAGCAGACTGAGGTTTCTGAAAGAAGACACAAGTCTGTCTCAAGACTGTACCATCCATTCTTACCTGAATTTCCAACCTGCTGGACTGCCCTACAGATTCCACACTTTGCCAGCTCCCACAATCACAAAGGCCAATTCCTTAAAATGAATCTCTTTCTGTATAAAAATATACACATTGATTCTGGAGAACTCTAACTAATATGCCCAGAAAGTCCAGGCATGGCCTTTTCTCAATGCTTGCCCCAGGCAGCCACTACCAATTAGAAGTAACACACAGAATTAAACCTATTTGCCATTTCAATACTAGGAGATCTTATGTTTAAGGAAATAGCATGTAGGATACTTGCATAAAGTAAAAAAAATCCTTTTGTAGCGTGTTTAATCATTCTTGTCATTTAGGTATAATTTGTTTGTTATATAATCAGCTTGCTTAAATCAAAACACATCTCACAACTTTTTATTTTTTATATTGTAGAAAAGTTTCCTGCAGCCTACCAGTAATTACAAACAGCACACATGTTTTAAAAATCAAAGCTTATATTATAAAACGGTCTACTTGAGCTTTTCCAAACTTCATGCAAGCTAAACCTGATGTCTGAAATGCATATTTCTCATAGGGCATAAAGCCATCTCTGGAGACATGTCATCAAAATGTGTCTTTATAGGAACTACATGAAGAGTCTTGAGAGAGAATTCCGAAGACCTGGCTGAGACTATGAACAACCCCTTCAGCATCTCTGAGTTTCAGTTTCTCCATCAGAAAATGATGTGATGGATTAGAAGTCTTTACAACCCCTTCCTGCCATGGGACCAGTGGCTCACAGCAAATGGAGAACATGAGTTGAAGGCAGTTTCATTTCAGAGACTTGACTTTTAAGGTCACTTTAAAATTTCTCTAGTAGGTGACCATACATATTATGCTTTATTATCTACATCATTTAGCATTACAAGAACCTCAGGGTTGTCAATTCCAACATTTATAGTGATAGTTTGTTAGTCATTAACTAATAAAGAATGTGAGCTTGTGAAGTTTGTGTCATTTATCATGTTATGAATGACTATTGCAAAGCATTCCATAATTTAAAATCTTTTAGGTTAAGCAGTATTTTAAACATATTAAAAAACTATAGAACATAAGAGAATAGAAATCTATGCATCTGTCATCCAGATTTATCAATACATTTTGTAATTATTGCTCAAGACACCTTAAGGATAAAATATTACAGATAAAGCTGGTTTCAACTGTCGAACCTCCTTTGTGAGCTTCTCCATCTCCACTCAACCTTTAAATGTTGGTGTTCTCGACCTTGATCTCGAATTGACCTTTCCTCTTTCTCTGTAAATGATTTCATCCATTTCCTCAGAGTTAAAGGCATAGTTAAGATGAAGGCACACATATTGTTGGAGGGCCTTAGCCATAGGGCCTTTCCCCAGCACCAAAAGAGTCTACCAGCCTCCCCTGCCAGACCATCTTCTCAGAGCCCAGATCCATTGTATTCAACTGACTACTTAACAGCACCACTGCTATCCATCCCACCAACTCATATGTCTCCCACCTCTCAATACATATTACCACCAGCAGCTTGGTTGCTTAGTCAGACATTTAAGTCATTCTTGATTTTTCTTTTATTTACTCCCTACATCCAAGCATCACCTTATACATTTGTTCCCACCTAAAAGACACATCTCATTTTGCCTACTATTCTCCATTTCCTCTGCTATCATCCTACTCCCTGATGCCAATATGTCTGACCTGGACAATTTCAACTGCCTTTATGTGGTCTCCATTTCCCCCTTCAATTCATTCTTCACGTTGGGTGAAGAGTAAACTTAACTTGGAAGTTGGACCATGTTACCATGTTGATTAATCATTCACAGGTTTCACATTACTCTAACAACAAAGCCCACATTGCTAATCCCAGCCGACAAGTCTGCCTTATCGAGTCTCTCAATCTGATCCTGTCACTTCAGTCTCTTCATGCCATTTACCCTCTGCTCACTGTCTGAGGCTCACTCCTCCCCACCCCCACTACTAGTTTTTCAAATAAGCTCTTCTCCACCTCAGAGTTTTATCTCATGTGTTCCCACTGCCTGAAAGCTTTCCCCACACAATCTGACTCCTTGCAATCAGAGGACCAATATGGAATTCACCAACCTCTCACTAAACAGACATTCCCAATCTGTGATGCTTTTTTTAAAAAA
Organism: Phocoena sinus; assembly: GCF_008692025.1. NCBI lineage: Eukaryota > Metazoa > Chordata > Mammalia > Artiodactyla > Phocoenidae > Phocoena > Phocoena sinus. The sequence goes on from NC_045772.1 coordinate 69,932,916, forward strand.
ATTCCTTCCTGAATGTATTATAATTCATAAATATTTTATTTGTCTAATTATCTGTTTTTAGTTTCTTCCCTCCACTGGAATATAAATTCTAATAGTTGATGTGTATGTGCATTTTTGTGATTTCTGCAAAATCCCAATTTCTAAAACATAGTAAGCATTCAAAAATGTACTTTAAAGGAAATAAAGTATTCCATCCATCTGGAAAAAAAAAAAGAGTCCTTAGCCACAAGCTCTTTTCCTGCTATTCCCCATATCATTAAATCAATAGCCCATTATTTTCTGACAAAACATTTTTCATTTTGCCACAGACCTCTAAACAAAATTTTTAGAAGAAAATAGAGAGGATTTTATATTTCATTTAGGTAGCCTGAACGATTTATTTTGGATTTTGGATAGATGTTTACCTAATTAGCTAGATGATAGATAGATGATAGATAGAGAGATAGAGAGATAGAGAGATGATAGGCAAATTTATATATTTATTTTAATGTATATTATATAAATAATAAATTTAATTTTCATTTATATTATATATAGTATATATGGCATATATGTATATCTGTGTATAATATGCATACATCATAACACAATGCCATAATAGAAAAATATACCTTTCTAAAAACTGTAATAATGAAGACCATGCTGAAACATGATGAAATATTATGATATGGTGTTCAGTAATTTCAATACAATTACAGGTATACAAAATGTGTATACACATATATATAAGAAAAGTCACTGGCCAAAATGAAAATCATTGTATTAGGATTTCTATTATTACTTAATATGTTTTCAAAATATTTGCTTTTATATCATCATCTTTTACATCAAAGGTAAAAATAAGGACAAATGGAGCAATAACAACCTTTCATGAGACATTTGTAAAGCTGATCTTAAAAGCTGAATTATGTCATGCTACAGGTGACATATATTTTACTGTTGATTGTTACAATTGCTTTGAGCAGTAGTGTATCTGGAGCTATAAGCAAAAGATGATTCTTAAGCAAAATTGGAGACAATAGAGCAATTTTAGCAAATTAAATAGGCATTATTTTTCATAAATATTATTGATATTTAGCCATTTGGTCTTTAACCTATTCAAAAACAAGTATAGAGAGAGAAACAAAATAAAAGCCTTTCAGCCTGGATCCCATCACTTGAACCATGAAGATAATAAATATTTATTTCTTTGAAGTAAAATTTTTATTTCCTTGAGTTAGTAGGAAAATAATGGTATTTTCATTTGAAACATATCTAAAGATTGTCAACTTATTTCACTATTTAAGTCAAACACGCTTGTGTGACAGGTACTGAATCACCAACTGGGCCCCGAAGAAGGTGAAGTGGCAGGCCACCTTCATTAAAAACCACAGCAGGACTTCCCTAGTGGTGCAGTGTTTAAGAATCTGCCTGCCAGTGCAGGGGACATGGGTTTGATCCCTGGTCCGGGAAGAACCCACATGCTGTGGAGCAACTAAGCCCATGCATCAGAACTACTAAGCCTGCACTCTAGAGCCCACCAGCCACAACTACTGAGCCTGCGTGCCACAGCTACTGAAGCTGGCACTCCTAGATCCTGTGCTCTGCAACAAGAGAAGCCACTGCAATGAGAAGCCCGTGCACCACAATGAAGAATAGCCTCTGCTCGCCACAAGTAGAGGAAGCCCACGCACAGCAAAGAAGACCCAATGCAGCCAAAAATAAATAAATAAATAAATAAAAACCACAGCAGACAGCATATCTTTGTCATAGGTGCTGCCCAACCCAGTGGCCCAGGGCAAAGGGAGCACATAAGAAGGCAAGTTGATTCCTTCCGTGAAGAGTCCTTCGGGGAAGATGACATTTGTACAGGCCTTTGAAGGATGGGTAAGGTTTCACCAAATTTAGAGTAGAAGGAAAGGGCAATCAACATTGAAATCAAGATGAGTAAGGTCATGGGAAGCAGTTTTTAAAATCGCATCATCATTCTTGACTAGAGGAGAAGGCAAAAGATGAAAGAACTAATATTTTCTTTTATATACAGCACTGACTTGTCCTTCAATAAGAATCTAGTTCATTTTTTTAGTTATATACACTTTATAATAGGCAATGAATCAAATGTACTATCTTTGTTATAAAATTATATTTTTGATTAAATACTCCAAGTCAAATATATTAGTGGAAGAGATAATCACATACTTATACTGAAAGAAAAAATATTTATTAGTATATAATGAAATTTTAAAAATATATATGTTAGGTTCATGGCAATTCATATCCCACTCACAGAGTGATAGAAAATTGTTTTTAAAATCTAATTTTAGCAAATTATTTTTCATACGGGTAATTGATTTGTTTTCCTTTTTAAATGCTAATGCTATCATTATAGGAGACAATAAATGTTAGTTAACAATATGAGTAACTTCAATACAGAATAGCATCTGTCACAACGCAGTCAGAGCCCCCTGTAACAAATCTCGCACCTCTGAATTGTAGATACATGCTTTTGTTATTCTTTCCCTTATACAATATGGAAGAATCACAGAAATTAATGGCCTTTTAATTTGGTGTCTTGAAATAAACAAGATGAAAGACACATGTGAACTTCACAGCCATTAACAAGTTTACAGAACAGAAACATATATGTGACCAAAAAATGTTTATATTTTTGGGACACTATATAAGAAATGTCACTGCCCAATCCTTACCTCTTTTTTATTGTTCCTATTGCACATGGACACCATAATGTCAGGCATTCCTCTGAGTCATCAGGCCAAACTGTGCTAGGGCAAATACCACCACGTTCCTAGACAGTGTTCCATGCTTCATTTAAACAGAGAGCTTATGACATGTGTTTTTCATTTTAAGTTCTGCCTCCTTGAATGTTGTTTCCTCTCTTTTGGCTTTCACCAATGTCAAAGGAATCTCTCGCAAACAAAAAGTGTAAATGTCCAGTCTTGTACTGGAAACCTGCCCATCCAGTGTCTTAAACAACCCTAACCTCAAAGTTCACGAGTTCATTTAGTACACTACCAAGTCAACATCAAGATTCTAATGGTCAAGGGCAATAACATGATCTATTAAAGATATTAACTGTGATGACTTTAGCTAATGTTTCTCCTTTTTGTTCAGTCTCTGAGCATATATGCAAGGCTAATCATCACAAGGATGATCAATTCTAAACACCAATCTCTAAACAGTACCCAGGCTAAAGAGTTTCTAATTCACCTCCCAACACACCCCATCATCCCCCAACTATAGAGCATCTCAACATTATGGCGTTCATCCCAACTGGCAGAATAGAACTTCCAAGAGTCTCATGACAACCGGGGGAAACCTAGACAGACCTGTGGTGTGAACACAACCTCAAGAAGCAATTCTACTCTTCCACAAATGACCCTTCATAACTAATCTTTTCTTCTTCTCATTTCTTAAAGGCCTGTAGTATTCGTTGGCCAAAGGCTGAATATGAGATGTGAATGATGCGTTGCAGAAGCTTTCAGCAAGATCTTTAAAAGTAGTGCCCTGGGAAAGTGAAGCATCCAGTTATTAATTACAGATAGAGGAATTACCAGGATTCAATTTTCAAAAGAACTACCCAATTACTCACACTCTTTGTTGCCTCATTATCAACACATGTATGTTGAACAATTAGAATTTTATCACTAAACTGAAGCTGAACTTACTTTTACAAATTAGAATACATTAAAGAGACTCTCCTTCTATGAATTTTATAAGTAGGTTTCAAAGATGTTTGGAAATGTTCTTGCATCCCCCAAAGCAAATAATATGTGAAATTTCATCACAGCAAACTTCAGTTTATATACTGCTTCATTTTGATGTTTTCTGACTTTAAATGTTTATATGTTAAATCTCAGCCAAAAGCTCTTATGACTAAATTACTCACTGTGTAGCATTTTCTCACATAAAATGTGGAGAAATAGCCTCCTGGAAGTCATTAAAAATACATTTTTAAGTGTACATTTTTGACTTAGATGTTCCCCCAAAACAATTCAGTGTAAAAAATATTGGTCTCATTTGGTTTGCTAAAGCAAGTTGTGTGCTAATAACATGAAGGATATTTTTTTTACATCTTTATTAGAGTATAATTGCTTTACAATTGTATGTTAGTTTCTGCTTCATAACAAAGTGAAGGATATTTTTTAACTCTATAACTTCTGTTATCTCTTAATGTTTCTCAATTTTCTGAAATTAATTTAATTATTTATTCAAGAAATATTTTGAGCACTTCCTATGTCCCTGGCACTGTGCAAAGCACAGGGGACATTCAGGTGAGTGAGGGAATATAGTCCCTTTGGGGGCATCAGGCTGCAGTTGTGATTTGGAAGATGTGCAGGCAGCATTTCACCAGGACTGGGTGACTGTTTTGATGGAGACAGGCACAGAGAGGAGTCAAAAGAAGACTCCTTGGTTTTTGGAGTTGACAAGAAGCCATCTGGTGGTACCATTCTCAAAAGTAGAAAAAACAAAAGAAGGAACAGGTCCAGGGGAGAAAGACCAAGAAGGAAAGCTGCTGAGGTGACGTGCTTGCAAGATAGCTAGACATCCATATCTGATAGGCAACTGAGATGAGGAGAGTTATCAGGCTAGATATATAATTTTAGTAATGAATGAGACTGCACAGAATGTGTGTACAGGATGAAAAGAGGGAGTGGAACCAAACCCTGAGAAATGCTAACTTTTAAGGGAAAGATGGAGTTAGAAGAATTTGAAGAAGAAGCTGAGAAGGAGAGGCCAGAAAGAGAGTAAGAAAAAATTCCAGTAGCATGTGGTGTCAGGGACTCCATGGGAACAGCACATTCTGAGAAAGAAGCAGTGAGAACTAAATCAGTAGGGCTGAGAAGTATGGCATGGATTGACCACTGAGGAAATCAGGCTGACTTTCAAGGAGACAGCTTCACGGCTAGGGAACTGAAAGGGAAGTAGTGGAGACAGTGATTGCCGACTTTTTTCAACATGGAGAGAAAGAGGAGGCAGAGGCTGGAGGGGATCTGGAGCTTTCATTTTAAAACCCCAAAGGAAGGATTTTAGTTTTGTAAGGTGAGACTTGAAACCGTTTAGTCACTCTTGGAAGAGGACCTGTGACAAAGAGCATAGAGATAAAAGCATGAAAGAGATAGTATCACCAACCTTACATGAAAAAGAAATACTTCCATCAATAAATAGTCCTGGATAGGACTTAGTTATAAATAAATAAAAATAAATAAATAAAAAGTCTTCCCCGAACCTGTGTTACTTTCTCTCTGTTGATTATTTACTTAAATATATACACTTAAGTACCACCTCCTTCCCTAAAGGACTTGAGGTCGATAACAGCAAAACAATAAACAAAAACTAAAATTGTATTACAAAATTGCAAGCTAGATGTGGAGGTTTGGGGAAAAAGGAAGAATAAGATAGAAAATATAATAAATGTATGAATAAATACAGAAGTATATATAATTATAAATCGTAAATATATAAATTATAAAATAATAAATATAAAATCTTTAAAGTGTTCCTACCATTTAACTTAACAATGTCTCATCTGAGGAATTTATCTAAGCAAATAATCTGTATATGCTGAAAAATTATGTACAGAAATACTCATCAAAGAGTTATTCGTAGTAACAAAAAATGCAAACAATCTAATTTTGCAGTTATATGACCTTGGTTAAATTAATTATGATACACCCAGATGATTGAATAATATTGGGGAATTAAAAATAATATTCTTAAATAATACAGAATGTAATACACAAAATTGTATGTATCCTTTGAATTAAATTTATATATATAAATAATTTATATTCATAAATAATATTTTCAGAATAAAGGTAGTGATTACCTATGGATTGTAAGATTATGAGACTTTTATTTTTCTTCATATTTTATGTTCCCATTTTCCAAAATTTATGTAGTAATGACCATATATTACTTTTATAATCAGAAATATATTATTGTTGTTATTATTAAGGCCAGATAACTTGTCTTTTTCAAAATACTTTCCTCAAGTTTAATAGACGTTAATACTGCTTAGGATGCTGTAAAGGCTGATTCTCTTGGTCATTATTCAGCACAGAAGTGGTTTAATACCCTCATCCAACTTGTCTTGATGTTTACTAGCTATTCAATGAGGTTTTCTGACACTATACGTATTGGTGCACCATTAAGGCTAGATTAACAAGTTAGTGAAATTCTCTGGTGATATAGCATTTGGCAGACCGCTATTACCAGCAGTCTGTGGTTATGATTTCTCTGGAACACTAAAATAATGAAAATTTAAATTTATGGGTGGAATTGGTTTATATGACATTCTACTACCTACACACTGTATGAACTAAAACCTTTGCATTTTTAGAATATAACTGGTAACCACAATAAAACTGCAGCAAAATCTTTAATACTCTGTTGCCAACAAGAAAATTAAATAATGCCTGATTATGTTAAATATAACTTATTAAACTGATTCTCTGAAAATATTTATTTATTTAATTCAGTAGATGGATATTAAAATTCACTTCAATCCTGAGATTCTATGATTGCAAGAATTTATCATATTTGACATAGGATAACTCTCTTTTAACTAGAATATTCAGAATAATTGCAACAGAGATTTTTCTGTATAAATCTATTCTTATTGAATATATATGTGAGCACAGTTCCAGAAATCACAGTAATTTACAGAAGCAAATTGTGGAGACTTGTTTTTTAAAAGTTCAAAGATACCTTAAACATCTATTCATTATCAAATTATTCTTCCAACATAGTTTAAAATGTTTGTCATAGAGACTTTAAAAAAATGACCCATACAATTTTTTAAAAGTCTAAAAATTAGCATAATTTGGTTCTTGGAAATTTTGGAGTCCATGTTTTGTGAAATACTAAATTGTCTTCATTGTTTAAGCCAGGTTCAATTAGACATGCAGTCACTTGAATCTAAAATTATCCTAACTGGCACAGTAGACATATTTAGCAAAGCCAATGTTTTCATGGTTGATTTGGGAGAGGTTTGTGTTTGAGAACATATTTGTTTATGTTTTATTACCATTGCATACCTAAATATGCTTTAGCTTACAAAACTGTAGTGGGAAATCATTCATGCTTAATTACATTTTAACTAGTCATTCTCTTGCCATTGATATTCATGAAACTGGCACTAAACCAGGTGATTTGATGTGAGTCCAGAAACGTCAATGCATTTGATGAAATTGCCTGAATTATAGAACTGGTGCTTAATTCAATGTCTCAGCATTTAGACAATTTAATTAGATTCCTTTTACATTAATGTGGAAATTAAAACAAATGGCACTTTAGAGTTTTCCTATTCTACTCTAAGAGCACTATGGCAAGCATCTGCATAAAAGGTTAAAAGCTTCATGAATCATTTTTGTATTTTATCTACAAAATGTCAAAACTCTAAAATATTGAAAGTATCAAAATGTTTAACACGATGAACTCAAATATCAGATGATGATTGATTTCCTCAGTATTCATCTAGAAGTTTTGGTGACATCATCAACAAGACTATCTCCTACTGAACATCATCTTACCTGGAAACAAACTATGAGTATAAAATATTGGTACGTGTCCCCTTATCATTTTTATAACTCACTCAGAGTCATAGAGTTAAATGTCAACATCATTTTAACCAGTCCGTTTCAAAATATTTCCAGGTTCATGGTCTAGCAACCAAAAACTGTGTTTGTCTACTTATTTACAAATATGGCATCAATAAGTTTTAAGCATAATGATTATAATAAAATATTAGGTCCCAAAGATTTATGGCAATTAATGTTGAAGGAATGAAAATAAGGAAATAATAATGATCACTTGATCACATACTATTTTTGTCTGAGTTCAGTTAGGGAAACTGAAACATCACATGTATTGAAAATAAAGTGATAAATAACATAGGAATTAGAGGTTTTATGAATGTGGGAAGAACTGGGCTGCAAATACCTGGAAGTCTGTAGCTAGAACATCAGAGAAGCAATTACTCATGACTTCAGTCCACAGCACTGGAGAAGGTGGCCAAGTCAGAGTCACTGAGAAGGTCAAGAATCTACCACAGTTGGCTGCCATGACTGTGGAGGAGGGGCTCATGGAAAGATCTGTGATGCTACCATGTCTGGCTATGAAGTGAGGCTCCTGGAGAGCTACCACATATGTCCAACATGCTCCCACCACATCCTCCCAAGACTAGTGGCTTCTTCTTTATTTCCAAATTCCAAATCTCCAGTAGTTCTTCTCATTGGCAAACTCTATGCCAGAACCATACAGGGAAGCAAATCTTTAGAAATATAGTTATCACTTTTAAAAGTGTTGGTGGTTGGATCAACTCAACATTCATAAACATCCCTTCACCTATATTTAATTTCTAAATAAAGACAAAAATATTATATTTCTACCTAATATGTTGCAACTATTCTTCATTCAACTGAAGACAAGCTCACCTCCACAAAATATGAAACACAAAGCCCCGTATCATTTTATGCATCTCTGGGTGATCTTTGCTTCTTTTCTAGATGATTCACACTCCTTTGATAGCATGTAGTTTAATATTGAGGTTACAGGGTTAATTATTGATTACACACCTTAGATTTTAAGAGAATTGAGCAGAAGAAAAGATTAGTTAATGTAAAGGAATATATTAATAGCAAAGCAAGGAAAAAATACATATGACTTCTGCGGCCCTTGTTTGTGAAACTACTCACAGGGCTGTAGTTAGTATTTATAATATCCTTCTTCCATTAGTGTTCTATATTCTCTCTAACCTCATCAGGCACCTAACTAGTCTTGGCTCTTTGCCTGACGTGATAACCCGCCATTGCAGTGTCCCTTGCAATGGGACACTGAAATGATGAATATTGCAGTCCCACAAGGAAGGGAACATTCCTTCCTTGTGAACTAAAGTCTCTAAATATGTGGAGATTAAAGTACAGGAAAAGTGTTTTGAGAGTAGATCAGTAAGATACATATTGAGAAGTCACTCTTATTTTCCTTACATTTTGTCTTTTTGGTTATTAACACATTCACCTTGGCAATGCCCTCAACCACTATGGTGAGAGTAAATTTGCCTGGGTGGGACCCTCCCAGCCTGAGGGACCTCATGCAGCACTTTAATTGCTTCAGTTTATTTCTACCACTCCCTGCACACTGCATTGACTCCATGTCAAGTGCTGGTGAACAAAGGGCACCTTTTCCATTGACCCTCGGGCTCTACTTTCCTTTATCTTACTTTTAGCTTCAAATGTTAAAATGGGAAACTAATCAAGTCAACAGCAGCAAACAACAAACCATTGATTATTATCCCTGAATTCCTTAAATCATTTTCCTGGAGTTGAGTGTAAGCAAGAAAACAAATACTGAGTTTAGAGGAAAACTTTCTAAAATAATGGCAGCATCCCTCTATCTATAATCAGAACTGCTGCATACCTAATAAATAAGAACTTGTTAAATGAAAATTCATGTGAATGAATTTCAGGAGATAGCAGTGAATAAGAAGGAAAGAGTTAAAGAGAATTTAAAGACCATAGCATAATAGTCTAGAGAAGACAAAGTTATGGGGTGACAATAATCTTCCAGTATTTTTCTCATTTTCATCCAAAGTAATTAATGAGGAAAATTTAGTTTAGCAAAGGGGAAAAAAGACTTCTTGAGTAAAAAGATCAAAGGGCTGGACGGGATTATTGAAAGGAAACTTTATGAGTCTTGTCTGTGGTTCCAGAAAAACGGTCCTGTGTTGAGAGAGGGATAAAGTAGGTGACCATAAGGTCCTTATAACTTCTAGCTTTTTCATATTGTATCTTATTTACAGAGAGGAAAAGTGGCCCCAAAAGTCTGTCAATATAATATAAATGTAGCAGAACAAGGTGTAACAATCGTTATGTCATGTACATTCCAGAGATAGGAATAGGGTTTGGGGAGGCTGCCTGGTAAGTTTATGTTGCCCAAAGCTCTACCTCCCACAGAGCCTTCTCTTGCCCCTTAACAACCCTATGAGATTTGTATCATTAAATACATGTTACATAAGTGACTATTTAAGGTTACACAACCAGAAGAGAGAGTAGAGGGTATGTGGAATACTTATTGACCACTAATGAATAAAAGCTCTTGTGAATAAAGTTTGTTCTACATACTTTAATCAATATTAAAATAATTTGACAAATAAGCACTTGCACAAGCATAAATCTTAAATAAGGACATTTGTGATTAATAAAAGAAGTATCTCCAAAATCAATTGTTACTGTATGGTTTTCTCAAACATTGTCAGTACAGGAAAAGCATTATAATGAGGAGATAGAATTTGTGCTTTGGAGTTTGTTAGACCTCTTGAATCCTGACAAGCATGAACTGGATTACTTTGGAAAAGTTACTTAACCTCTCTGAGCTGTTGTTTCTTCCCTTATGAAAACAGAGAAAATAACATACATCCCACAGAGGTGTTTTGAGTAGAAACTTCCCAATAGAGTGTATTTTTCTTTCCTTCCTTTTTGCCCATCTGTCTTTATTTATTTTCTACCTAATTTGGTCCCTTCAGCTTTTATTAAAACCAAATAGAAGTCCCCTAGCACTAGCATCAGATTCTCAGGACAATTACAAATTACAAGACAAATATAAATAGAGATAATCAGCTCCCATGAACAGTGAGTTTATATGTACAACCAAAGGGTTTCAGCAAAATAATCAAGAATTACCAAATGCTTTGAACCTAGGAGAATCTGGGAGACCAATGGCATTCTTCTGGAGCAGTACATTCCCACAGAAGTACAATGGGAGCCACATATGTAATCTACATTCTCTAGTAGCCACATTAGAATAAGTAAAAAAGAAGCAAGTGAAATTAATTTTATATTATCATTTCAAAATGTAATCGATATAAAAAATTGAGATATTTTCATTCTTTTTTTATACTAAGCCTCTGAAATCCGGTGTATTTTACACTCACAGTGCATGTCAGTTCTAGCCACGTTTTAAGTGCTCAGCAGCCACATGTGGTTCATGGCTCCCACATTGAACAGAGTAGCACTAGACCTCAGTCTTCTGGGAAATATTGAACATACAAAACAGAAGCCACTGGAAGGAAGCCCACTCACTATCTCTTGTAGGTAATGACAGGTTGCTAAGAGTTACTCCAGCCCAGATCTCAGGTCTGTACTGAGTTTCTGGGCCAGAAACCAAATGCCCCTTGGCAAGCCTCTGACCTCCTCATGAGCTTCTTTGTGACTTTTTAGAGGTTTTGGTCATTGACTTGTGAAACAGACAAACAAAAACATGTTAGTCTTGGGACCAATAGGATATACTTCTAAATACCCAAAGCTCTGGTGGGAACAAAGGGACTTGGTGAATATCCTCAGAACTGCAAAAGCATTTTATGGTCCAGCTGTGAGGCCTTATCGCCTTGAATTGGCTGGGAACACCCAAATCAGTCCTATAACCTGGCTTTGAAAAAAGGGCAATTTGGGGCAATTTATTGTCTTTTATTTGTTTGCAAAAATCAATGGAGCCTCATTAAAGAAAGGAAGGGGTTGGTCTTTCTGCTAGTTAATTTGATCTTTGTTGCTGTTTAGACAGGTGTGAAGGCTAGAATTATCACGTGTATTTACAGAATTTTTTGACTGGAACAAACCATTGTAAATTTGGTCATCAAACTTTTTAAACCTAGACACTCAACAGGGAAAAGCTTTAATTTTTGGACAATTAAAAACCACACATTTCACATTTAATTTCTCACCTATTGAAAGTTTTAAAATGTTTGACCCCTGATGTTACCGGAATTGGCACCCCAAGTCAAGCCCTCACTGTACCTCATTAGGACCTCTTGCCAAATAGGCTCCAACTTGCTTTGTGAACTTCAACTTGACTCCCTTCTCCAGGTGTTCTACCTCCCTTTGCCGCCCCCCACCCCCACTGCCTGTTGTCAGTTCACCCCATCATAACCTTCCTGAGGTCCACCTTTAATCACATCCTAGCTATGACTAATAATTATTTTCCAGTGCTATGTTTCAGGTATATGTACTTTGCCCATTTAAAGCCTCACAATAACCCTTAAGTGTAATGACTCTATGTGCATTTTACTGTTGAGAAAACTGAGGTTTAAAGTCCAAGATCAAACAATTTATAAGTGCTCTGAACCGAGATTTAAACCTCAGTAGACCGAGTCTCATTTCATGAACAAGAAACTATCTCAAAAATACTTGGTGGGTCCCCATCTTCTTATGCAAGACCCTCCATCATCCAACAGCCAAATTTTCATAAATCCATGCTTTTATTTAACATCATTTCAACTGTCAGATATGCCAAATCTTTGTACTTTAAACCATTTTCAAGGCCCATTTTATTTTACCCAGCTGAAACTGGTATCTTCATTTCCCCTGATGGAACCGGTCTTTCTTTTGTCAGGGTCCCCATAAAAACCCTTTACAGCCAATTTTTTTTTTTTTTCCTTTGCGGTACGCGGGCCTCTCACTGTTGTGGCCTCTCCCATTGTGGAGCACAAGCTCCAGACACGCAGGTTCAGTGGCCATGGCTCACGGGCCTAGCCGCTCCATGGCATGTGGGATCCTCCCGGACCAGGGCACGAACCCGTGTCCCCTGCATCGGCAGGCAGACTCTCAACCACTGCGCCACCAGGGAAGCCCTACAGCCATTATTAATTTAAGACACTGCCCTGCCAAACTAGCTGTTTGACCTTGCACAAGGCAACTACTGTCTCTGGTTTTGTTTCCTCCTCTGTGTCCAAAAAGATTGATAATGATAGCTGTCAGGTGTACTTCCCTGGGTGGTTGAGAGATCAAAATGAATAATAAATATTAAAGTATGCAGTAAGCTGCAAGTGCAACACAATGTAGGAATTTTGTGGTGTTTACCTTCATATTTTCTGTGGTGCTTGGCACCATGTCTCACACTGAAATGGACCTCTTTCTTTTTTTCTTTTGAATTTTTGAATTTTATTTTATTTATTACTTTATACAGCAGGTTCTTATTAGTCATCAATTTTATACTCATCAATGTATACATGTCAATCCCAATCGCCCAATTCAGCACACAACCAAACCCACCCCCCCACGGCTTTACCCCCTTTGTGTCCATACGTTTGTCCTCTACATCTGTGTCTCAATTGCTGCCCTGCAAACTGGTTCATCTGTACCATTTTTCTAGGTTCCACATACATGTGTTAATATACGATATTTGCTTTTCTCTTTCTGACTTACTTCACTCTGCATGACAGTCTCTAGATCCATCCACGTCTCCACAAATGACCCAATTTCGTTCCTTTTCATGGCTGAGTAATATTCCATTGTATATATGTATCACATCTTCTTTATCCATTTGTCTGTCTATGGGCATTTAGGTTGCTTCCATGACCTAACTATTGTAAATAGTGCTGCAATGAACATTGGGTGCATGTGTCTTTTTGAATTATGGTTTTCTCTGGGTAAATGCCCAGTAGTGGGATTGCTGGATCATATGGTAATATTATTTTTAGTATTTAAAGGAACTTCCGTACTGTTCTCCATAGTGGCTGTATCAGTTTACATTCCCACCAACAGTGCAAGAGGGTTCCCTTTTCTCCACACCATCTCCAGCATTTGTTATTTGTAGATTTTCTGATAATGTCCATTCTAACTGGTGTGAGGTGATACCTCATTGTAGTTTTGATTTGCATTTCTCTAATAATTAGTGATGTTGAGCAGCTCTTCATGTGCTTCTTGGCCATCTGTGTGTCTTCTTTGGAGAAATGTCTATTTAGGTCTTCTGCCCATTTTCTGATAGGGTTGTTTTTTTTTTTAATATTGAGCTGCATGAGCTGTTTATATATTTTGGAGATTAATCCTTTGTCTGTTGATTCATTTGCAAATATTTTCTCCCATTCTGAGGGTTGTCTTTTCATCTTGGTTATGGTTTCCTTTGCTGTGCAAAAGCTTTGCAGTTTCATTAGGTCCCATTTGTTTATTTTTGTTTTTATTTCCATTACTCTAGGAGGTGGATCAAAAAAGATATTGCTGTGATTTATGTCAAAGAGTTTTCTTCCTATGTTTTCCTCTAAGAGTTTTATAGTGTCCGGTCTTACATTTAGGTCTCTAATCCATTTTGAGTTTATTTTTGTGTATAGTGTTAGGGAGTGTTCTAATTTCATTCTTTCATATGTAGCTGTCCAGTTTTCCCAGTACCACTTATTGAAGAGACTGTCTTTTCTCCGTTGTATATCCCTGCCTCCTTTGTCATAAATTATTTGACCATAGGTGCGTGGGTTTATCTCTGGGCTTTCTATCTTGTTCCATTGATCTCTGTTTCTGTTTTTGTGCCACTACCATATTGTCTTGATTACTGTAGCTTTATAGTATAGTCTGAAGTCAGGGAGTCTGATTCTTCCAGCTCTGTTTTTTTCCGTAAATACTGCTTTGGCTATTCAGGGTCTTTTTTGTCTCCATACAAATGTTAAGATATTTGTTCTAGCTCCATAAAAAATGCGATTGGTAATTTGATAGGGATTGCATTGAATCTGTAGATTGCTTTGGGTAGTTTGGTCATTTTCACAATATTGATTCTTCCAATCCAAGAACATGGTATCTCTCTCCATCTGTTGGTATCATCTTTAATTTCTTTCATCAGTGTCTTATAGTTTTCTGCCTAAATGTCTTTTGTCTCCTTAGGTAGGTTCATTCCTATGTATTTTATTCTTTTTGTTGCAATGGTAAATGGGAGTGTTTCCTTAATTCCCCTTTCAGATTTTTCATCATTAGTGTATAGGAATGCAAGAGATTTCTGTGCATTAATTTTGTATCCTGCAACTTTACCAAATTCATTGATTAGTTCTAGTAGTTTTCTGGTGGCATCTTCAGGATTCTTTACATACAGTATCATGTTATCTGCAAACAGTGACAGTTTTACTTCTTCTTTCCCAATTTGTATTCCTTTTATTTCTTTTTCTTCTCTGATTGCCATGGCTAAGACTTCCAAAACTATGTTGAATAATAATGGTGAGAGTGGACATCTTTGTGTTGTTCCTGATCTTAGAGGAAATGCTTTCAGATTATCACCATTGAGAATGATGTTTGCTGTGGGTTTGTCATATATGGCCTTTATTAGGTTGACGTAGGTTACCTCTATGCCCACTTTCTGGAAACTTTTTATCGTAAATGGCTGTTGAATTTGTCAAAAGCTTTTTCTGCATCTATTGAGATGATCGTATGGTTTCTATTCTTCAATTTTTTAATATGGTGTGTCACATTGCTTGATTTGCATATATTGAAGAATCCTTGCATCACTTGGATAAATCCCACTTGATGGTGTATGATCCTTTTAATGTGTTGTTGGATTCTGTTTGCTGGTATTTTGTTGAGGGTTTTTGCATCTATATTCATCAGTGATATCAGTCTGCAATTTTCTTTTTTTGTAGGATCTTTGGCTTGTTTTGGTATCAGGGTGATGGTGGCCTCATAGAATAAGTTTGGGAGTGTTCCTCCCTTTGCAATTTTTTGGAAGAGTTTGAGAAGGATAGGTGTTAGCTCTTCTCTAAATGTTTGATAGAATTCACCTGTGAAGCCATCTGGTCCTGGACTTTTGTTTGTTGGAAGATTTTTAATCACAGTTTCAATTTCATTGCTTGTGATTGGTCTGTTCATATTTTCTATTTCTTCCTGGTTCAGTCTTGGAAGGTTATACCTTTCTAAGAATGTGCCCATTTCTTCCAGGTTGTCCATTTTATTGGCATAGAGTTGCTTGTAGTAGTCTCTTAGGATGCTTTGTATTTCTGTGGTTTCTGTTGTAACTTCTCCTTTTTCATTTCTAATTTTATTGATTAGAGTCCTCTCCCTCTTTTTCTTGATTAGTCTGGCTAATAGTTTATCAATTTTGTTTATCTTCTCAAAGAAACAGCTTTTAGTTTTATTGATCTTTGCTATTGTTTTCTTTGTTTCTATTTCATTGATTTCTGCTCTGATCTTTATGATTTCTTTCCTAACTTTGGGTTTTGTTTGTTCTTCTTTCTCTAGTTCCTTTAGGTGTAAGGTTAGATTGTTTATTTGAGATGTTTCTTATTTCTTGAGGTAGGCTTGTATAGCTATAAACTTCCCTTTTAGAACTGCTTTTGCTGTATTCCATAGGTTTTGGATTGTCGAGTTTTCATTGTCATTTGTCTCTAGGTATTTTTTGATTTCCTCTTGATTTCTTCAGTGATCTCTTGGTTATTTAGTAACGTATTGTTTAGCCTCCATGTGTTTGTGTATTTTATGTGTTTTTTCCTGTAATTCATTTCTAATCTCATTGTGTTGTGGTCAGAAATGATGCTTGATATGATTTTAATTTTCGTAAATTTACTGAGGCTTGATTTTTGACCAGTGATGTGATCTATCCTGGAGAATGTCCCATGCACACTTGAGAAGAAAGTGTAACCTGCTGTTTTTGGATGGAATGTCCTATTAATATCAATTAAATCTATCTGGTCTATTGTGTCATTTAAAGCTTCTCTTTCCTTATTAATTTCATGCCTGGATGATTTGTCCATTGGTGTAAGTGAGGTGTTAAAGTCCCTCACTATTATTATGTTACTATCAATTTCTTCTTTTATAGCTGTTAACAGTTGCTTTATGTATTGAGGTGCTCCTATGTTGGGTGTATATACATTTATAATTGTTATATCATCTTCTTGGATTGATCCCTTGATCATTATGTAGTGTCCTTCCTTGTCTCTTGTAACGTTCTTTATTTTAACGTCTCTTTTATCTGATATGAGTATTGTTACTCCAGCTTTCTTTTGATTTCCATTTGCCTGGAACATCATTTTCCATCCCCTCACTTTCAGTCTGTATGTGTCCCTAGGTCTGAAGTGGGTCTCTTGTGGACAGCATATATATGGGTCTTGTTTTTGTATCCATTCACAAGCCTGTGTCTTTTGGTTGGAGCATTTAATGCATTCACATTTAAGGTAATTATCAACATGTATGTTCCTATTACCATTTTCTTAATTGTTTTGAGTTTGTTTTTGTACGTCCTTTTCTTCTCTTGTGTTTCCCACTTAGAGAAGTTCCTTTAGCATTTGTTGTAGAGCTGGTTTGGTGGTGCTGAATTCTCTTAGCTTTTGCTCATCTGTAAAACTTTTGATTCCTCCATCAAATCTGAATGAGATCCTCGCCGGATAGAGTAATCTTCGTTGTAGGTTCTTCCCTTTCATCACTTTAAGTATATCGTGCCACTCCCTTCTGGCTTGTAGATTTTCTGCTGAGAAATCAGCTGTTAAATTTACGGGAGTTCCCTTGTATGTTTTTGTCATTTTTCCCTTGCTGCTTTCAATAATTTTTCTTTGTCTTTAATTTTTGCCAATTTGATTATTATGTGTCTCAGTGTGTTTCTCCTTGGGCTTATCCTTGAAATGGACCTATTTCTTAACTTGACACATTTACCACTAAATTGTAAAAATAAACAAATAAAAAAGAACACATGAAAACTTTCCCTAATGATCCTTTGGTTGTTTAATTTTTTATTTAAAAAATATGTAAACATTACTAGATGAATTTCCCTGGATAATTTATTTATCTTCCAAACAACTTTTGCTTTTTATATGTTTCCAGAAAAAATTATAATCTTTCTGGCCAGAGTGAAGGCAGAGAAAATCATTTTTATCAAAGAAAATTAAAATACCAGGTCTTCCCCAGTGGCACAGTGGTTAAGAATCTGCCTGCCAATGCAGGAGACACAGTTTCGAGCCCTGGTCTGGGAAGATCTCACATGCGTGGAGTGACTAAGTCCGTGTGCCACAACTACTGAGCCTGCACTCTAGAGCCCATGAGTGTCAACTACTGAGCCCATGTGCCACAACTACTGAAGCCTGTGCTCCTAGAGCCCCTGCTCCACAATAAGAGAAGCCACCACAATGAGAAGCCTTGCACTGCAATGAAGAGTAGCCCCTGGTTGCTGCAACTAGAGAAAACCCACACACAGCAACAAAGACCCAATGCAGCCAAAAATAAATAACTAAAAAAAAAGAAAATTAAAATAGCAATTAATTATTGATCAAAACGTTCTTTCTTAATACAAACATCAGAGTTATTGCCATCTACCCACCTACATCCAAACCAATTCATGCCAATTATGCCACTGAGTTTATTCTAAGCAAAGTTCATCTGAAGCTGTACTTGTTATGACTTTTTTCCTTACAGGCCTACATTAAGATTTATCTCTTACAAGATATCTTGGACCTAAAATTTTGGCTTCAGCTATAGTAAAGACTAACCAATGTAAGAGATTATATTCTTCTACCTTCTCATTTAATCATATTACAAATGTAAATTTATAGTTATGGCAAGGTCCTCTTGAATACTCCAGCTTGAACTAATAATCAGGGGCTTTCTTAAAACAAAAAATATGGCTTTACCAGTGAGGGATTTGTGAGCCAGTAAGAGTGCTCCAGGATGTATTTTCTTAGCTTCACACAGAACATACTTGCTTCTGGTAATTTTCCCATTCCCTTCAGAGGAAACAAAATTCTAAAAACAAATATAAGTATATAACTACCTATTGCTTGTATATTCTTCTATGCTTGTATAATCTTCTTTTGCTCATAGGATTTTATAAGGTTGAGAAAAGGGCAAGATACATATGAAAAGCTGACCTGCTGTAAAAGTTAAAGTGGTCCCCTCACCCAGACTTTCCTGGAAGAATAAAAAATGAACTTCAGGCCTAATCCATAACATAAAAATCTCACTCCTTGTTCCCTACTAAAAAACAGGATGATTGGGAACAGTTAAGGTCTTGGATTTATATAACTCATTTTTTTCCTAAATTGCTCAATTTTTTGTACAGGTTTCAAATGTATCCCTATAAATTAAATATTAAAAGAGTGAGAGTAATAAATAAAATTTGTATTTGACTGGCTTTAATATTTTCTAGAGGTTTGTACATTAGATCTGGCACCAACCTGTGAGGTAGCTACTTTGTTGATAGATTCAAAATTGACAACAGAGTGTATAAATGGTTCCTTTTAAGGAATAGTTAATACAAATTTGCAACTGAATCTTAGATTCCATGTATCTTGTCCTTCAAATTCTTTTGACTTAACCGTTCTGCTTTCCCTGACATTTTAATCTGTTCGTTGGGATTTCATGACAAGTTCAATAACACTAAAAGAAAAGATATTGCAGTCACTAAGATTGCCTCTATGAAAAAAACTCAAAGGTAAAAGGAGCCCAAGTCACAGTCTACAAAATTTGTGCTCATTACACACTGCTGATAAAAGAATGAGAGAGAGAGAGAGAGAGAGAGAGAGAGAGAGAGAGAGAGAGAGAGAGAGAGAAACTACTCTATATTATCTAGATTAAACCTGTTTATTTTATGGGATTATTTTTCTTGGTTGTCATTATAACAATGGATACATGCCATCAGGGAGAGACAATTTTAAGAGAAAAGTAGAAAAAAAAATTAAACCAAAATACAATTTTCATAATTATTCACTGAATGTTATTGACCTAAAACAAATAGACTGCCAGCTATTTCTCCAGCGAAAATGGGTTTATTTAGTATCAGCAGAGAATTGCAGTTTGCGGTCTGCAACCATGATGAGCTATGTGCAGGTCCCCACATAGCAAAAGAAGGAGAATCCATTTATTGAGGGAGAAAAGAAAGTTGAGAGGGTAATAGTAAACAAAGGGTCCATGGCTTTACATTGGCTCAGTTGTTGCCAAAAAAAGAAGGGTCTTTCCTCTTCCTTTACGGCTCAGCTATACATGAAGAGCATGAAAGCTTCCCCTTCTGACCACCTGACTCTAATTTAATTGACATTTCTGTTTATTAATTTTTCACATTTCCCCCTTTTGATCAAGACCTTTCTCTGAAATCATTGCTGATCAAGAGCCAGGTTTACCACTCTTGAGGGACCTTTTCCACTCAATGCCAGGAAAGACCTTTCTTGAGTGTAGTGTCCCACATTGGAGGGAAAGCACACAGATAGAAACCTACTAATACCACATTCAAGTACAAGGAGGAGTAGAAGGGAGAACTCTGAGACACTCTTATTTAAAGTCCATAAGTTATCAAGATCATAGACAATGGAGTTCATTTGAAGTGTTATGTCATCATCAAAGTTTTGATGACCAGCTTCCAACTGGTCTGATTGGGATATCTTGGGAAATCTGTTTCATCAGATGTTTTCTGCTTCAATTTGGGGAAATCTTTACCTTCAGTTCACCAGATAATGTGCAGGTCCAGTCAAGTTAATTGTGGCAAATTAATCCAAGAATCTATTCCCTGGCATTTGGCAGTACAAGTATTTGTTAGCAATAGTTATTAGGGGCTTTTCCAGTGGGGTTGAAGAGAATTATTCTGGAGGTGTCTTTTCCAATAGATGAAATCTCCAGGTTGCAAATTTTGATGCTTAAGGTCTTCACCTCCTTAGGGTGCACTGTGAAAAGATTGCTCTACCAAGACATGGTTATTTTTAATTGAAGCAATTAGACCTTTGTGATATTGGAGTATCTCTCCTTTATCAATTGCTGTCAAAAGAAGCAGGAGTCCAGTGCATTGGGCATCTTGTGACTATTTCAAAAGATGAGAGTTTAACAGTTCCTAAAGGGGTGAATCTATGATCTAGAAGGACCAGAGGCAATGCTTTTGACCAAAGTATTTAGAGGATCTCTACAAATTTTGCCAATTGAGTCTTAATAATGCTGTTAGTGCATTCAACTGAACCAAAAGATTGAGGGTAGTAAACACAGTGAAAGTGCTGTAAAACTGGCCAAACAATTAAAATATTTGACCTGCAAAACACATTTCTCAGTCACTGTGAAGTTTAAGAGAAGTTCCTCAATACAGATAATCCTTTCCAAAAGGATTTTAACCACATAGTCAGCAGTAGCCTGTCTGCAAGGGAAGGCAGTGTCAAAACATACATACCATGGCTAAAACATATTTATATTCATGAGATGCAGGAAGTTGTAGGAAACCCAATTGCCAGATCTCAAATTATCCACCAGTTTAAAAGGCCCATTAGCAGTATGAACAGGCTTCCCTTGGTTGTATTTCAGACAAGTGGGGCAGTAAAGTGGGCACTTTTTACAGCTTTATTAATGTTTCCCACAGTATTGATTCATTAATGCTATAATTTGTCAGAATACCAATGGTTTAATGCCTGTACAGTGGTGAGGAATGGGGATTTTAGAATCTCTGGTAGGACTGGGTTGTTATTTCGTCTAAACTAGAGTTTACTCTTTATCAGACCAACAACTGTTGAATCTCCAGTCTTGTTTTTCCTTTTCTGAGGCCCATTGTTGGGCCTCTCTAGCCAGTTTTTCTAAGTTATCATTCAGGGAAATATCCCTTTGGTCCTGAGAAAGGTTTTTCTGCTCTTGGTTTCTTTAA
The DNA here is from genome assembly GCF_008692025.1 of Phocoena sinus. Taxonomy (NCBI): domain Eukaryota; kingdom Metazoa; phylum Chordata; class Mammalia; order Artiodactyla; family Phocoenidae; genus Phocoena; species Phocoena sinus. The sequence goes on from NC_045772.1 coordinate 69,954,252, forward strand.
GGGCAGTGCTCTCTGTAGAAATGTCAGCAAGATGATTCCCCTTAGCTTTAGAGAGTCAAGTTTAGAATGTCCCAGAATCTTAATAGCTAAAGTAGCAGGTAATAATTTCATCCAATAATTCCTGAACATAGGGGCATTTTTAAAATTTTATTTCCACCAGAAGTAAGGAAGCCATGTTGCTTCCACAACATTCCAAAATCATGAGCAACTCCAAAAGCATACCTGCTATCAGTATAAATATTGGTGGTTTTGCCCTTGGCTAAAGTACAAACCCATGTAAGAGCATATAATTCAGCCTGTTGAGCTGAAGTAGCCATAGGTAAACATCAACAACATCCAAAGGAGTTGCAATAACAGACAAAGGATTAATCTCTAAAATATACAAGCAGCTCATGCAACTCAATATCAAAAAAACAAACAACCTGATCCAGAAATGGGCAGAAGATCTAAACAGACATTTCTCCAAAGAAGATATACAGATTGCCAACAAACACATGAAAGGATTCTCATTATCACTAATCATTAGAGACATGCAAATCAAAACTACCATGAGGTATCACCTCACACTAGTCAGAATGGCCATCATCAAAAAATCTACAAACAATAAATGCTGGAGAGGGTGTGGAGTAAAGGGAACCCTCTTGCACTGTTGGTGGGAATGTAAACTGATACAGCCATTATGGAGAGCAGTATGGAGGTTCCTTAAAAAACTAAAAGTAGAACTACCAAATGACCCAGCAATCCCACTCCTGGGCATATACCCTGAGAAAACCATAATTCAAAAAGAGTCATGTACTACAATCACAATGTGCATTGCAACACTATTTACAATAGCCAGGACATGGAAGCAACCTAAGCACCCATCGACAGATGAATGGATAAAGAAGATGTGGCACATATATACCATGGAATATTATTCAGCCATAAAAAGAAATGAAATTGAGTTATTTGTAGTGAGGTGGATGGACCTAGAGTCTGTCATACATAGTAAAGTAAGTCAGAAAGAGAAAAACAAATACCATATGCTAACACATATATATGGAATCTAAAAAAAAAATGGTTCTGATGAACCTAGGGGAAGGACAGGAATAAAGATGCAGATGTAGAGAATGGGCTTGAGGACACAAGGACAGGGAGGTATAAGCTGAGATGAAATGAAAGAGTGGCATGGACATATATACACTACCAAATGTAAAATAGATAGCTAGCGAGAAGTAGCTGTATAACACAGGGAGACCAGCTTGGTGCTTTGTGACTACCCAGAGGGGTGGGATAGGGAGGGTGGGAGGGAGATGCGAGAGGGAGGAGATATGGGGATATATGTATATGTATAGCTAATTCACTTTGTTACACAGCAGACTCTATCACACAATTGTAAAGCAATTATACTCCAATAAAGATGTTTTAAAAAAATGGAGTTGCAATAACATACCCAGCACCATATTTGCCATTGTCACTCTTTAAATAAGAACCACCAGTGAACCATGAGAAGTCAGCATTACCTAAAAGATTTTCCTATAGATCATCATGAGGAGTCAGTAGGTGATCTGTCTATGTTAAGCAGTCATGAGGGAATTTGTTGATGTCAAAAGTGAGAAGAGTAGCAGGGCTCGGGTTATGGTGTAAAAGAATCATGTGAGGAGCAGTTAACAAATAGACTTCGTAAGAGGTGAGGTGGTTGACTGAGAAATGTTGAGTGTGATGAGAATTCAGGAGGGCTTTTATTGCATGAGGTGCAAAATGGTTAAGGGAGATCCCACGATTATCCTCTCAGTGACTTTAACCAATAGCTTACCATGTATTTATGTGCCATGGAAACGTTGTCACCCTGCTTGCAGACTAACAGAAATTGGACAATTTACCTCTAAATTTGCACTCATTGTCTCTAATGGTCTAGGAAACTTACAGGGCTATTGTGAAGATTAAATATCGCCCAAGTAACTAAAGTCACTTCAGGCACAGGACAGTCACTTGAGATGTGGAGTCACATCCCACAGGAACTAACACAATATCAGGCCCATTCCAGGAATTCCCTGAGTAGGATGGACTTGTCAATTAATTGGAGAGGGTGGCGGTATAACCACGATCATTCCTTCAGTGTTCCCATATTAGAGAATAATATGATTGAAGGAGGTTGACGAAGAGAAAGGAAATGGGCAGTAATTTGAGGGAAGTAGTGAGGGAAGTAAGACAATGTCATGCACAGAAATGCAAGCGTACAGTGACTGCCTTCTTAAAGAAATAGGATAACACAGGCATTGTTTTCTGGTCATAATTACAGAATTTGAGGGCTGAAAAGGGTCCCTGGAGATCCTAGACCTACTCTGTCATTGAAGAGGTAAAGCAATCAAGACTCTGGGAGAATACTGTAGAGATAGGGACAGAATTGAGTTCTGGGATCAGGCTATACAACCCCAGGAGCAGCAGGGGTCCAAATTCTCCCCTCAGACCTGACTCCCCTTTTTCTTTCCCAAGGCCACTCAGTCACTATTCCTGTCCTTGTACATGTGGATGATTACTTCACAGATTTTGAAGATTCAACATACAGATCAACAATCTGCATATAATGTATTTCCTCTTTTACCTTTTTTATTTTCACTTTTTCTTGTTCCTAAGCTTTTCTTTCTCTTTTCCTCTGTTTTACAATTCTCATGTTGAAAGACTTGGTGTCGTCCAGGCTGATGAGGCCATTGGATCTTCAATGTCTATAAATCCCTCTCCAGCCCTGCTTACCCATATTTTTGCATTGATCCAGTTTCTGACTGCCTAGTTACAATGAAAGACTGAATATACAAATGGCCCACAGCTGACCATGTGTAAAAATAGGACTCTGACCTGCAATAGGCAGCAATGAAGCCAGGAACCAACACATTATCTACAGTTTTCAGGCCAGGAAGTAGGCTTACCATGTATAAGTCAGATTAGTAGGAAGTTTGACCACTGTATCTAGCAACCATCTCAGGAATCTAAACAATAATCCTATAACAATTGGTCTAAAATGGCCATATTTATAACTGAGAGTTTTCCTAATTTTTTGTACTCACTTCCAACTTAGGACCAACCAGAGAAAGCCAAATATGCACCCCTGACAATCACATAGGATGACCTCCTTCTAGATAGCTTCATATAGCTTCCTCTTTCTACAGCCTCTAATCAGGACATAGCTGAAGACTTCCCTTCTCCCACTGTAAATATTCCCCACTCTTCTGCCTGATTTTGAGTCGCTGTCAAAATGCAAGTGATAGTGGCTGACTTCCTTACTCCAGCAAACTCTGAATAAATATTCTTGAGTTGTTCTCATTTGGTTGGCATTTGTTTATTAGACAGTTAATTATGGAGGTCCCACTGAGGCCCAGTATGAGCTTCCTGTTAGGCCAGACCCCAGCTGAGGTATGTGTGGTACCCATAGGTGCCCTTTTATGCCACGCTGCTTGCAGCTGGTAGAGTTCATGATGATGTGGTAAATCCACTGGGTCTGAACTTCACTGTCTTTGTGTGAGTTCCTAGGCTATTTATTCTGTTTGGTGCCCATTTGTTTAGCCTCCTTGGCAGAATCAGGCCATTCCTTTTCATCCCTTTTTGGTGTCTTTTGTGTTACTGTTTTGTGTTGTGCTGTGTAAAAGTGTTGTGTGTCATAAGAAGGAGAATCAGGGGAAAAAATCAAGATTAGGTCTCATGATACTTATTTGAGCTGACCTCACAGACCCTTGAGTTTAACATTCTCTTTGGACTGGCATCCACCTGGATGAACTTTGTTGAAGGCCATGAATCAAGCCAGAGGAGGTTCTCCTTCTGTCTTGATTTTTATGTTCTAAGAGAATATTCTCTCTGGTTTTCCACTGGCTGAGAGTACAGATGGTTCAGTTGGTTTAGTCTGTGTTCAGAGGCGGCTGTCATTTTGGAAGCCCAAGACATGAGGTGCACAAGCATTACATTTGTACCAACTGTCACCTTGGGGTATTTAAGTCTAAACACTCTCTTCTATCAGAAAAAAGAAAAAAATCTGATTCTTGTACGCACTCTCATTAAAATCCTAATTTTGTTCCCCTTTCTAAATGGCATAACTTCACCAAGGAAGATTTGGGTCTTCAGTGCCCGCTCTGGAGAAGACTTAGTTAGAACAAAATTGTTCATTTAAGAGGAGCCTTAGAAAAGGAAGGAAGATTTCATAAGCCCAATGGGCAGCACTTTCTGATTGATATGATGAGGACTCCAAACCAAATTCTGAATCGAAAATTTATTCCTAAAAGATTCTTTAGCCAAAGCTAATGAAAACTTTGACAAACAGGCAAAAATAAACTAGACTTATTTCCCTAGTAGATTTTCCACTCTTTGTACTCCAGTTGGATCCCTGCATCCAGTTTTCCCTCTTTATTCTTCTAATCTTTCTCCTTCTGCACCTCCACCCTCCTCTTGCTCTTGTCTAGATTCCTAACCTTTTCCCCTAAATTCTTCTAAAACACCAAAGTATCAATTGCTTCCAAATATTCATCCCTCTCATTACCAGATGTGCAGGCAACCGTAGAATTGAAGCCTTGAAACTAAGCTTAATTGAGATCTATAATGAATGACTTTCCTAACCTAAAGAAGACCAGCAAATATTCATGGATATATTTAGAATTCCTTTAGGTGCACATGACCCAGGATTACCTGACCATTATTAACTTGTATACATGTTGGTCAGACCCTCAGATGCTTAATCCTGATGGCAAAAGCTGATCGGACTGACCTGGAAAGGGACCTGCAGTTTCCTTCTTTCCACAAGAAACCAAAGGATGATAAAAGGGGGGAGGGTGTATAAAAGTAAGTCAAAATCTCCTAAAAGCCATACCTAAAATATTTCTAATAAAAATTAATAGGACCATTGTCAATCATGCAAACAGAAAAAAATTCCAGATAGACTAGAAAATAACGTCTGACAACATTCATGAGTTTAAAAAGTGCTGATGTAGCAGCACCCCTTCCATCTCACTGTGTCATTGGAGTTACACTGAAACTGGAGATCTAATTTGAAAATATTACTAAAATGGAAAATAGCCCCTTTAGCTGAACCACAAGACCTGGCAGGATATTGTGAAAGGGCTTTAGAACAAAAATGAGACCGGATGCAATACTGGCTCCGCACATCAAACAGCTAGATGGCCTATTCCCCAACCAAGATCCCACTGACAAGGATATTTGTAGCTATTGTAAATAGAAGGAACACTGGAAAAAAGATGATCTTTTCTTATGAAAGAAAATCAAGACCAAGAAAAATTCCTCAATTCAGATCAATGAGGGTGCTCTGAGGGAAAAAGCACCAAATACCCTGCCCTGCCCTTAAGGATTCAAAGAAGATGAATTAATTATAAATATTGAAGGTCATTCTCATCAAATCCTGGTAGATATTGATGCTACTATTTCTACATTATATGCTGCCACCTTTGCTCGCCCTCTTCCTTAGAGTAAACATACCATACATGTGATAGATATGTCAAATAACCACAAGTTTTCCCTGTCTCTCAGCCCTTAACCACAACTTCTCAGTCCTTGACTGAAAAGAAGTATCTTTGGTTTTCTGTGACACCATCCTACAGATTTAATTGGAAGAACCTTATTTAGCAAAAGAAATTGTAGTATTCAATGCACACTGGAGAGACTATTTCTTGAGGTCCCAGAGGACTCTTTTATTCATAATAAAGTTGTGCCTGCCCTGGATAAAGTTTGCCTCTTTCATTATATTTTATGTACACTCCACATAAGGATCTTGGCACTCTACCTGATACTCTGTGTACTAAAAATCCCACTGACATAGGCAAAATAAATGGATCAGAACATATAACATTTCAGATAGAGACTACCAAACCACTATCTAAACTCCCCCAATATCCCTTGAAGCCAGAAGCAAAGGAAAGACTCAAACCTGTAGTTAAAAACCTTACATCCAAAAGTCTTCACTCACCCTCCACTAGCCCTTGTAACACTCCTGTCTTGCCAGTGAAGACACCAGATGGATGAGGATATTGATTTTTTCAAGACCTCAGCATCATCAACAAAATTGTTAGCCTTCACTTCCTTGCAGCACCTAATCCAAATACCATCCTGTTATCAATTCCTCCACAAGCCACTTGCTTTACTATTGTGGATATTTGCTCTGCCTTTTTCAATGTGCCTCTAGACCAGGAGAGTCAATACTTCTTACCTTCACTTGGAAAGGAAAATAGTATACCTGGACAATCATGGCCCTGGAGTTCACCGAAGCCCCTTCTACTTTTCCCAGGTGCTCCATCAAGACTTTAAAAATCTAAATTTCTCTTGCAATTCAGTTCTGACACAATATGTAAGTGATCTCCTACTTTGTTCAGAGAACAGAAGCCTGTAGGAAGGATTCCACTTACTTGTTCTCAATCTTAGCTTAAAAAAAATAAAAAGGAGCATAAAGTTTCAAAAGAAATTATAATGTTGCCAGAAGCTGTTCATTATTTAAGTCATAAGATAGCAAAAGAGGACAAAACACTCTCATCCTTAAATTAAAATTATCAAAACTTTCAGAAACCTTTGAGCTCCCTTGGTGAGAATACACACTAGCAATTATGGCCATACAGTCAATACACTCAGGAACACATTTGTTCTCCCTCTGTAAATTAGTAGCTGGAAGACCCAAGTATCTAGGTATTCTAGACTCTGCCCTACTGCATATAGACATGGCAAAGTATTGCAAAGGACTCTTGTACTATATACCCAATACTTTCACCAACAGGTTAAGGCTGTGTTTTCTCAACATCACCTAAAAAGTGTCTTCATGATTTTCAAACGAAGATTTTGTCTACTGGAAGACTGCTTTTAAAGAAAAACTGCTCTTAAACCTCATTGGAAGAGGCCCTATCAGGTACTGTTAAAAACAAAGTGGTGAAACTCCTAGGAGTTTGTCTTCAGGTTCATATTTCACAACTAAAAAAAAAAAAAAATCCGAATTCCGAATTCCACACAATTGGAAAGCTACTGGAATTAGGAGGCCTCAAAAGGAGGATTCTCAGAGATTCTCCAGAAGCAGCCAGTCTTCAGAAGCAGACAGCTGACCCAACCTTCAGAACAAGCAAGTGATGATGGAGAATGGACAGCGTTCACCCAAGGCATTGAACCAAGACACCTATCTAATTTCATTTTTGTTTCTTATCTGCTTTCTTATAATGAGTCTTCTCATTTTCGACAGACTCGTTGCCATCCACCCATAGTGATCCTTTTGTTATTTTTGTCCCTACTTATTATAATTGTTAGGTCAGAACATGGTCAAACAGTTGCCACTTCCCCCAGTCTTCCTGTCTGCTGGATAAGCCATCTACCACCAGACCTCATAATAAAAACCTTTGGGAAATTCTGGTTTCATAAAATGAGACCACAGGTAATCTTAGACAATAGCATTCCTACTTTCACCTACATGTTCAGTTGATTCTAAACAAGTCAATCTGTGACTTTTCTACTGTCCCCCTCTCCCAGAAAAAAATCCAATTGTCACAATCTATTGATAAGACTCTAGGTAATTATAAATTTAAATTCAACAATCTTTGTAGGGCAATGGGTTAAATGCTTATCACCAAGGAGAAACTGATAGAAATCCAAATACATGACCCAGCTAGTGTAGGTCCTTGGTTTTGGCCCTGTTCAGTAAACAACTCCTTTTCCCCCAGATCTCCACATGTGTCTTCTGGATACTACCTCTACTGTGGCCAGGAGGCCCAGTCCTGTTCACCTCCAACTAACACTCAAGCATTTTGGGGATAGTGGATCAAGACTTGTTTATACAGAGAGACCCTAATTCTAGAAATCACCAAGGTTGGAAATTCTAACTCATATTTGAGCTCTAAAATCAATGAACACCTTTGATTATTCAGGCACACTTCTTGAAGGAATTATTGGCTCACTTATGCAAACAATTGGAGCAGTGTTTTCTTTGGTGGGAATCACGTGAATGAAGAAAGGGTGAAAGAAACCTATCTCTAACTTTGACAAAAGTTATTGATAATGTAACCTCTGTCCTAGATGGAATTCAGATCAGTATCAACTCACTGGCATTGAGTAGTGATGCACAGTCACATTGCTCTAGATTTTTTGTTGGCTATTCATGGTGGCATCTGTACTATTGCTAATACTTGTGCTTGGATCAATAAAAACAGACTAGGTGAAATAGGCTATGAATTGCCTTAAGGAAAAAGCTGTTCAGCTTTCTAAGTTTGATCCTCATGGCTTATAGGATTTTTTCTTTTGATCTTGATTGGGCAGTGTTGTTCCTGATTTTGAAGCACCTTACGTTGACTACTGTGTTTTTTTCGTAGTGGTTATAATGATGGCCCATTGCATTCTCTCCGGAGTTTTAAATGTAGATGCTCTCTCATCATCTGGTTGCCATGATGACAAGAAAAAGGTCAGGAAGATCTTTCGATACAGTTGGCTATGAAGACAACAAGACGATGTCTGACAGTGAAGTTCAGACATTCTAATGTCTGACATGTCTAATGTCTAGCAAAGTCTGACATGTCTAATGTCAGACATGTCTAATGTCTTTGCTAGACATGTCTAATGTCTAGCAAAGTTCTAATTTGTTCTGAATTTGTCATCCTCTCACATGTGAGATAATCACCAAAATGGGGGACTGAGAATAGAAGATACAAATGCACAGTGCCCAGAACTTATATAGAAAAAGGACTCTGACAAGCAACCTGCAGCAACAAGCCAAGGAAATCAATCCATTACCTACAGTTTCCAGACTAGTATCTGTAAGTCAGATTTGTAGGAAATCAGACCACTGTCTTGAGCAACCAGCCCAGGAACTTAAACAATAACCCCTGTAACAATTGATCTGAAATGGCCATGGCTTTATTTATAACTGAGAGATTCCCTAATGTTTATCCCCAGTTCCAACTTAGGTCCAACATATAAAGCCAAATCTGCAACCTTATCAATCAATGGGATTCCCTGCTTCTAGAGAGCCCACCTATAGCTTCCTCACGCCATTAGCCGCTAATCAGGGCATGCCTGAAGCCTTCTGTTTTACCTCAATGAAGCTTCCCCAACTCTTCTGCCTGCCTTTGAGTCTTTGCTCAAATGAAGATGACAGTGGCTGACTTTAGTCACCTTTAGTTGTTATTATTTGGTTGGTCTTCATTTATTTCCACAGCATCATTAAATCATGTTGAGTAACCCTGAACGGCCTAGGCAGGGAGCTGGGCTAGGATTCAGAAGTACTGTGATGACCCTGTTGAAGGGAGACCCAATATAGTCTGGTTCTGGCCAGGTACCTTCCACAGAGATGTCTTCCTGATTTTGTTGGTTCTGGACATGCACAATTTTGGTTGCTTCCCTTCAACTGTTGAGACTTCTCCAGCAGGAATCTCGTTCCAGAAATTATCTTGTCTTTGTTTCAAGAGAAATCCAGCAAGTAATAGGGGATAAAGAGAAGGATAAGAGGAAATATGAGTATGAAACAGGTAGGAAGATGAAGGGAAAGCAAATAAGCATTCACATATCCTACGGTTCCTGTAAAAATGTTTGGCACTTCAGTAAAACAACAAAACTGAGGCACTGCTGCATGTGACCATGCAAGGGATGCAAGGGGCAACAATAAGAAGATGGTTAATATCAGTGCAGGCAAATGAAAAATATACTTAGAACATCGTCCCAGGGAATGGACACGCATTTCATATAAGCTTCTAAGGTTGCTCTGCCAAGCCCTTCAGTGGCTCCTTCATTAGGAGGAGAGGGCTTTAGGTTCCTGCAAAGCATCAGGTGGGGAGCTTTTGTGGTATTCTCTTCACATTGTATTCTTTGTGAAGAGTGCCCTAGATTGTTCAACATCTCTCCCTGCAGGACCCAATGCTGCTCACTCAACACTTTTAAGATCAGAAGGGAGTTGGGTGTGGGGATACAGTATATGATGGCCTTGACTTCTCCTACTTCAGGCCTCCCAGGGAAAAAGCTGAAGAGGACAGAGGCACAGTGGGGTAGCTCCTCATGCAATCAGGTTAGCTTGCCTGCCCTGGCTTTGCATCCCTCTGGGCTCTTAGTAGGCCTTGACCTCAAGTAAGGGACACTTGGGATTTGTCCAAACCCTGAAGCCTCCTCAGCTCTGTGAAGTCCTGTAGAAGGCCTGGGTCACCTAGTGGTACTGCTTCTCAGGCTGATGTGGTATAGATTCTTTTGCATGTAAATAACATTCACGTCAAACACAAAAACACGAAGGAAATTCAATGCAATGCTCACTTGCAGTGAGTTACAGGGAAAGGATTGCAAGTTAATTATGTTCCTCTTATTTATCCCCTAATTTTGTAACTAAATAAAATGAATATACCTGATTCTGTTACATTTTAAGAAGCAGTGCCTTCTATAACCTTTTCATGTTGGAATATACTAAAGCCATTACATTTATGTTTTTATTACCAGGGCATAATTTATTTTTTTTTTTAATTTAAAGGCATAAGCAAAGTTTGGTTTTAGTCTTAGAAAAAAATAGAGATTTTAAAAGAAAAATGAAAGTGCTCCAAGAGACTGTCCAGTTTCAATACGAAAATCTCATGGTTAGATTATATTAAGGGTAGGGATAGAAAAACATGGGCATCACGTCCACTCCTGTGTCATCAGACATTGCTCCCCTGGGCCCAGAGTTCTGGCACTGGCTTTTTCATCCTGGAGTCCTAGAGCCTCTCCTTTCCTGAACATCAGTTTCACAGTAGAGGGACCAGTCACCTGAAGGCTGCCTTGCCAAATACCCAAGTTAAATTGCTTTGGTGGGACATTTGTAGAAACTCTAAGCAGGCAGCCAACACCCTCTGCAGAGAGCAGCAAAATGTCCTCGTTGCACTGTGAACTTAATCCCTAGGGAGTGGGGTCACTTCTCCAGGGCCTGAGGGCCCTCCTGGATTCTGCACACCCCAACCGTGGTAGCCTCTACTCCACCTGTCTCTCCCCTTCCCAGAGATTCTAGCACCTGTGTTTATGTGGAAGATTCTGGCATGGATACCTGTGCAGGCCAAGACCTGGAGACCTCTGCCTGAATCTCAGAAGGGATTGAGTTTGCAGTGTCAGGCAGCTTAAATCAGGCCAAGGAACAGGAGACTCTTCACTGCTCTTCCTCTCCCAAGTCAACTAATTTAATGCCAGTTAATTAGTTTCTGAATTGTAGAGATTCAGAATTAAATATATATATATATATATATATATGTTTATGCTGAAGATTTTTACATAAAACAATTTACTACATTTCATTTTAAAAATATTTTACATAAAACACATAAATAGAAAATAAAGTTAGTAGATCTTACCAAATGATTATAATCATTATATTCTTAATGAAGGATTATAAACAGTCACCCTAATGTGACCACCAAGGCCACTACTTCTCTTATGTAACCTTCACTGAATCTCAAATGAAAAAGACAAACAAACAAAGTTTTGTACTTACATCAATGTCTTTCGAGGAATTTTATTTTCTGAAGTTTTTTCATTCCTCTGGAGTGAGATCATGGGAACAGTATTACCTGAGGTCTTGCATGATGACTTGGATGTCAGTGCATTTTACCCCTGAAAGTTACTTTTGCTGAGTATCAAATTCATGGCTCACATTTCTGTCTGTAAATATTGTACTCTGTTTTCTTCTTGTACAAATTACTGCGAAAAGGCTGATGAGATTCTAATTCTCTTTCCCTTGTATGTCACTTGCTTTTTTGTTCCTAGATGACCAAACAATTTTTCTTTCTTGAAAACCCAGTAATTTCAGTGGCATATGCCGTGCTGTTAGTGATTCCAAATTCAATATTCAGTGTGCCTTTTTTATATTTTTTAACATCTTTATTGGAGTATAATTGATTTACAACGTTGTGCTAGTTTCTGCTGTATAACACAGTGAATCAGCTTTACCTACACATATATCCCCTTACCCCCTCTCTCTTGCATCTCCCTCCCACACTCCCTATCCCACCCCTCTAGGTAGTCACAAAGCATCAAGCTGATCTCCCTGTGTTATGCAGCTTCTTTCCACTAGCTATCTATTTTATATTTGGTAGTGTATATATGTCCATGCCTATCTCTCACTTTGTCCCAGCTTACCCTTCCCCCTCTCCATGCCCTCAAGTACATTTTCTACATCTGTATCTTTATTCCTGACCTCACTCTAGGTTTTTCAGCACCATTTTTTTTGTAGATTCCATATATATGTGTTAGCATATGGTATTTGTTTTTCTCTTTCTGACTTACTTCACTCTGTATAAAAGACTCTAGGTCCACCCACTTCACCACAAATAACTCAATTTCATGTCTTTTTATGGCAGAGTAATATTCCATTGTATATATGTGACACATCTTTATCCATTCATCTGTCAATGGACACTTAGGTTGCTTCCATGTCCTGGCTATTGTAAATAGAGCTGCAATGAACATTGTGGTAGATGACTCTTTTTGAATTATTGTTTACTCAGGGTATATGCCCAGTAGTGGGATTGCTGGGTCATATGGTAGTTCTCCTTTTAGTTTTTTAAGGGACCTCCATACCGTTATCCACAGTGGCTGTATCAATTTTTTTTCCCACCAACAGTGCAAGAGGGTTCCCTTTTCTCCAGCATTTATTGTTTGTAGATTTTTTGATAATGGCCATTCTGACTGGTATGAGATGATACCTCACTGTAGTTTTGATTTGCATTTCTCTAATGATTAGTGATGTTGAGCATCCTTTCATATGTTGTTGGCAATCTGTATATCTTCTTAGGAGAAATGTCTGTTTAGGTCTTCTGCCCATATTTCTATTGGGTTGTTTGTTTTATTGATATTGAGCTGCATGAGCTGTTTGTATATCTTGGAGAGTAATCCTCTGTCAGTTGTTTCATTTGCAAATATTTTCTCCCATTCTGAGGATTGTCTTTTTGTCTTGTTTATGGTTTCCTTAGCTGCGTAAAAGCTTGAAGTTTCATTAGATCCCATTTGTTTATTTTTGTTTTTATTTCCATTTCTCTAGGAGGTGGGTCAAAAAGGATCTTGCTGTGATTTATGTCATAGAGTGTTCTGCCTATGTTTTCCTCTCAGAGTTTTATAGTGTCTGGCCTTACATTTAGGTATTTAATCTGTTTTGAGTTTATTTTTGTGTATGGCGTTAGGGAGTGATCTAATTTCATTCTTTTACATGTAGTTGTCCAGTTTTCCCAGCACCACTCATCGAAGATGCTGTCTTTTCTCCATTGTATATTCTTGCCTCCTTTATCAAAGATAAGGTGACCATATGTGTGTAGGTTTATCTCTGGGCTTTCTATCCTGTTCCATTGATCTGTATTTCTGTTTTTGTGCCAGTACCATACTATCTTGATTACTGTAGCTTTGCAGTATAGTCTGAAGTCAAGGAGTCTGATTCCTCTAGCTCCTTTTTCTTTCTCAAGATTGCTTTTGCTATTCGGGATCTTTTGTGTTTCCATACAAATTGTGAAATTTTTTGTTCTCGTTCTGTGAAGAATGCCATTGGTAGTTTGACAGGGATTGCACTGAATCTGTAGATTGCTTTGGGTAGTATAGTCATTTTCACAATGTTGATTCATCTAATCCAAGAACATGGTATATCTCTCCATCTGTTCGTAGCATTTTCAATTTCTTTCATCAGTGTCTTACAGTTATCTGCATACAGGTCTTTTGTCTCCTTAGGTAGGTTTTTTCCTAGATAATTTATTCTTTTTGTTGCAATGGTAAATGGGAGTGTTTCCTTAATTTCTCTTTCAGATTTTTCATCATTAGTGTATAGGAATGCAAGAGACTTCTGTGCATTAATTTTGTATTCTGCTACTTTACCAAATTTATTGATTAGCTCTAGTAGCTTTCTGGTAGCATCTTTAGGATTCTCTATGTATAGTATAATGTCATCTTCAAACAGTGGCAGCTTTACTTCTTCTTTTCCGATTGGGATTCCTTTTATTTTTTTTCTTCTCTCATTGCTGTGGCTAAAACTTCCAAAACTATGTTGAATAATAGCTGTGAGAGTGGACACCCTTGCCTTATTCCTGATCTTAGTGGAAATGCTTTCAGTTTTTCACCCTTTAGAAGGTGTATGACTCTGGGTTTGTCATATATGGCCTTTATTATGTTGAGGTAAGTTCTCTCTATGCCTACTTTCTGGAGGGTTTTTATCATAAATGGGTGTTGAATTTTGTTGAAAGCTTTTTCTGCATCTATTGAGAAGATCATATGGTTCTTATCCTTCAGTTTGTTAATATGGTGTATCACATTGATTGATTTGTGTATATTGAAGAATCCTTTCATTCCTGGGATAAACCCCACTTGATCATGGTGTATGATCCTTTTAATGTGCTGTTGGATTCTGTTTGTTAGTGTTTTGCTGAGGACTTTTGCATCTATGTTCATCAGTGATATTGGCCTGTGGTTTTCTTTTTTTGTGACATCATTTTCTGTTTTTGGTATCAGGGTAATGTGGCCTCATAGAATGAGTTTGGGAGTGTTCCTCCCTCTGCTGTATTTTGGAAGAGTTTGAGAAGGATAGGCGTAAGTTCATCTCTAAATGTTTGATAGAATTCACCTGTGAAGCCATCTGGTCCTGAGCTTTTGTTTGTTGGCAGATTTTTAACTGCAGTTTCAATTTCAGTGCCTGTGATTCATCTGTTTGCTTTCTATTTCCTCCTGGTTCAGTCTTGGAAGGTTGTGCTTTTCTAAGAATTTGTCCATTTCTTCGAGATTGTCCATTTTATTGGCATAGAGTTGCTTGTATTAATCTCTCATGATCCTTTGTATTTCTGCAGTGTCAGCTGTTACTTCTCCTTTTTTATTTCTAATTCTGTTGATTTGAGTCTTCTCCCTTTTTTTCTTGATGAGTCCAGCCAGTGGTTTATCAATTTTATCTTCTCAAAGAACCAGCTTTTAGTTTTATTGATCTTTGCTCTTGTTTCCTTCTTTTCATTTATTTCTGATCTAATTTTTATGACTTCTTTCCTTCTGCTAACTTTGGGAGGTTTTTGTTCTTCTTTCTCTAATTGTTTTAAGTGTAAGCTTAGGTTGTTTATTTGAGATTTTTCTTGTTTCGTGAGGTAGGATTTTATTGATAAAAAATTCCCTCTTAGAAGTAGTTTTGCTGCATCTCATAGGTTTTGGGTTGTGTTTTCATTGTCATTTGTTTCTAGGTATTTTTTGATTACCTCTTTGATTTCTTCAGTGATCTCTTGGTTATTTAGTAGTGTATTGTTTAGCCTCCATGTGTTTATATTTTTTGCATTTTTTTCCCTGTAATTGATATCTAGTCTCATAGCATGTTGGTTGGTAAAGATACTTGATATGATTTCAGTTTTCTTAAATTTTCCATGGTTTGATTTGTGACCCAAGATATGATCTATCCTGGAGAGTGTTCCATGAGCACTAGAGAAGAAAATGTATTCTGTTGCTTTTGGATGGAATGTCCTATAATATCAATGAAGTCCATCTTGTTTAATGTTTCATTTAAAGCTTGTGTTTCCTTATTTATTTTCATTTTGGATGATCTGTCCATTGGTGAAAGTGGGGTGTTACAGTCCCATACTATGATTGTGTTACTGTCGATTTCCTCTTTTTTTTTTTTTTTTTTTTTTTTTTTTTTTTTTTTGCAGTATGCGGACCTCTCACTGTCGTGGCCTATCCCACTGAGGAGCACAGGCTCCAGACGTGCAGGCTCAGTGGCCATGGCTCATGGGCCCAGCCGCTCTGCGGCATGTGGGATCTTCCTGGACTGGGGCATGAACCCGTGTCGCCTGCATCGGTAGGCGGACTCTCAACCACTGCGTCACCAGGGAAGCCCTCGATTTCCTCTTTTATAGCTGTTGGCATTTGCCTTATGTACCGAAGTGTTCCTATGTTGGGTGCATATATATTTATAATCATTACATATCTTCTTTGGTTGATCCATTGATCGTTATGTAGTGTCCTTCTTTGTCTCTTGTAATTGTCTGTATTTTAAAGCCTATTTTGTCTGATATGACAATTGCTACTCTAGCTTTCTTTGATATCCATTTGCATGGAATATCTTTTTCCATCCCCTCACTTTCAGTCCCCCTGAAAGTGGGTCTCTTGTAGACAGCACATATACAAGTCTTGTTTTTGTATCCATTCAGCCAGTCTATGTCTTTTGGTTGGAGCATTTAATCCATTTACACTTAAGGTAGTTATTGATATGTATGGTCCTATTACCATTTTCTTAATTTTTTACCATTTTTTTTGTTGGTCTTTTCCTTCTCTTGAGTTTCCTGCCTAGAGAAGTTCCTTTAGCATTTGTTGTAAAGCTGGTTTAGTAGTGCTGAATTCTCTTAGCTTTTGCTTGTCTGTTAAGGTTTTAATTTCTCCATTGAATCTGAATCAGATCCTTGCTGGGTAGAGTCATCTTGGTTGTAGGTTGTTCCCTTTCGTCACTTTAAATATGTCTTGCCACTCCCTTCTGGCTTGCAGACTTTCTGCTGAAAGATCAGCTGTTATCCTTATGGAGATTCCCTTGTATGTTATTTGTTGTTTTTCCCTTGCTGCTTTTAATATTTGGTCTTTGTATTTATTTTTTTGATAGTTTGATTAATATGTGTCTTGGCATGTTTCTCCTTGGCTTTATCCTGTATGGGATGCTCTGCATTTCCTGGACTTGATTGACTATTTTCTTTCCTATATTAGGGAAGTTTTCAACTATAATCTCTTCAAATATTTTCTCAGTCCCTTTCTTTTTCTCTCCTTCTTCTGGGACCCCTATAATTCGAATGTTGGTGTGTTTATTGTTGTCCCAGAGAGCTCTGAAACTGTCCTCAATTCTTTTCATTCTTTTTTCTTTATTCTACTCTGCAGTAGTTATTTCCACTATTTTATCTTCCAGGTCACTTGTCCGTTCTTCTGTCTCAGTTATTCTGCTATTGATTCCTTCTAGACAATTTTTAATTTCATTTATTTTGTTGCTCATCACTGTTTGTTTGCTCTTTAGTTCTTCTAGGTCCTTGTTAAACATTTATTTTCTCCATTCTATTTCCAAGATTTTGGATCATCTTTACTAACACTACTCTGAATTCTTTTTCAGGTAGACTGCGTATTTCCTCCTCATTTGTTTGGTCTGGTGAGTTTTTACTCTGCTCCTCCATCTCCTGAATATATCTCTGTCTTCTCACTTTGCTTAACTTACTGTGTTTGGGATCTCCTTTGTGCAGGCTGCAGGTTCATAGTTCCCATTGTTTTTGGTGTCTGCCCGCAGTGGGTAATGTTGGTTCAGTGGCTGGTGTAGGCTTCCTATTGGAGGGGACTAGTGCCTGTGTTCTGGTGGATGAGGCTGGATCTTGTCTTTCTGGTGGGCAGGACCATGTCTGGTGGTGTGTTTTGGGGTGTCTGTGAACTTATTATGATTTTAGACAGCCTCTCTGCTAATGGGTGGTGTTGTGTTCCTGCCTTGTTAGTTGTTTGGCATGCGGGGTCCAGCACTGTAGTTTGCTGGGTCTTAGCATTGAGACAGAGATCTCTGGGAGAGCTCTTGCTGATTAATATTACATGGGGCTGGGAGGTCTCTGGTAGTCCAATGTCCTGAACTCAGCTCTCCCACCTCAGAGGCTCAGGCCTCACACACCTTTGGGAAGCCTGAGGTCTTCTGCCAGCATTCGGTAGGTGTTCTGTAGGAGTTGTTCCACATGTATATGTTTTTTTTTTTTTTTGGTATGGGGGCCTCTCACTGTTTTGGCCTCTCCCGTTGCGGAGCACAGGCTCTGGATGCACAGGCTCAGCAGCCATGGCTCATGGGTCCAGCCACTCCGTGACATGTGGGATCCTCCTGGACCAGGGCACGAACCCATGTCCCCTGCATTGGCAGGCGGACTCTCAACCACTGAGCCACCAGGGAAGCCCCGTACATGTATTTTTTATGCATTTGTGGGGAGGAAGGTGATCTCCACGTCTTACTATTCTGCCATCTTGAAGCATCCAGTGTGCTTTTTTTAATATGCAGTTTCAAAACTTTTTTTTTAATTTCCAGTAATAATTTCAAGTCATATTGGACAGCTTCCCAATTCCCTGCATCTGAGTGATTATCATTTATTTATTTCCTCACTGAGTTCCTTGTTGAGAGACATTTAGTCTATTTCTCAACATTTCTTGTTTCAGGCAATGGTGCAATTACACTAGATCTTAGACCTCCAGGGCCAGTGTATCTACAGGAAACTCACATAATGTGAAATCACCGAGCCCATGGGAATGTGTAGATTCAGTGTTAGCAATAGTGAAAGGGTCAAGAGGTTCAGTGAAACAAATTTGGTAATATACTGAAAATTGTTGAAGTTGGGTAATGGGTAGTATGTGTTCATTATGCAATCCTTTCCCCTTTGTGTATGTTTGAAATTTCTCATAATAAAAGGGTTTTTTAAGGCTTGGTTCTTGGTGTTCTGTATGATTTAAAAATTACAGGAAAAAAAGGCTGGTTTGTTCTCAGGTAAATGGCAATTTAGTAGAAAGGATGAGATATATAAAAAAATAACTCCAGCACAAAGTAGAGACTTCTAGAAAGAGAACTTAGAAAACAGAAAGAAGGCAGGATAAAGAAAAGATTCCTGGTGTAGGTGACATTTAAGTTGGATCTTGGTGAGAGGAAAATGACAGTGATGTCAGCCTGGGATGGAAGTTTATGTGGAAAGACAAGGTGGAAAGTTTCAGAGCACAGGTGAGGGCTGCAGAGTGAGTTTTAACTGGATATTGTGATGCTTAGAAATAAAAAAAAGTGAGGTCAGTTCATTCACTCTACATGTATTTCTTGAAAATGTATGATGTCCAGGTTTTGTCCTACTAGGGAAACAACTGTGAGAACAACAACAACAAGAATATCCACCTTGTGTAGTTTTCATTCAACTGAAGGGATTCAGTCAGATAGTAAACAAATAAATCAATAAATATTACTGCAATTTTGGAGAAAAATAAATCAGGGAAGGAGATCAGGGTGAAGGGAAGGGGTTGTATATTAAATAGGCTTTATTTCCTGAGAAGGTGACACTTGTACATAGACTTTAAGGAGGTGAGGATATGAGCCAGGCACATCTGAGTGAAGAGCATTCCAGGTAGAGGGACAGCAGGTGCAAAGCCTTAGGGCAAGGGTGTGACTAGTGTGTCTGAGCAGAAGCCAGGAGGTCCTGTGCTGGGCAGGAGTGAAGTGAGAGGCAGAAGGGTAATAGGAGAAGAGTCAGATGAAGGGGGGCCCAACTGTATAGGGCCTCAGGGGACACTGTGTGAGATGCCATCCTTTGGAAGGTGCTCAGCAGAAAAGGGACATGATCTCATTAATGTTATAAATGAGTTACTGAGGCAGCTGTGCTGAGAATAGCCTTTCCGGGGTGAGGATGGGAAACAAGAGTTGATGAAAGGGGACTAGTTAGATGAATCTTGCAATAATTCAAGCAAGAAATAAGGAGGCTTGGGACCAGACTGGTTGCAGTGGAGATAGTGATAAGGGTTATGATGCTGGACATATTTTGATGATAGAACTGATGAAGTTTGCCAACAGTTTGGATGTGGCATGTGAAACAACTGGTCAACCAGCATGATTCCAAGGTCACTGTCCTGTCAGAAAGGATGGAGTTGCTATTAACAGAGATGGAAACAATGCAGGTGGAGCATATCTGAGTAGATTTAGGAAGATCAGGTTTTCAGCTTTGGACATGTTAAGACTGAGCTTTTTATTGTACAGCCTTGTGATAATGTTAAGTAAGAATCTGGTGATCTGGGGTAGATATGTGAGCTCTAGATAGAAATGACAGAATTGACACAGGGCCATACCAGATCAGAACGATGGAAAACTATCAGCATAGAGATTTCCTGAATTAAATAGAGCGAAAAATAGGAGAGATTCAGTGATCCACTTCAAATTTCTTTTCAAACTTTTGTTTCAAAGGTTTGGAGGACACTGGGATTGAGTTTGAACTCTTTGGCATGCTTTCTAGGTGCACCCCCTACAGAAGCTTCATGCTAAAGAGAAAAGCAGAAATGACGTCCTTGGAGAAGTCGTGGCTGGGGTCTATGGACAATGGCTTCTGCTCCTCTACTAGACACAGGATTAACATAGCCTAACATTACCTTCCTCTCTTGGCCCCTGCAGCCCTAACAACACATTGGTGCCCAATGCCCTTTAATAAGCCCCTCTCTTTGAAACACTGGAGTGATTTCTAATAGTCTTGTCAGTCATAGTAAATGGGTAACACTATTGGATAAATGGTGTTGAGAAAACTGATGAACCGTTATGTAAATTATAGATAGATCTCAATGTAATATGTCATCATAACATAAATTATAATATCACTTTCTTCACTCCATTCCAGTTAGTCCTTTTATTTTAAGGACTTCCTTCAGCCCATGCATCTAAAAATGAGACACAGGACCTCACTATAGTCTCATCTTTCAACCCTCTTATACTATCTAACAACCCAGATTTCTTCTCTTCTAACCCCTCACCATTGCTCTGTCCTTGACTCTCTCTTCAACCACTTTATTGTATTTCATATAAACTCTGAAAACGGTGCTCTCATTGGGCCCTCGTCTGACTCATTCTCCCACTAACTACCTCCAAATGTGCCCCATTGAGAGTCTTCTGGCTACTCTCCTACTTAGATTTTTCAAGACTTGCTGTTGCCTGAAGTACAAGTGCATATTCCAAAAACTGAGATGGGAAAACCTTAATGGTCCATGACTCACTCTTCCAAAGGAGAGAGAAAATAAGGTACACATCCCATACATCACTCAACACCCCCAGCCAGGCCTGAGGTCGACTTTGCAATTCAAACACATTGATATTCCTGTAGCAAAATGTGTAGAAATTTATGTCAAGGAGAGTGTAAAAAGAGTATAAACGGATTCTCTTCAGTTGAGGTCAGGTTTGCTGCCGTTTCAGTTTTGGTGCCAAATTTAAGAAGAAAGCCTTTCACTGGTAAGAGCTTTATGGATTTTGAATTGTGGGAAAGGTCTCTAGATTAGTGCCTGAAGAAAGAAAGTGATGTGCTATTTTCAGCACAACCCTATCATGCTTCAAGTGAACCAAGAGCAGGTAGGAACAAAACAGTCTTGACTTCCTTCATCACAGGGCTTCAAGGCTGAAAGGGAAAGTGACCACTATGCAAATGGTACACAAATCTATGAATAGTTACAAGTATGTTTATTGCTTTGAAAGAGAAGTGCAGGAGGCATGGGGGATTTAAGTCACGCACCCTGACACAGGAATGGAAAAAAGGGTTCCTTGATAGAGCAACATTTCAGGTAGACACTAGGCTTGATTATCTCATAACTGTTCTATAAGTGTTCTTCAGTGTTTGTGCTTACTTGTCAAACAGCTCATGAAGGCAGGAGTCCAACCCACATTTACCTTGCACTTGGCCTTATGCCAAAAGGCAACATTTCTTATATCACCTGTGTTGGAGTTATAGCTCTGCAACTATTTTTAAAACTGGTCTATGCATGTAGAAATTTTAAAACCTGCAATTTTTTGGACATTCTTCCCATTGAGCAGTGGGGTCTAGGCCCCTCCCTATAACCAGAGCTGACATGCTTCTTACTTGTCACTGACAGATGTTCTGGAAATAACACTGTGTAGTGTCCAAGCTTATGGTAAAAAAGGCCATGAGGCTCTGCCTGGACACTTGTCTGTGCTACATTCAGCCACCGTGGAAGAGTTCTGAATGCCCTGAGCCTGTCCTGCATTGAGGAAGGACAGCCACATGGAGAGGTCTCATGGAGTCAAACCCTGCAGACATGGGAGTGAAGTCAGCTAGAGGATTCCAATCCCTGGATGTCAAGGGAGCCCAATCCCGTGAGTCTTCTCTGCTGAAGCCCCACCATCATAGAGCAGATGTGCCCTGAGTTCCTTACCTTGTGACCATGAGCAAAATAAAGTGGTGTCTCATTCCACTATTATGGGGAGTTCATTTTTAAAAAATTTTATAGTAAGAACAAAAAGAATGACACATCTGTACAAAATTCAAAAGGAAGAATAGAATGTACATTAATATCTGAATTTTCTTCCTTCTCTGTTCTGCAGCCTTCCAGGTTCTGTCTCTGGAAGGAAACATTGCTAAGTTTCTGTGTTCCTTCCAGATTTATTAATTGAACTTTCATATAGCAGTGATACTGAGACAAGCATTTTTCTAAGGGATTTACCTGTATTTACTCATTTATTCTTATTTACCATGGATACTCAGGTGACAGCAGGAAGAGAAGTCCTCTCTTCACTCTGACTGCTCCTCGTAAATGGGAATGTGAATTGCTCTTTGTTACTGGCTTTTGAATGCTGTTCCTCAAATCAGATGGTTATATTTTTCTTATTATATCCC
The DNA here is from genome assembly GCF_008692025.1 of Phocoena sinus. Taxonomy (NCBI): domain Eukaryota; kingdom Metazoa; phylum Chordata; class Mammalia; order Artiodactyla; family Phocoenidae; genus Phocoena; species Phocoena sinus. The sequence continues at coordinate 69,976,553 of NC_045772.1, forward strand.
CTAATTCTTTTTTACTTTCTCTCCCAATTTTCTATCTACACACACACACACACACACACACACACACACACACACACACACACACACATTTTTTCTATCAAGCTGGGAGGCATTACAATTCTTCACCAAGAGCAATGTAATATTACCTGATTTTTTTCCACCCTTACTCAGTCACTCCCTCAACTGAGTAATCCTTGGAGAAAATATGCCACTGTCTATATTTTTTATATCCCATCAATAATCCATTTGATATATTAGTTCTAGATATTTAGGGTGAATCAGCAGGGACAGAGATTTATACTATAGCATTCCACACCTTGAAGGGAAGGATACTTACATTGTTTTAAATATGGCAACTCTCTGATCTTTCTCCTAAAATTTCACTATTCATGTTTCAAGGGCCTAATTACTTACCTTCCAATAGCCAGTTTTATAACATTATCATAAGAATGGGTGTAATTTGGTGTTGAATTATGAACCAGAACACGCATTTAATCCGAGTTTTGGGTTATCTAAATGTCTTCACTTAGAAAAGCATTGATTATATGTTTTCACCCAACCCACTGGTGATTCTCTTTTCTTAATTGCTCAGTGAATAGCTGGTCTTTTACATACACAGTGACAGGAAAAATGTTCAGTGCATTCACAGAGACTGAGAAATAATTAAGTATATAGATTTAGTTTATAGATTATTTTAGAGAAAAAGGAGGTACACAGAAAATGAGAGGATTTACATAATTTGATAAATACATGCTTAGAGAGAGAAATATGAATTTTTAAAATTGAATTTCTATTGATACTGATTTTTATTTCATGTTGAACAAATAGTTTGATCTAGAAATATCTGGTGACTCAGGAATAGTAGGAATGGGTGGAGATGGGATTTCAATCAAGAGTGGAAGCTCTTTACATTTTCAACGTGTGAGCTCTGTCCCTATCACTCAGAAATTTTCACTATCAGCTATATTTTTCACTATCAGGTTGTTTTTTTCCTCATATAACTTGTTTCCATTAAAGGAGGGCAATGTGTGGGGCTGGGATTCAACTTTTGAAACAAAACCTGCGCTCTGAAATGCCACAGTTGTCCATGGAAACACACACCTGTCTAGACAGCAGCAGTTGGACCCATAGTGTGCAGAGTTCTGTTTACTCTGAAAGTTCTATGATGATCCATCGCCATGGTAATGTGATGATGCACATCTTTCTTTCTGGTCCAACTCACACTGTGAGCTGAGAGTTTCAAATTTGGTAATAAGTGAGAAGCTCATAGCTTCCCACCTGGAGTATTCAAGAATGGGAAATCTGTACTGCTATTCTGGAGGTATGTTCATAACTCTTTTCTGAGTGCTGTTCCTTAAAATGAGCTGGTTAACTTTCACTGACAATATTTTCTTCATTTCTCTTTATTCCACCCACTCCAGTTTGTCTACAGAGTTATAAATGTATTTTATAGTTTTGCTATATTACTTTTTATATTTTTTTATTCTTACATCTAGCTGGCTGCCTTAATTTTTTTTTAATTTAGAAAATTGTACTATTTCCCAATGTCAATTTTTACATATCCTTACAGGGAACACACCAACATTGCTTTCAGGGGATCAGGGGAATGTTGATGCCACTCTAGCAATAGACATTACGGGAAAGGGGAATTGCAGCTCAACTCTTCTGGATATAGATATCAAAATCTGAAACCAATATTAGCAGTCTAAATCCAGAGATATTTTTAAAAGGAAAAAAACTGGGATTTCCTGGCAGGATTTCCATGGGCTGATGTGGACAGGATCACTGATGGTTTGGGCGTTGCCTGGGAGTGTGGTGAGAAGGGACAGTGCCATCTGGTTAGTGAAATGAACATTTGGCAACAGAGGGAAGGAGGGTCCATCTAGTGGTCCTCAGGGGGAGTCCTGGGATGGGGTCTCCAGGCTGTGGGTATGGAGAGGACCCTCTAAGAGGAGATAGGGTTCTTTCCCCTGCCACTACAGGGTCTAGAGAAGGATGAGGAGTTTATAGAGTAGTGACTGGATTTGGGTAAGGAAAATTTGAGCTCCTGCCCATACTCAGCCAGGCCTTGGTCCAAGTTCTCAAACAGCTGCTCAGATCAATAATAAGTGAGACACTGAACATCAGAAACTTAATTTCTTAAGCCACCAAAACACCAGCCCAGATGGCCATTTTCTCAGTTAATTTGTATGAACTGCTCATCCAGGGCTGGTCAGTTGAAGGGAAGCTAATTCTTGGCAGAGCAGTCATGTGACAGTTGGTTTACAATGTTGTGAGCTCTGAGCCAGCTTGGGATCCAAACAGACCACTGGTCACTCAGGGTGGTCCACTGGTCATCAGGAAGACTCAATGTGAGAAAGCTGACAGTGTGAAGTTGGCACAAGCCAATGTCCACAGCTGGACTTCCCCTGGTTCTTCAGAGGGGCTTTGTTTAGAAACTATTGCAGTTTGGATCAGGGATTGAAACATAGAGGTAAAGGCTAGGTTAGGATTTGGACTCTTCTCCTGGCTCAGACACCTCCTCCAGGACATAAATGTGCTTGCTTCTTCGGAATGAGATCTGAACCCAGGCCATCAGCCATGGACATTGCTTTGCTGTGTTTCTTTGTTTCTATAATGCCTCAGCTAAATAAAGGTAATCGCCCGTAAAACCTGTCTGTTGGGTGTTTTAAGTGCACACCAAACTTCAAGATCTTCCTAAGTCCACCTTTGATTCAGGAGTCTCTTCTGGGCAACTGTTGAATAAAGGGATCAAAAGATTGAACTTGGATAAATTATTACTGATTTCCCTGTGGTCTTCTGCCAGCAAAATGTCAACAGTTCTCTCTATAGTAGTGCATTTCCCAGGATCTTGCCTCAAAGATATAAGAAGAAAAGGTCATCTGAAGTCAAGAATATCAACTGCTGGCTCCAAGCAACGGATCAGAAGAATCCACATCTGGCCAAACAACATGGTGCAGCCCATAGACGACAACCCAGTGGAATATCTGTGGATGTATTCATTAAGCTAGTTCAGGAATAATTATTCTAGTTTATTCAGTGTCCCATATTTAAGAAAAAAATATTGAAGTGCTAAGCCATATTCTTCTTTTATTTCATGCATGCAACTTTAAAATTATTGTCAGTAGTGCTATAACTACAGAAATAAAGATGCATTTACAGCTCAGAATTTGGTTCACAGTTAATAGTGAACAATGCTGAGACATCGACTGATTTTCAAACATTAGCTGAAATAGATCTCTCCCTGAAACAGTGTTTCCTGATTTTTTAAAAAATTATTGGACATTATTTAGAACAGCTTTATATCAACATGAAAGTTGGACAGATAATAAATACAGAAAGTTCCCTTATCCCACCCCTCCAGTTTCTCCTATTAATAACATCTTACATTAGTGTGGTACATTTGTCACAATTAGGGAAACAATTTTGATACGTTTTTATTCATTAAAAGTCCATAGTTTACATTATAAAAAATCACTCTTTGTGCCTTGGCAGTTTTGACAACTGCATAATGGCATGTGTTATCTTTATAGTATTATACAGAAGTTTGTACCAATGTTCATAGCAGTATTATTTCCAATAGCCAAAAGATGGAAACAACCCCAAAGTCCATCAAATGATGAATGGATAAATAAAATGTGATATATACACACAGTGGAATACTATTCAGCCGTAAAAAGGAATTAAAATATGCTGCAACATGGATGGACCATATTAATAAAAAGTATTATGGTTAGTGAAATAAAGCAGGCACAGAAAGACAAATATTGTGTTATTCTACTTTTATAGGATTCTTAGACTATCCAGATTCATAAAAGCAAAAAGTAGAGATTAAGAAGGGCTGGAGGCAGGGGGGAAGGTGTAATTATTTCTTAATTGATAAAGAGGTTATTTGGACATGATGAATAGATTTGGGTATAGATAACAGTGATGGGCACACAGCATTGTGAATGTAATTAATGCCATGGAACTGTATACTTATAAATTATTAAAAGGATAACTATATCTCATCACAATAAAAAAGTTAAAAATCCAATAGAATAGATAATGAATACAGTAGCAACATATACAAATGCATGGAAGTTGAAATGGTCATGTAACTTTTCAAAAAGTGGGAATTTGGCTGAGTTTGAAAATGGGTCGGAGGAGTCATGGGAATCTGTCATTGAAACACAGCATGCATTTTACTGTTTACCCTGTTTCAGATTGACTCTTTCCTGTCTTTACGTTTCCCCTTAACTAGAAAAACAAAGGCTTGGTTTCTTGTTTTTTCCTGCTCCTTTGCCTTCCTTCATCCACCAAGGGGGATGGCCCAGAAGGAGCTTAGTCCATACTTATTAAACTGCCACCTCCATATACTCTTGCCCTGTATCCACCTCAAGCAAAGCTCCCTGAGTAATTCCTGAGCTCACCACCAATGTCCTGACAGCTACTCTGTGTCATCTTAGCTCCTGCTGAGGACCTGTTTGGAAGACCTTCCCAGTAATAGGGCAGAGAAAGAGGCCCTGTCTACCCCCAAAGTAAGCTCACCTTTCTTTGTCTGAAATAGAAGGGTCGCTTCATTTATTCTTTTTCAATTGAATTCAGATATGAAAATCTGACAATGTACATTGTAAATGATATTTATGATTTCTTTGTTTGGGGGAATGTTGAATGAAAGTCTATTACCAAAACCTGATTGAAGAGGGCATTGAAAAATGACAGCATCAATTACAAACTAGGGCAGTGAGTACTTTCCTCAACAGAAAAATTTCCTTCTTGAAGGAAAACTTTGTATTTGCCTGTCAAAATGGACCTGAGAGATTGTCTATGAAAAGCTGGAGCCCTTGGCATAGATGTCCTCTATGTTTTCTTTGGGGGCCATTGACTCAGCCACTCTTTCCCATTTATTTCCTAAATTCACCAAGAGAACAAAAGACGTGCCAACAGTGCACAGGATGCTGCTATGCTCACAATGCTTTCTTTTCTCTAATCACAAGTGGATGCAAGAGCAAATGAAAACTGTACATATTCTGGAGCCAGTCATTTGCTGAGCAAAAATCTAGGTGATGAAGAAAGTGGGGCTTACTTGCCTGCTTGGTCTGGAAAGCCTCCCTGATTCAGGGTTCCTGCTGAGAATGAAGGTTGGAGTGTAGTGAAAGACACTGATTTCCCAGAAAAGAAAGATGGGCATGTTGTATGGTCCCTGGAAGCAACCATGTCATTTAGTTGGTTGGCTTGTGCATATGAGGGTTGGAGGGTGTTTATATGGGAGTCTAGGTGGTGTGATTGTGAATTTGTATGTGAGTTTGTGTGTGTTTCTTCAGGAGATATTTCCCAGTTATACAGCACAATACACGTTAACATTTTTTTTAAAAATCTCTTCATTACTGTAAACTTTCTGTGCATTATTAACTCATTCTTCCCTCATCACAGATGTTTCCAAAGGTTTGTTTAAAATTCCCCTTCCTCTGATGGAAATGGTGCAGAGATGAATGGCCCAAGTTTTTGACCCTCCTACATGGGAAAGCCAAAATGTAAGTCCAGCTGTGGGTCCCACTGTTGATTCTCATGGAGCAAGGGATTCTCAGCATCCATGTACGTACCTGGAAGTACTAGAGTCTCCAGAGGTCCTAGACACTGCCCCTCATTATAAGGAGGCTCAGTAGTCACAGAACCCGGGGCAGCTCTAGGTGCATTTTAACAGCTGACTTCAGTATAGTCATTAGGTGAAATGAACATGGGGAGCCCACATGTCCCGGGTCAGTTCACAGATTCTGAGGGGTGAGGGCCCATGTAGGACAAGACAGATCAACAACTATCGGTGCTGGGGTCACTTCTTAGCACTTGGACAAAAGTAGATAAGAGTTGAGGAGCTATTTTAGTGTATTTGATAACATTATCTAATCCTTAGAAATGCACATATCCTGTAAGCACACACCCAACAAGAACTCAAAGTGAAACTTGGTTGTTAGCCTGGTGCCCCTCACCCTTGTTGCAAATCTGCACAGCTGGGTTAGATAGTGTCCAGGCCTTCTCCCCATAATGAACTATCCCATTATTAGATGGCTTGTGCCACTGACTCACTGGACACACACACATTATATAGAAAAGATGAGGCTGAAAAAAAAATACATCACATGATTGATAGTAGCTATTTTTAAATGGTAGAATTTCAGTATTTTCAAATCTTCTATATTTGATTTTCTTAATGAATAAGCATAACAGGCTACTTTGTCTAGGATTCAATTCAGTCCCCCAATACAATTTGCTTTTTTTTAAAATTAATTTATTTATCTATTATTTCTTTATTTCTTTATTTATTTTTGGCTGTGTTGGGTCTTTGTTGCTGTGCACAGGTTTCTCTAGTTGTGGCGAGCAGGGGCTACTCTTCATTGTGGTGCACAGGCTTCTCACTGCAGTGGCTTCTCTTTGTTGCAGAGCACAGGCTCAAGGCGCGGGCTTCAGTAGTTGTGTCATGCAGGCTCAGTAGTTGTGGCACACAGGCTTAGTTTCTCTGCAGCATGTGGGGTCTTCCCGGACCAGGGCTCGAACCTGTGTCCTGTGCATTGGCAGGCGGATTCTTAACCACTGCACCATCAGGGAAGTCCCTACAATTTGCTTTCAATCAAGTACAAGTCTTACAGAAGAGATGATAAATATAGTAGCAGCAGTTGTGGATCCTGGGGGAAGAAACGATCTTGGAAGAAGTCAAGAAGAAAGTGTTCATTTAGCCGAACTTCAAAATAGGCAGGAGGAATCATGGGACTCTGTCATTAAAACATAGTGTGAATTCTTATTATTTACCCTTTTCTAGATTGACTATTTCACGTTGACTATGTTCCCCTAGCTAGAAAGCCAAAGGCTATGTTTCTTATTTCTTCCCTGTTCTCCTTTGCCTTCCTTCATCCATCAAGTATGATGGGCCAGCAGCAGCTCAGTCCATACTTACTACCCACCCTCATCCATACGCTCCCACCCATGTCCACATCAGGCAAGGCTCCCTGAGTAATTCATAAGCAGCACCCAGAGTGCCCTGATAGTTGCTGTGTCCTCCTGGATCCCCATGAGGACCCCTTGGAGGCCATGTGCAGTGACAGAAAAGAGGAAAAGACCTAATCTATCCAGGTAAGCTCATCTTTCTATGTCTGAAATAGAAACATTACTTTATTTATTTTTAAGAGAATTAACATATGAAAACCTGAGCATGTACATTACAGGTGATATAAACAATTTCCTTGGTTGGGTTTATGTCCAGTGAGTCTATTACCAACTGATACCTGAATCAAAAGGGCATTCAAAAAATGATAGCACAAGTTACAAACTGTAGCAAGCTTTTCCCCTGCAGCAATTTTTCCTCCTTGGAAAAGAATTCTGTGGTTGCCAACCAAAAGGGACTCGGGAGATACATCCTCCAGGACAAACTCTTGGCTTTTGGCCTGAGTAAATTTGCTCTGTCTTCCTTTTGGGTTCCCTTGACTCTGCCACTGTTTCCCCTCTGGTTTTCTACTGTCACCAAGCGAGCAAAAGACCTATATAAATGGGACACAGCATGATCTGATCCTCATGGAGTTCATTCATGTTGCCACAAATGGCAGGATTTTCTTTTTTTTAAGGGCTGAATAATATTCCACTGTATGTGTATACCACATATTTTTAATCAATTCATCTGTTGATGGACATTGGGGCTGTATCCATATCTTGACTATTGGTATTATATGTTGCAGTGAACATGGGATTGCAGCTATCCTTCAAGATACTGATTTCATTTCTTTGGCTACATACTCAGAACTGTGATTCTTGGATCAGATAGTAGTTCTCTTGTAATTTATTGAGGAACCTTGATGCTATTTTCCGTAGTGGCTGCACCATTTTACATTTCTATCAACAGTGTGCAAAGATTCCAATTCTCTACATCCTTGCCAACACCTGTTAATTTTTTTTGATAACACAACATCCTAACAGGTATGAGGTGATATCTCATTGTGCAAATCTCATCTTAATTGGATTTTGTGCTTTTAAAAATTGCATTATGTGTTTTTAAATTGGATTATGTGTTTTTTTATTGCAGTTGAGTTGTAGTAGTTTCTTACATATTTTGGGTATTAACCTTTTTTCAGATATACGTGTGGCAGATATTTTCTCTCATTCTGTAAGTTGCCTTTTCACTCTGTTGGCTGTTAAAGAGACTATCCTTTACCCATTGTGTAGTCTTGGTACTCTTGTCAAACATCATTTGGCCACATATGTGTGAATTTATTTGGGGGTTCTCGATTATGGGACATCAGTCTTTTGGCCTGTTTTCATACCAGTACCATACTGTTTGGTTCCTGTGGCTTTGTAATGTGTTTGGAAGTCAGGAAGTATGAAGTCTTTATCTTTGTTCTTCATTCTCAAGATTGTTTTGGCTTTTTGGGGTCCTTTGTGGTTCCCTATGCATTTTAGGATTGTTTTTCCCATTTATATAACATTGGGATTTTGATAGACATTGTATTTAATCTGTAGATCACTTTGGGTAGTATGGAAGTGTTTAACACTATTAAATCTTCTGGTCTATGAACATGGCATGTCATTCCAATTATCTGTGTCTTCCTGAATTCTTTTGGCAATGTTTTGTAGTTTTCAGCGTAAAAGTCTTTCACCTTGTTAGGGGCCTTTGCCATTACCTTCCCCATTTTCTAATCCATAATCAGAGGCTCATGAAGACAGTGTCCCTCTATCCCCTCTGCCCCTGTTCTCTGATGGTGCCAGGACAAAGACTCCAGGCAGCAGGGAGTCACTGTTCCTCTCAGAACCCACTGCTCCAGCCAGACAGCACTGCCCCTGCTCTCCCACACCCCAGCCATGTCCCACCCTATGACCTTTCCTTGGGCCTGCCCAGGTCCCCTCCTTCCCAGTCTTTCCAAAGATCAGAGCAAACCTGGCAAGTTCCGTGTATTGATGTGGCCCTGCTGCTGTGGAAACCCTGTCACCTTGCTTAAGGGAATTTGGACAAGTTACTTTACTTCTAATCATGTGTCCATTCTCTAACAGTTTAGGGAACTTATGGGGTTGTTTAAAGGTTAAAGTGTCTCCCAGGTAAGTTCATCTCAAGCATAGAAGAGACACTTCATATGTGGAGTTGGTTGTCCCTCTGCCCACAGGGCCCACAGAATTTCCAGACTCATAACACATGCTTCTGAAATAGGATCAATTGATTTATTGGAGTGGGTGGTGGTATATATTCTACGTTTCCTCCAATTTTTCCATATTAAAGACCAACTAGATTGGTGGAGGTTTACTAGGAGAAAGGCAATGGAGAATAATTAGGAGAAACAAAAGAGGGAGGGAAGTGGTAAGGAAGAGGAGGGAGCAGGGAGGAAGGCCGTGTTGTACACAGAAAGGCACGGAGATGGTGACTGCCAGTGAGAGGAACAGGATGACACAGGTGTTCATTCCTGGCCCTATTTAGAGAACTTGAGGGCTGGAAAAGTATTTTGGCATCAGAGAAATGCACCAGTCTTTCATTGCAGAAGTGAAACAATGGAGGCCTTAGGAGGCCCTTAGAGATGAGGACAGAACGGGTCCTGAGGTCAGGCTACCTGGTCCCAGGAGCATCAGGGCTCCAAGTTCTCACCTCAACTCTAATTCTCTGCTCTCCGTCGTTGCTGCTGCCCTTGGACCTCAGAATGCCACTTTGGGGATTTTGAAGATGTCAGAAGGGAGATGGACAATCTGCATGTAATTTATTTCCTCTTTAATCTCTTTTTCATTTTCTCTCTTTTTCTCATCCATAAGCTGCTCTTTGTAGCTCTTCCCTATCTCCTCATTCCCTCTTTTTATGATTCTCATCCTGAAGGACATGGTCTCATCCACACAAGTGAGGTGCCAGGATCTTCAAGAAAATTTAGAAAATCTTTCTGCAGCTCTCCTCCCCCACTTTCCTGGCATCACCCTGGTTCCTGACACCCGGCCCCCCCACCCCTGCCCCCACCACTGTGTATCACTAATTCATGTTGAGCAACCCTAGGAATCAGATGAGTTGGGTCCACCCTGCTGGAGGAACCCCCATAAAGTCTGGCACTGCCCTGAGGCCTCCCATATGGGTGTTCTCCTGCCCTGGCTTGCTCTGGACATCCACAATGCAATTTTTCTCTTCCCTCCACCTGTATATAAAATCTCTCCAAGAGAAGGAGTAGGAGAAGCCATTTGGGGTGAAGATGACCTGGAAGAGGAAAAGTGAATGTGGAGGGCTGGGGATGAAAAGGTAAGGCAGACAAATACCCATGTTCTCAATCACATCCTTAACTTATTTGTTGGCACTTCAGCTAAACCAACAGAAACACTCAGGCGGCTGCTGTTGTGCGTGATCACGAAAGTGGAGACAAGAGGATGGGAATAATCCATGCAGGCAAGTGGAGGATGTCCTGACCACATCTTCCCAGGGAACTGATACCATTCCTTAGAAGCCCCTGAGTTTGCTAGGTAGCATCTTCCAGCAGCTCTTACATTTGGAGGGGAGGCTGGGGGAACCTGTAGGGCTACCATGTGCTTGAATCCAAGAGGGACCGTTCACATTGTGTTCTTTGTGAATCACTGGAATGGTTCAACATCTCCTTCTGCAAGACCTACCCCTGTCTCCTGACCCCTCCAAGTCAGCATGGAGCATCCCCAGTAAACCACAAGGGGTGGCCCTGACCTCCCCCTTTTCAGGGTTCTTGGGAAAAGAGCGAAGAAGACAAAGCCCCTCAGTGCTCATGCTGTGGGACAGCTCACCTGGCCCAGCTCTGCATACCTGGATGCTCTGTCAAGTAGGGGACACTACAGGATCCCAGTCTGACTGAGAGTTGCCAAAACCCCTTGCCACTGTGGAACTCTGTGGAGGGCCTGGGTCACGTCATGGCACTGCTTCTCATCCTGAGGCTTGAGGTTCTGTAGATTTTTTGTATGTATGTCCAATTCAAACAGAACAAACACCTGAAGGCAATTCCATGCAATACTCACTTTGGATGTGTTAAAGGGCAGGATTCAAATTACTTATGTTCCTTTTATTTATTTTCCAACTTTGTAACTAAATAACATAAATACAACTGGTTTTATTATACTTTAAAGTGCAGTGTCTTCTGTAAACTTTTTGTGTTGGAATATACTCAAAAGATAAAATTTATGATTTTATTACCAGCTCATAATGATTTTTTCTTTAACTAAAAAGTAGAGTCAAGCTTGGCTGAGGTGTTATAAAAATGGTTTTGGGGAGAAAAAGCGAGCACTCCAGTTCTCTGTCCATTTCTACTGTGCAGGTCTCAGGATAGGTCCCAGTGAGTGTGGGGTGAAGGGGCAGGGACATCACTCTCACCTGGGTCATCAGACTTCCTTCTCCTTATAGTCCCGGGTGAGGACTTGGCCTTTTCATCCTGGACTTTCAGAGCCTCCCCTTTCTGCTTTATCACTTTCACCATCCAGGGACCAGTCACTTGAAGGCTGCACAGATAAATGCACAGGTAAATCGCTCCTAGAGGACATTTATAGACACTCTCTGCTAACAGACAACACCATCAGCAAAGAGCTGCCAAAAGACCCCAGTGCCCTGGGGACTTGACCCCTGGGGATGTCAGGGCCTAAGGTTACCTCCTGGGTCTAGCACACCCATCACAGGGAGCCCTCCTCCTTCTGTCTCTGCGCCTCCCCAGTGATTCCAGCACCTGTGTTTGTGTTGCAGGTTCTGGTCTGAAACCAATGAAGGTTATGACCTGGATGCCTCAGCCTAGGCCTTGGAGGGGAAGGAGCCTATACAGCATCAGGAGGCTCCATCTGGATGAACAGGAGCAGCTTCACTGCTCATCTCCCAAGACACCTAATTTGGTACAAATTTAGTTCTTCTACTGCATAGATTTAGTATTAGTTATAGATATATATTCTGTAACTAATCAGATATGGAAGTTGTTTATATTAGATGATATTTATCTACTTCTAGTTGTTCTAAAAATATTTTTTAAAGAGAAAAAAGAATGAAATAATGTCATTTTCAGCAACATGGATGGACCTAGAGCTTATCATACTAAGTGAAGTAAGTCTGACAGAGAAAGAAAAACATCATATGATATCGCTTATATGTGGAATCTAAAAAAAGAGATACAGATGAACTTATTTACAAAACAGAAATAGACCCATAGGCATAGAGAACAAACTTATGGTTACCAAAGGGGGAAGGGGAGGGAGGAAGGATCAATTAGGAGGTTGGGATTAATATATACACATTACTATATATAAAGTAGATAACCAATAAGGACCCACTGTATAGCACAGTGAACTGTACTCAATATTTTATAATAACCTATAAGGAAAAAGAATCTGAAAAAGAGTATATATATATATGAATCACCGTGCTGTATACCTGAAACTAACATGACAGTGTAAATCAACTATACTTCAATAGTAAAGCAAAGAAAAGGAAACACATATACAGAAAAGCACCTTAAACAGAGGTAAGAACTTAATGAATTATTGTAAGGCAGACACCCTAGTGACCACCACCAAGATCACTTCCTCTCTCATATAACATTCATTTAATCTTAACTGAACAAGGTAACTGCAAACTTAGTACTCACCATCTGTCCTTGTGTCAGTGTCTTTCTAAGGATCATTTTGTTTAAAGTCTGTTCATTCAGTTGATCATGAAAACAATATTATCCTAGACCTTTCATGATGACTTGGATGTCAGGGCCTTTGCTATCCAGGTAACTTGGCTGCTATAAAATCCATGACTCATCATTTCTCTCTTTCTGCATCTTAAATATGTTGCTCTGACACAGAGTATTTTTCTCAAAGAAAATGTTGATAAAATTCTAAATTTTGTTCCCTTTTATGTCATTTGCTCTCTTATTCTAGATGCCTAAAGGATGTTTCTTTTTCTTTAAAGCCCAGTAACTTTACTAGAATATCACTTGCTCATAGTCATTCCAAGTGAATGCTCAGTGTTCTCTTTAATAAGCAATTTCAAACCTTTTTATTTCCAGAAAAAAGTAAATTATAGTTTAATATTTGCTTTGTATCTTTGCTTTGGTTTTTCTCTTTCAAGTGCCCCAGTCATTCACATATCAGATCTCTTGTGATTATTTTCCATGTTTGACACTTGCATCAAATATTTTATAATCTCTTCCTTATATTATCTTTCAAGAGTTGTTTCAATAGTTTTCAAGAGTTTCCCCTTTTGCACTTACTGTTTCTTATAAGGAATTATTTGTCATTGTGTTTCTTCTAGCTCTAATTTTATTTATGACGTGATCAATATTTTCTTCTTTCCTGAGTTGTGTCCCTTTATTTCTGAGTTTTTCTAATTCTGATTTATGATGTACTTTCATATCTTGCATCACTTTCTTAATGACTTTGACCTCATTTTTAAAAAAGCACACGACATAGTTCATAAAGTACAGCAGGAGGGATACTCTTCATGTTTTGCAGTGGCATCACCCTATACTTTTTCTTTGTCCCCCCCCCCCCGTAGTAAGTAAGTTCATATTGATATTGGTATATTCCCATCAATAGTTTTCAGTTAGTCTTTTATATGACATTTGTGATCTTGAATTTGTAGTGAGCAGTATGATCCAGAAAAGCTTTTCCAACTTCACAAAGCTTCTCTCTGATGTTTCTGGAATGTGCTCACAAATATGGTATCCCACTTCCTGATATTTCCTGGCTCTGATGCTCTCCCACCCTCTCATATGGGTCCTCTCTCCCATCACCTCTGTTGTACCTGGCCTAATTTGTACTTCTCTAATTTGATTCCACACCTGATTATTCCTCCTCCTTGTAAGCCTTGTCTTAAAAGGTAACAACTGCCACCATCTTCCCAAATCTATAGACACAATTGTTTAAATAGATGTGTATTTTCAGAATCATTTGGATAATAGAGTCACTTTCCATTACATATTTTAAAACATTTCCTTTCTGAACTATTTATTTGACTTATCTTTATCAGTATTGTATTCTTACAACTATTAATTTTTAGTTTCTTCTGGTTTATTTCAGTCATGGCATTTCTTTGTTTTTTTTGGTATTTATATTAGAATCATGCAATTTTAGAGGTATTATTTTTCTATATATTTATTTTTAGATGGATCCATTTTCAGAATTATCTTGTTTTAGCTATGGGGACTTATTTTTAGTTAGTAAATGGCCTTTATTTCTAGTCCTTTACATCCCAGATGTGTGCATGCTGGGTCATTTCTCACTAAGCCACAGCTCTACCTGTAAATGGCTTTTGCTATTTACAGGCATATATAGCAGGCTCACCATGGGGCCTTGTGTATGCCACAGGATCCCTGAGGACAGTCCTTAAATACTTGTCCATGTTATATTTAAAGCACTGTTTTAAAAATAACTTATAAAAAGAATTTTTTTTTAATTTCCTTGACTGATTTTTTAAAATGTAAGTCCACACGTAAAAACATGTCAGCCATTATAATGCTTGTGAATCCTATTATCGAACAATTTGAAAACATACATATATGTACAAACTAAGGATTGTTTTGATTGAAAACAAAATGTTGCTGTCCTACAAATGGGATCACATTTCAGGATTTCATAAATGCACTTCGGGCTTCCTGTACCCCAGGGACGTTCTGCTGCTCACTGGCATGGACTGTCATTGACGCAGGTCATTGAACCAGGTTCAAGGATGCATCTGAAACATACCCCCGTGGCATCTCTCTTTAACAAAAGGTAAGGGTCTCTGATCTGTGCAGTGCAGTACAGGCTACTAATCCCTGAATAGTCCAGTAAGGACTAGTTGAATGCATGGATGACATGGTATATACCAGTGGCCTCAAGCATGTAGGAAGAGCAGGCACTGGGCAGCATGAAGCTGAGTAGGTGGGCTGGCCATCTGGTGCATTATGGGGTCAGTCCAGGGTTAGCAGGTCCCCAAGGGATGATGGCAGCAGAGGCAGCAGCAGTTACAGCCTTAGGCCCAGAAGGGTCTCTGCATGGGGGTGTGCCAGGACCCACAATGGCAGGCTGGCTGCTCTGTCTGTACATGGACCCTGTCCCTATATCAACTGCACAAATACAAATGTCTAGCCTGAATGCCAGGATGTGAACTGCAGAACTCATGCAGCAAACTTGATCAGTAAATTCCTGGAAAATAATTGGATGCATGGACATTGCAATAAATCATATCAAGGAGAACTGAAAAATAATAGAATCCTTCAAACAGTTTAGTATTTCTTGTTTGAAAACTGCTACAACATTACAAAGGGAATATCCACAAACTTAGAATAGTAAATTAAATTTAAAGATCATTGCAGTCCACAGAAAAGAACACTTTTTTTTCATATGAAGCCCCTGAAGAACCATGTGTTAATGAAGAAGACATTTTTAAAATTAATTTTCCATTAATTGCAGATACAGTGGTAGCACGGACTCATGATCGAGGGGCCTGCCAGTGCAGACCCCATCCAGCAGTGAGGAAGAACCACTGTCCACACAGAACTACCCTTCTTACAGCCCTGGAGTTCAGGATGGAAGGCAGTTGGAGAGGTAGGTAATTGTAGAAGATGCCTTTTAAACCTGATATTCAAGAGAAGTCCTAGTGTTTAAGAATATTTTTCTGTCATAAGTAGAAATAGAATCTCAAAATAGAAATTAATGGAATTTATTGGAAAATGAGGGAAGACATGTTTGCATAGTTCGTTTTGTGGCACAGGTAGTACAATGCCTAATACCTTGTTTCTAATTGTGCTCCTTGGCTCCATGGGGTCTTGTGGGAGGCCAGGTAGCCCTGGGGAGATGGAAGGAGGAAAAAAATTTTAAACAATGTTTTATTAATAAAAAGTTTATAGTCCAGAATGATGTAAAACGAGAACTTAAGTCTCCCCTGTCCATCCCCACCAAAAGTAACTTTTAAAAGCATTTACTTGGGCATAATTCCATAAATCCTGTCAATGTTAATAATATAATAGCCAGTTATTTTACCAGCAAAAGTGATTTTATTCAGGAGTAGCAGAGGAATTACAATTCAGGAAAAGCAAGCTATGATGGACTGTAGGCAAATCCAAAGAACAAGGAAGGGGAACTTGCGTTTATAAGGAAAAGGGAGGAGTTGGAAGGGCTGTGATAACCAGAGTCCATTGGAGGAAGGTGTGAGTCCATAGTATGGAGTCTTTTCAGTGATTGGGCTTCTACTGTGTCTGATTGGCTGATCTGTCATGGAGTGAAGAGAAGTTCTCTTCTCCCAGCTGGATAGTAGAGGTTTCTTTTTACTGGACAAGTAGGGTGTAGGCTGTCTCTTCCTGTTTGGAGTAATTGATGATGCATGGCAAAGTGTGAGAGCTGTCACTACAGGCCTGTCTCAACTCAATTTTAACTGGTTTTTTTTTTTTCATTATTTCCACATTTCCCTCTTTGGATCAAGATATTTCCAAGAAAGCATCAATTCAGGGTTTCTACATGGAGCAGTTTGTTGCTCAGAGCCAGGAAGGATCTTCCCTGGTTGTCAAGTCCCATGTTGAAGGGAAAGTACACAAATCAGAAACTTCATGAGGCTGTGTTGACCCATATGTAGAAATTTCTCAGGCGGAGCAGCAATTATAACCATGCTCAGTGTAATAAGGGCAAATATTTTGGAAATTAATGGAAAGAAACAAGTTCTTAGCAGAGAAATAAAAACTATGAAAAAGAAGGCAATGAGAATATTAGAACTTAACATTTAATATCCAAAATCAAAATTCACTGGATGGATGCAACAACAGTATGGATAAAACAGAGGAAAGAACAGATCATTAAAAATGGTACAATCTGAAGAACATACAGAAAAAAGATTCAACAAAATTTAACAGGGCCTCAGGGATGTGGAGGACTCATCAAAAGTTCGAATTTCTATGCCATTGGAGTTCCTGGAGGAAGGAAGTTTATGCAGAAGCAAATAAATGAAGGAAAAATGGCTGAAAACATCACAAATTTGTGAAAAACTGATCTAAGAAGCTCAGAAAACCCTCAACAAACACATCATAGTCAATCTGCTAGAAATCAAAGATGAAGAAAATCTTGAAAGCCGTGAGAAAAAAATGACACATTATAGAGAAAAAAAAAATCAATTACAGGACCTGTGATTTCTCATCAGAAACCAGATGCCAGAAGAGATTGGAATAACATCTTTAAAATACTGAAAGAAAAGAAACTATCAACCCAAAATACTGTATGCTGGAAAGTTATCCTTAAAGATTGAGGGCAAAACAAATATGAAAGCAAAACAAAAGCTGATGAAGATAAAAAATAAAGAGTTAATCATCAGGTAACTAGATATAAAATGATGTGGAAGGAACTTCTTCAGAAACAAGTGAAAAAACACAAGAGTTCCTCACGGCCCCCATCCTTACATGGTCCTAGCAACAGGTCAAACAGAGGGCACTTTGCCTTTGGCTGAGTTGACAGCTGAAGGAGAGAGCTTGGAACCAAGCTCTATCCAAGGACTCACCTTATCCAAGTGCTTTATGGACAGTTAACTAGACAGGTTCTGCTCCTCAACCTTGTCTTGGGCACTGGGGTCCAGCACCTGCCAGGAGGACTTAGCCATCTCCAGCCTGTTCCCTGTGCTCACCAACTTCCCTTGGCCCAGTGTGGTCCCCTAGCTATCCATGCTTCTGGATCCACTTGCAAGACAGCCTACAAGTATCCAGTGACTTTACATCTGCACTTTGTCATAGCATCTCTGAGGCAATATTCCATGATCCTTCAGACCCTACACTCCTTTCTGGGCATCCTTACCTTAATCTGCAGGTATGGCCATCAGAAGAAGGCGGTACTACCTGCTCACACCTGGACAATGTCCTGCAGCTCAATGTCTTCAGCGGGCAGAGTCACTGTGTGGTGCAGTGACTCTTGCTAGTCCCTCCTATGCTGCCCACAACAACCAGGATTGCCTGGAACTCCTGCACAGAGATGATCATGTGAAGGGCCCTTGGAGAGCACAGGGGTGGAATGGTCAAGAAGAAAGGAGATCCCCCATTCATAAAGAGGTAGGACTTTAGGAAAAGAGCCCCAAAGGGCTTCACAGTCCGCATTTAGGCCCATGGGTGTCCAGGGAGGACTCTCTTCCTTCGTGCATAGGCCTGGGCCTCTGGAGAGATGCCTCCATGCCAAGAGCTCAGAAGACATATCCAACATGAAATTCCAGCCCTCTTGCATGAGCTCCTACTGGAAATGCCATCACAGACACATACAGCTTCCCCAAGGTTTCCTACCAGTGCAGAGGAGGGGTCTTGCTGCAAACCCCTCCTAGCTGCCCCAGAGGGAAGTCCTCAAGGGAAGTGAGTGAGGAGGGCCTTCGGGCTCCCTCTGCAGCTCTGGTGGTTTCCCAGAGGAACAGCCAGCTTGAAAAGGATGCAGATGCAACAACAGGGCAAAAACAACACTGGAAGAATGCTCACCCACATCTGACAGTTCCAGGTCCTAAAAGTGCAAGATTTTTCTGCTGCCACACAGGTGAGGAGGTCCTCTGAAACTTCCATCACCCTCTGAGCTGGGTTTCTGAGTCACTGCTGAAGACTTAGACTCGGAGAGGGCAGCAGCACTCAAGTGCATTAACAGTGCATTGCAGAGTGAGATGAGGCCATCTCTGACTGAGGAGCCATGCAGCCTTCTTGTTCTTTCCCACTCTGCACAGGGACTGCTCCTCTACCAGCTCTCTCTCCAGTCCTCAGCATGAATCCACAACTGGAGAGGTGTGGGAAGATGCAGGAGTCCCCAGACCCAATAGCTGTCCTGGAATCTGCTGGAGTGGTGACCTCTGTGCATCCTTTGTCTGTGTGAGGAAGCACAGCTCATCCAGCCCCATCTTGTCCCTGTCAGAACCCCTTCCAGGCACTCTTCACATTTGCTGACTTCAGCCCTGTTCACCTTGCTGACCCCTGCTTCTTCCCCAGCACTGATGCAGGGCTGCCCTGTCTGCTTGGCCCCCAAATCCCTCCACCCCTGCTCCCTCCCCTGGACCAGCCATGGATGGTGCAATGAGAAGCCCAATTCCTGACTGTCCTGTTCCTATACTTGCTGTGGCTTCCCTTCCTGCCACATGTTGAAGCCTATCTGGAGGTCCCCTCTGAATGGGGTCTTAGAAAACCCTTCACATCATAAAGCATCAGTCACAGGTGCAGTAGAAGCAGTTCTGCCTTCTCTGCTGCTCCCAGCACCTCCAGAATGGAGTCTCCCACATCCATGTGTATATATTTAGCTCTCAGAGCCCCTCTCCTATCACTAATCCTGGTGACCCTTCCCACACCAGCCTGCTTCTGACACTGAGTGAGGTTGCCCTCATGGACTTCACTCCACCTTCCCAGTCTCTCCTCTTGGGGTCTCCCCCTGTCTCCTGTGGGTGCTTCTTCCCATATTCCTAGGCCCTACAGATGCCCTCCCACCACCCAATGACAGCACAGCCTCAGTCACAGTCACCACCATCTTGGATTTGAACATCTGGGCCCCCCCGCCATCGCCAGAGCACCTCCATGGTGACCACAAGATCCAGCACTAAGAATAAGCCTGTGTTTGGAGGCACTATGGCTCCTATCTTAAGTCACATCCTTGATGGTGCACCCAGGCAGAGGCCTCTTACTTCCAGCTGAGGTCCCAGCACCACTGCCAGCCAGGCTGCCTTTAAGGGGTATGTCCATCCCAGCCTCTTCTCCTAGCAGCCCTGCCTCTAAGGGGGCACAGTGAGGAGCAGGTTTGCCATTAGGGCCCCCTAATCACATATCCAGGGTTTGGTTGGACATAAACCTGTTGGGACAGCAACCAAGTCATTTTCCTCCAGGTCGGGATTCACTCCCTTGGGATCTAAGGGGAAAATGCTGACCTGAGCAAATAGCTTCCTAGAGAAGTAGCCAGTGTCCACTTTCTTCCCAGGCTGAGCTTCATGGACCCCTTTTAGGTGTGAAATGCAAGTCCAGCCCTAACCTCTACGATCCTAGAACAAACTGGGTGCCAGAGATACAGCATTCCATTCTTGTCCCTGCCTGGCAGTTTTTCCCCCAAAGGTGGGTAGTTTGAGGCTGTTGTCCAATTCCAGTGATTAGCGTTCCCAAGACAATAGACAGAGGTCTTTGTCCTATCTCCTCCATTCCTGGAGCAGGGGGGTCATTCATTGCTGCCAACAGCAGACTCCTCCCCTTCCCCCATTTTCCTCTCAGAAACCTTTTGTCTTCTCCATAACTTAAAGCCTTGTTCTTGTTCCTTTGCATAGTTCCCATGTGTCTGTGCTCTGTAGGTCAAGTGTTCAAAGCACTGACTCTTATGAGCAGTGACATGGGAAGCCAGACCTCTTTAAAGTTTCCTGTGGCCCAGCTCATGGGGTGTGGAGAGTAGCACAACTGATGGCTAGAAGGACTGGCACCTGAATTTATTAAAAAGTTTGATTTGAGTTTAAATGATACAGACCAGGATAAAATGGACCCAGGGGGTGATAAACAGGGCGACTCATCCTTGCTTGTTAGAATAGCTGCTTCTCACCTCCCTCTAGGTGGGCTGGATCATCCCTAGTGTACATCAGTAGTCCATGCTCTACACGTTTAGTCCTTTAGAATGTAGCAGTTTCTTTTTTGACCTTTTTGCTTTTAAAGTCCTAGGCATGTCACATATATATATACATTTCACCTAGAGAGTATGGGCCTGACATCAAAGCTTCTGGGCCAGGGTAAACTTTAATTCTAGGTTGTGACATGTCCCTGAGCAATTTGTGACACCCTGCTTTAAAAAAGCAGGACTCCCTGAATACATCTCTTCCCTTATCCAAAAATAAGGATGAAAGGGAACTCTTTGCAAAGGAAACAAGTTAAAATTAGTTCATTTTAACTATAAAAGATTAAAAGACTTCCAGTTCGTGGTCCAATACGTATGGAGCTTAAAGATCAACTATCCTGTTTTCACAACAAGAGAAAAGCTGAATAAACTGAGAATCAATAATTCTTCCTAAATCTTTCAGAGCATTGAGGTCACAGGGCAAACTATCACCACAAAAATTGGTGAGACAGGTGAATACAGAGAATCACAGCTTAACAAAGCAGAGGCCTGTGCTGGAGCCCAAAGCTGGGTAGCAAAACTTAAACTGTAATTGATGAATTTCTGGAAGCTAAGTGTGGAGAAGATTGAGAGTTAAAAACTCCAGGGGGAGCCAGTCTTATGGGATCCTCCACATTTTTATGAGTTTTACCTCACATTCTCAAGGTGAAAATCAAAGAAAATTCTTTCATACCTCTGGCAGGAGGAGAAGAAAAGCAACCACTCTGAAACACACCCAGAGCAGTCTGTTCTCCATAAGAAAGCCTTTCATTTTACAAGGAGCAACCACCTTGGGTTCTACCAGAGCACAAGTAACCTGGAGAATGGAAATACCCAAATCTAGTCCCTTCTAGTTTTCCATATAGAGGAAAGGAAATTCTCAACTCTAACTCCCTCTGACATTCTTTCACCTACCAGGAAAAAAGTCTGAGAAGGATTTGTAAAGTTCAAATCCCAGGGACACAGGTTCACTAAAAGACTGAGATTTAATCATAGAACTATAGAACACTTCCTCTTCCCCTACACCTTACCACTGCATTCATAGGGCTCCTTTATCAAAATGAGATTGTAACTGAAACAACTTGACATCTCAGATTTTAATGAAGAATAAATATCAAAGGAAACCCAAAGAGAACAGGGAAGACTAAATAAACAAAAAAACTCAGAAAAAACAAAGGATCCCAGAAGAAATGAGAGCTCTGACACCTATGACTAGCAGCAAATAGTAAATATGGTTTAACTCCTAGAACGTTAAAAACTCACATTAAAGGACCATTTACCTCAGTTGTTTTTACCCAATACATCATGTCCATCTCTTGACCAAAACTTAGAAGACATACTAAAAAGCAGAAAAATGAAAAACAAAAAACCAGAAAAAACAGTTTGAATAGACAGAGCAAACATCAGAACCAGACTGGGATATGACAGAGATTTTGGAATTATTAGACTGGGAATTTAAAATAAGTATAATTAATATGCTAAGGATTCCAATGGAAAAAGTAGACATTGTGAAAGATGGCAAGTGTAAACATAAATATGGAAATTCTAAGAAAGAAGCAAAAGGAAATAGTAGAAATCAAAAACACTGTAACAGAAATGGAGAGTACTTTTGATGAGCTCATGAATAGATTGAGCATGACTGAGGAAAGAATCACTGAGCTTGAAGATATGTCAACAGAAACTTCTCAAACTAAAAAACAAGAGAAAACAGACTGAAGACAATAGAAAAGAACATCCAGGAACTATGGGAAAATTCCAAAAGGTGTAACATCTGTGTAAATGGAAGAAAGAAAGAAAGGAAAGGAAAGGAGGAAGGAAGAAGAGAGAGAGAGAGAGATTTAAAGTGGCTTTTATTTGACATACAACAAACCACAGATATAGGAATGTCAGAGAACACCAACCAGGATAAATACCAAATGATCAATACCCTTGTATATTGAATTCAAACTTTAGAAGTCAAAGGCAAAGAGAAAACCTTGAAAGAAGGCACAGGAAAAAAACATCTTACCTGTAGAGAAACTAGTAAGAGAATTATATTGGATTTCTCTTCAGAAACCATACAAGCAAGAAGAGTGTAGACCAAAATACTTAAAGTGTTTAAAGAAAAAATTACACCAACCTGGAATTCTGTATCCATCAAATTTCTCCTTCAAAACTGAAGGAGAAAGAAAGACTTTCTAAGATAAATAAAAATTGAATTTGTCTCCAGTAGACCTGCCATAAAAGAAAAGCTAAAAGAAGTTCTTCAAAGAAGGAAAATGATGTAAATTGGAAACTTGGGTATACAAAAAGAAAGAAAGAGTGTTAGAGAAGGCATTAATGAAGGTAAAATAAAATATATAATTTTAATTTCCTTATTCTCATGTGATCTAAAAGATTCATTTTGTTCAAAATAATGATCACCAAAATATCTTCATGGATAAGGAAAATGATGAGAGCCATTTTATAAGGGATGGAAGGGAGAAATTTGGAATACTCTGCACTAATCATGAAGAAATATGGTGTTATTTGAAAGTGAATTTAGGTTAGTTTTAAATTTACATTGTGAACTCTACGGTATCAAAATTTTTTAAGAAATAAGTATAATTAATATGCTAAAAGTGGAGAAAAATGGAATCATATAAATTGCTCAGTTAAAACTAGGAAAGGCCAAAAATAATTTAAAAGAGTAGATGGCAAAAGGACAAGGGCAATGGATAGAAAACAGTTACAATTATGGTAGATATAATCCAACTATCTCAATAATCACTTTAAATATGAATAGTCTAAATACATCAATTAAAGAGAGACACCATCAGAACAGACTAAAAAATAAGATCCAACTATATGTGGTCTATAAGAAACCCACTTTAATTATAAAGGTGTAGATAGGTTAAAAGTAAAGGGACAGAAAAAGATAAACCATGCTAACACAAAGCAAAAGAAAGCTAGAGTAGCTATATTAACGTCAGACAAAGCAGTCTTCAGAACAAGGAAAATTATCAGGGATAAGGAGCGGTATTGCGTAATGTTAAAGGCGCCAGTTCTCCAAGACATAGCAATCTTAACAGAAATTCTTTTAACAACATAACATCAAAATACGTGAGACAAAAACTGATAAAACTGCAAGGAGAAATAGACAAATCCACTATCACAGTGGATAAACATAGAAATAGACAAAGTCACTATTATAGCACTAAACACTGCTCTTTCAGTAACTGATAGATGCAGCAGGCAGAAAATCAGTAAGGATGAACTGAACAGTATCATCAATCAACTGGATCTAATTGAAATTTATAAAATACTGCATCTAACAAGAACAGAATACAGTCTTCTCAAGTTCACATGAGATATTCACCAGATAGACAACATTCAGGGTAAAAATATTAAAAAGAAAAATCCACACCTCAACAAATTTAAAACAATGGAAATCATACAAAGCATGTTCTCAGACTAACAAGTAGAAAACAAAAACAGAGAGCTGGAAAACCCCTAAATATTTGGGGATTAAACAACACATGGATCAAAAAAAAAGAACTCTCAAAAGAAATTTCAAATCTTTTTTACTAAGTGAAAATGATTATACAACTTATCAAAATGTATGGAGTGCAGTAAAAGCAGTACTTAGAGGGAAATTTATAACATTGAACGCATATATTATAAAAAAAGAAAGACTCAAATTTATTATTGCTCCACCCCCAAGAATGAAGTCAAAAGTGAACCAACCCAAGCAACAATATCTCTTTCAAAAGCATTTCCTCTCCTAGCATTTCCTCTGTTCACACTGAGGATGTAAGTGTGCCAAGGAAGAAAGCAAAGCCCAAGAAGGGACCCAGCACCTTTTCTCCAGAAAGACTGTGCCATTTATTACTAACATTAATGAATTACTTTATAGATGCCAGACTGGTCTGTGTGAAACCAAAATATTAAGAAATAAATATTTTGTAATCACGAGGAAGTGAATCTTTCAGATTCCTAGTTTTAAAGCTAAAAACTCAAATTCCATTTCATAGCCACTGGGATGACTCTCTTTCTCCTGGCTGGAGTGTATTCCAAAAGTGACAGGTGCCTTGAGGGTAAAACTTAAAAGAATCCAATAGTGTTTTTAAAAGACTCTCTGTCAACCCTGAATATAGTCCTAAACTATATATAAGATAATAGGCATAAATTCTGATCAGCGCAACCAGCAGACAAACAAACAGTACTGAAAATTTTAATACTGTGTGCAGTGATATTTCACGGGCATGTGTCTATCAAAATTCATCCGGCTTTAATGCAGTACCTTCCACGAGTAATCAAAGACAAATACAGATATTCCACATTTGTCAAAAAGGTGTGTACCTGTTCTTAACAGCAGTATTTGTTCAACCCTCAGTTCACATGACTATCACCTCCCACCACACATTGGCCTCTGCCGCTGCTCACCAGAGCCAAGGTGCCTGAGGTGCCGGCGAAGCCCCAGTTACTTAGCCAGGAGAAAACTCTAACCTCTTCCTCCTCCACCTGATGCTGAGGGACAGGAGGGAAGGGTGCAAGCAGAGCAAACCACTCCCCCCCACTACCCCTGCTGAGGCCCCACCCTCTCAGATCCCTGTCCAACCAGGGCTGTCTGGCTGGGGTGAAACCCACCCCTATCCAGGAGGGAAGCCCGATTACCACGCAGGCACCCACTCTCCTAGCATTTCCTCTAGTCACAATGAAGAATGTAAGTGTGCCAAGGAAGAAGGTAAAACCCAAGCAGGGACCCAGCACCTTTTCCCTGAAAGACTGTGCCATTTATTACTAATATTAATGAATTACTTTATAGATGCCAGACACTATGTTGAGTGCTTTATTTGCATAATCACCTGGAAAAAAAAAAAAGAGAGAGCCTCAGCAAAACCAGCTATTCATGGCAGAGTTAAGGGAATGGAGGGTCAGAGAGGACCTGGAATTCACTGGAAGTCAGAGGGCAAGTGGGCAGCAGTACTCAGAATGCAGGTTTCCACAGATGATCCCAGAACTAACTATCCACAGTCGAGGGGCGGTAGGGCCCCAAGGTGCTCATCTTTTTGGGAGGACGTGGCGGGGGAGATTCTGCCTTCTTCCTGTCCAACTTTTGGACTGACCATACTCCCTTGGGGAAGTGGAACCTGAGATGCCTTCCCATGTTCCCTAGGGGTGCACTAGAGACAATGGACCTGAGGCCAGCAGGCACACAGTATTTGCAGCAGGACACTCCTACTGAAGACTGGTGGGGTACAGGAGGCTCAGGGAGGTGGGGTGAGCTCTCCTCCAGGCAGGGAGGAGACAATGTACACAGTGGGACCAGATGCCAAGGCTCCTGGTGCCTGGCCACTGCTGGAGCAGTCCCGGCGAGAAGGACTGGTGGCCCTCTGAGTTCTGCCTGGTAGCACAGAGCGGAAGGTAGTTGGGCAGGTGCACCGTGGGCATGGCCCCCTGCTGCTCTGAATGCCACCCTGCTGCTGCTCCCGGGGTGGGCGGGGTGGGGGGCTGAGTATTTGCAAGGGAGGCTTCTGACAATCAGAGCTAGGGGTGGAGAGGTGGGGTGGGATTAGGGCTGTACCCTTCTGGAGCTCTGAGAGCTCCTAAAGACCCAGAAGCTCAGAAGATGCTGGCATTGTGGCCCCTCACTATTCTGGGATTGGGGGAAGCAGGCTGAACTCCCCAAAACGTAGAAATCACTGTGTGTCCCTGGATGATCCTCTGTCTCTTCATTCAGCAAACACATCTGGGTCAGGGGTCAAGACCCTTCCTCCCACCACTGTGTGCTTTGAGCAGGTGACTTCATCTCTCTGAGCCTCAGTTTCCTCATCTGTAAAATGGGGATGACAAAAGTACCACTTTCAGAGCTTTTTCAGGGTTTTGATGAGAAAATAAGCAAAGCCCTCAACAAGGGGGGCTGTTATTGTTGATGCTCTCCTCCACCCCACCCACTGCACCCCTTCAGCCCAAGGAAGACCTCTTCTAAAGACAAAATAATGCTTTTTACTCCAAGCATATTTAGTTTGCTATTTATTAATGTAGCTTCAATTGTTATTCTTTTTTCACTAGTATTTGCCTAATCTTCCCAACATTTTAATCAAAAGCATTTATGTGTGCTTATATTTAGGAATGCACTTTATAGTTTATCCACTCTGGATAAAGCTTTTTAACTCTCGTGTTAAGTCCATTTAAATTTAGTATGGATGATAATATAATTGTATTTAATTATCTTATTTTTTTGCTAGCTGGCCTGATAGCTTTATGATTCTGCTCTCTTTTCTTTCTACTTTTGAATACACTCACTACAATTATTATTTTGTAATTTTTACCATTGTGCTATTATGGAATTCATATACTCTATCATTTTTAAAATTACTCTGAAAATTTTAACACGCAAAATTAACTTAAAATGCAAAGTAATCAGTATGCTTACCTCACTCCACACAAAATGAGAACACTTCCAATCGGATAACCATTCTTCTCACCCTAAGTGTTACTTTTGTTTAGTGGTAGTTTGCTTCCAACTTTTTTGACCCCCCAATTTGGAAAATGTTATTATTTTATTTGGTGACTATGTCATTTCTGCTTACCAATATTTAGCAATATTTGCTGAACATTCTGATGTCACAAGCTTTCATTATGAGATCATTCTCCTCAGCTTGTCTTGAAAAATCATCATTATTTTCACTGAATAAAAGTTTATGTCTATAATTCTACACAGACCTTCTTTTAAATCTTAGCACATTCAGGTGTTTTTCAGTTTCTTTTGGTTCTACTTTTGCTGGTTACTCTTTCTGGGTAAGTAGCATGTTTTTCTCATCTTTCCTTTTGTTTTTCTTGAGATGAACCTTAATATACCTTTATGTGGATTTTTTATTTATTTACACATCATGTTTTTCATCCTGTTTCCTAAAGCTGAGAATTTATATATTTTATCAAATCTAAGAAAAGATCAGCTGTTATTACTTCAAATGTTTTCTCTCTTCCGTCCTCTCCATTTTCTCCTTGGAATAAACTTAAAAGATTATCAGATCTTCTCATTCTGTGTTTCATGATATTTAACCTCTTATTTGAGCATTCCATTTCTTTGTATACCTGAGTCGGGAAAATATGTAAACTCTAACTTCCATTTCTATGTTTCTTTTTCACGTATCTCTAGTCTTCTGGAAGAGTCCATGAAATGAGTTTTTAATTTTAATTTAATTTCTATATTTTTCATTCCTAGTAGTTCCATGTTTAATAATCTATGATTCCTCAACCATGTTTTTAGTTCTACATTTAGTTTTTTTATTTTTTTATTTTTATTTTTGTATGTGTTGGGTTTTCGTTTCTGTGTGAGGGCTTTCTCTAGTTATGGCAAGCGGGGGCCACTCTTCACCGCGGTGCGCGGGCCTCTCACTATCGCAGCCTCTCTTGTTGCAGAGCACAGGCTCTAGACGTGCAGGCTCAGTAGTTGTGGCTCACGGGCCTAGTTGCTCCGCGGCATGTGGCATCCTCCCAGACCGGGGCTCGAACCCATGTCCCCTGCATTAACAGGCAGATTCTCAACCACTGTATCACCAGAGAAGCCCCCTACATTTAGTTTTTAAAATGTTTTAAAATATCTATGATTCTGGCAGCTATAGAATCTTAAGCCCCTGGATATCTAATTTGACAGAAAAATATAGGTGAATTTCTAAATCCAGCTATCTGGATTTTATATTTAGTTGTTTCTAATCCTCTTTTCCTTCCTTTTATTACTGTTGCATCATAAAAATAATGAAATTTAAAATATACATTCTGTATAAGCATGTGTTTACTCATATTTGGACATATTTATATAGAAGGAAAAGCAAACACATTATTTGCTCTTGACATCATCAGCAGACTAAATTAACGAGAGCCCTTAATAAACTTGGCCATGTGTCAGCCCTTACTTCGGATGAACACATCACTGTCCTAAAATAAAATTAGGATCTTATTAAGGAAGCAGCGAGAATGGAGGAAGGGGTAAGCAACCTGTATAATTTCCATCACCATATGATTGACTCCTCATTTTCTGTATGCATGTGGATTCTTCACAAGTGCAGTACACATCCAACAATATGCTCAATAAAAGTGGGTGAAATCATGGAAATTAAAGTCTAACCGGTGGACGAGAAGAATTTGTAAAGAAATAAAATCCAATGTATATTTCTTTAAAAAGCCCCACGTCTGATGCTGTTCATGTGCTTAGGAGACTCTCCCTCCCGTATCCAAGGCTCATGCAGTGGTGAGTGCTAGACAGTGGTGCTCCAGGGTGGTCCTGGCGGTGAGGTTAATTGGATGTGCAGGTTGGAGGCTCCTGTAGCTACCTGGGACCTTTTGGTGCTGCCAAATATCAATAGTTACTCTAAACATCCCCAGGTATTTGTTGCAATTAGGTACAGAGGTGTGATTTGGGGTTTGTGATAAATTACTCAAATACCCAGTCTGCAACTATTTGTCACTGCTGAGCTTTTCATAACATGTTTGAAACATTACTGTTTCTTTGTTTCTTTTTTACTTCTTACTTTTAATGGAAATATTATATGCATACCAAAAATTCTTTCATGTTGTGATTGTACAGTTCAGTGAATCTTTACAAACTGTGTAGTCATTCCCTAGATTAAAAAACAAAGAAAAAAAAATACCTGACTGGAACCCAGTACCCAAAAAATTTCCATCATGAACCTCACCTCCAAGGGTCACCACTGTCAACCACTTCCAAATAAAGGAAACCATGCTTTATTTTGTGTCTGGCTTCATTTACTCTACATTCTGTGATATTCACTCATGTTATTGTATATTTTTAAGGGTCATTCTTTCCTATGAAGGTATAGCATACAGTTGTTGAAATATGCTAGAATTTGTTGACACATACTACTGTTATGAGAGTTTGGGTAGTTTACGGCTTTGGGAAATTAAGAATAATGCTGTTAGAAAGATAGATCAGTGGAACAGGATAGAAAGCCCAGAGATAAACCCACGCACATATGGACACCTTATCTTTGATAAAGGAGGCAGGAATGTACAGTGGAGAAAGGACAGCCTCTTCAATAAATGGTGCTGGGAAAACTGGACAGGTACATGTAAAAGTATGAGATTAGATCACTCCCTAACACCATACACAAAAATAAGCTCAAAATGGATTAAAGACCTAAATGTAAGGCCAGAAACTATCAAACTCTTAGAGGAAAACATAGGAAGAACACTCTATGATATAAATCACAGCAAGATCCTTTCTGACCCACCTCCTAGAGTAATGGAAATAAAAACAAAAATAAACAAATGGGACCTAATGAAACTTCAAAGCTTTTGCACAGCAAAGGAAACCATAATCAAGACCAAAAGACAACCCTCAGAATGGGAGAAAACATTTGCAAATGAAGCAACTGACAAAGGATTAATCTCCAAAATTTACAAGCAGCTCCTGCAGCTCAATAACAAAAAAACAAAAAACCCCATCCAAAAATGGGCAGAAGACCTAAACAGACATTTCTCCAAAGAAGATATACAGAATGCCAACAAACACATGAAAGAATGCTCAACATCATTAATCATTAGAGAAATGCAAATCAAAACTACAATGAGATATCATCTCACACCAGTCAGAATGGCCATCATCAAAAAATCTAGAAACAATAAATGCTGGAGAGGGTGTGGAGAAAAGGGGACACTCTTGCACTTCTGGTGGGAATTTGAATTGGTTCAGCCACTGTGGAGAACAGTATGGAGGTTCCTTAAAAAACTACAAATAGAATTACCATATGACCCAGCAATCCCACTACTGGGCATATACCCTGAGAAAACCAAAATTCAAAAAGAGTCATGTACCAAAATGTTCATTGCAGCTCTATTTACAATAGCCCAGAGATGGAAAGAACCTAAGCGCCCATCATTGGACGAATGGATAAAGAAGATGTGGCACATATACACAATGGAATATTACTCAGCCTTAAAAAGAAATGAAATTGAGTTATTTGTAATGAGATGGATAGACCTAGAGTCTGTCATACAGAGTGAAGTAAGTCAGAAAGAAAAAGACAAATACCGTATGCTAACACATATATATGGAATTTAAAGGAAAAAAATGTCATGAAGAACCTAGGGATAAGACAGGAATAGAGGCGCAGACCTACTGGAGAACGGACTTGAGGATATGGGGAGGGGGAAGGGTGAGTTTTGACAGGGCGAGAGAGAGTCATGGACATATACACACTAACAAACGTAGTAAGATAGATAGCTAGGGGGAAGCAGCCGCAAGGCACAGGGATATTAGCTCGGGGCTTTGGGACAGCCTGGAGGGGTGGGAGGGGGAGAGTGGGAGGGAGGGAGACGCAAGAGGGAAGACACATGGGAGCATATGTATATGTATAGCTGATTCACTTTGTTATAAAGCAGAAACTAACACACCATTGTAAAGCAATTATACCCCAATAAAGATGTTAAAAAAAAAAAAAAAGAATAATGCTGTTAGATACCCTGTTGTAAATGTCTTCTGGGGAACATATGTATGCATTTCTGTTAGGTATTTCTCTACCAGAAGAATTACTGGGACATAGGGGTGGCTTATGTTTGCCCTCAGTGGATATTGACCAAGAGTTTCCCAAATGGAGTGCACACCTAACGCTCACACCTGCTGTGGAAGAGTTTGGTTGCTGCTCAACCTCACCCACAGTTGGTATTGTCAGAATTTTAAAATTTTAGCCATTTTGGGAAATGTGTAAAAGATACATAGAAAGGTCAGGTGCTTCTGGTCAGCTTGCAGATTCTGAGTTTGGAGGCAAGAAGAATGGCAATCTGGTCAACCTCTGCCATTGCTGGGATTATTCTTTAGCATCAAACCTAAACAAATAGTTGAGGAGATATTTTAGTGGTATTTGATAGCATTATCACCACAAGCCCTAGAAATGCTCAAATCCCAGGAGATTCATAACTTAGGGAGAGTGACAAATAAGGGCTCATAGTACCAGTTGGTTATTATCCTGATGTCCAACCCCTTTTTTGGCAACTCTCTTACATAACTGGTTTAGAGTAATGCATGAACAGTCCCACCAACATGCGGAAAGTTCATCTGTGTCCTCCTAGGCCCACAGAGGACCAATTGGCTGGCCAATAGAGCAAGCCTCATCTAATACTAAGTTAAGATTGTCTGAGATAGAAATGTTGCTTTCTTGATTTTTTCCTTAATCAGTCTAGTTCAGATATGAAAACCTATCATGTACATTAGAGGTTAGTTACAGTTTTTTTTGAGGGCTGGAGGGATAGTCACTTTCCAACTGTTGCCTGATTCAAGAGGCACTCAAATACTGGAGCATCAGGTTATAAACTGCCGGTAGGAGACCTTTTCTTCAGCAAAGATGTTTCCTCTTTAAGACTTTTGTAGTTGCCAACCAAGATAGACTTGAGAGACACACCCTCCAAGAAAAGGTCATGTCTTTTGGTGTGTGCATGTGCCCTCTGTTCTTGCTTATAATTTCTCTTGACTGCTGATTCCCATCCAATCTTCTAAAATCAACAGGAGAAAAAAAGATCTGCGCAAACAGGACACAGAATGACCTGATCTTCATAGTGCTTTCTTTTCTGTAACTGCAGGTGGCCTCAAGAGAAAGGAAAATCTGTGCATATTCTGGGTCAGTCACTTGCTGAGGAAAAAAACCACATGATAAGAAAGGTGGATCTTCCTTGCTGGCTTTTGTCTAGGGAATCAATATGATTCCAGCTTTCTGGTGGGAGTGAGGATTGATGGTTGGGGAAAAGAAAAAGATTTTATGGATAAAGAACTATGGCCGTGTTTCCACAAGAAGTTGTTTTCCTTGAAGATATATAGGTTTGTGTCCTGGGGGATGGGGTATGTCTATATGTGAGGTTTTGTGGTGTGATAGTGTGTGCATGTGTGTGTCCTTCCCCTGGGGTTATATTCCTCTTATACAGTAAAACTGCAAGAGTCAACTTTCTTAATTAAAAATCCTATCACCATTGCTTCATGGGTATACGTGTGCCCTCTCCCCACCCTAGTTGGATGTACTGCAATGCCATTCAGACACTAACCACCCAGAGTTGCTATCAGAGCCCAAAGTTAAGGACAAAGTCTTCCATAAGACTGCCCTTGTTTTTTAGACACCAGCCACACTTTGGGGGTCCCCAGGCTACCCACACTTCCAAAAGAGACTGGCTATAAATTCAAGGTTTCCCAAGACTTTCTCAGGTTTGATATAAGTTTCACTATAAGGGATTCACAGAACTCAGAAATGTACTATTCCTATTATTACAGTTTTATTATAAAAAATACAGATAGGATGAGATCTTGGAGGGTCCTAGAAGCAGAGCTTCCATGCCCTCTCTCTGAGGAATCAGGGCATATCACTGTCCTAGCAAACAAAAAACTCCACTGAGTTTCAGAGTGGATAATTTCTGTAGGCATAATTGATTAAAGCACTGCCCACATGACTGAAGCTGATGTCTGTCTGCCCTCCCTTCTTTTGGTCTTTGGCCATGGTTGCCTGACAGCAAGATGATCATATCTGTCTGAGCACCTACATTTGGTGTGACATTTATATAACAGATACAGCAATAGTACTAACTTGAATATTCCTAATATTTGGAGAAGCAAGTGTGGGGTACAGATGACAGATGATAGGTTTTAGTTCAAATATATTTCCCAATATATTTGACTATCAATATTGGTATCATAATCTTACCAACAATGCCAGTGTTAGACTATATTGCAATATAATAGATGTAACCTGAAAAGTAAATTCAAAAGGTACTAACATATTATTAGAGTTCCTTTCAGTCATTAAAAATTAGTCCATCCCATCATCAAATTTTATGAACAAAATGTCTCCTGGGGCAAGGCCACACAAGTTTGCAGGCTCCCTGTTGAGACTGTCAGGCTCTAAAAGAAGGAGTGGTCTCAGCTATATATGGCTTCACCCTTTCAGGCAACTGGCGTAACTGAGCTAAGAGCTTTTTTTGAAGAATACTGGATTTCCCTCTTTGAGTAACCCATGTGTTTATTCCTTTAGCCTCAACTATTATTTCCCCATCTCTCCCTGTGTACAGAACTAATGGGCTATTTTATCCACTAGGCAATATAGGTGCATTCACTGTTAACCCCCTTTGGCCAGATAGAGTGAAAGCACATTTGGGCATCCTTCTAATAAGCCAGTTTCCCTTTGCGCTCCTGCCTGATCATATGGCCAGGCTATTGGTCACCACCCATGCATTAGTAAAAACTTAAACACAGGGTCAGACAGCATGCAAGTTAGCCCATTGAGCTAATTTATTTTTACCTTCTTTGATCAGAGTGATGGACTTCCAAACTGTTCTCTTTGGACCTGCCATCCAAAAGCTAAGCAGCTCTGTGTTTGTCAATCAAGAGCTGTTTACAAGGCACTGTCCAAGTGGCAATAGAATCAGACACCTCCTCATGTAATTCCAAAGTCAGATCTAGGGGAAAAGAATGTACCTGCTCATGAATATGCTGAGAAATTATTTGCATTACCTTCATAGCATGGTCTTGGGCTAACCATTTCCATTGTATTATGGAATTCATCCGGGCACTGCCCTCTATAATGGAGTGTCTCTCTGCTATCACCCAAGATATTATGGGTATTTTGGGTTTCAATATTATTTTATGTCCTTTATTCACAGGGGCAGAATCAATTAACGTCCAGTAGCAAGATAGCAATTGCTTCTCAAATGGAAATTTTCTAGCCCATGGTCCCAGCAATTGTCACTGGGAGAAGTTCATGGGATTTTGCCACAAACCCCAGACTACACTCTATGCAAGGTTATTGTACAGAGAATTGACTTGTACCAACACTCCAGCTTCTATTTTACATTGTGTGGGCTCTGGCATTCCTATTAATTCCCACTTATCATGTCCAGTAAATACTGTGGAAGGGTGGTATTATGTGCCTTCTCTTTTATAATGTTGGTTGGGGAGACATTCCCCAGTCAGACACAATGTCCATCCCTATAATACATTTAGGTAAGACAGACACAACCATTTCACAAAGGAACTACATAAATATTCCAATTTTTCATCCAAACTTTTTACCTTAATCCTATCAACTCTTGAATTCCTAAACTTTCTCAATGTAATTGTGGGTTCCATTAGGGTCTCACCAACAGATTTTGGTACTAAAGAGTTCATGAAGTTCCCTTGTCAAGAAGTCTGAGAAATTTCTCTTCTCCACTCCTCAGTCAACTCACTCATGAGCATAAGGCTTTGGGTCCCCAGCAGAAGGTTGAGCCAAAATACAGTGACCCTTTTGTCAACCTTTATCTTGATTAATCTGCTTGACTATGACCCCAAGTAATTCAGGTTGGGTTTCTCAATGTAATCTTTGCCTTCTAACTTTTACAATTCCTCCAAACTGGGTTACATAGAGTGGGCAGAAATATTTAAAGACCTTTAGTGTTGGGGAGCCCAAGGAGATCCCATTGGCCCACTCATCCTTTGGTAGTGCTCCATTAAGACCTTTGTTTCAACCCCATTATTGTCTGCTTTATTCACACCATTACTTAAATACCATGTAAAGATGTCCATTCTGCCATGATGAGTCCCTTGACTATCCCTTCTGCTTTTCCCCATTTTTGTGTTACTTAATCTATTTTTGTTAGCATCTATAAGACCCACAAAGGGAAATGGAGACAGAAAAATCCAATAAGTCATTTTGGGCAATTGTTCAACTTTGCAGCAGTGAGGTTGTATGGTGTCCCATGCAAAAGGGGCCCTTTAATCACAGCACTTATCATACCATGGAAAAGGGGCATATTTCACAGATTAATATCTGATCATCATAAAGCCTGTCCAGCATAGCTTGCATGCAAAGTATATCAGCTACTTCATCTGAGATGTACCACTCAGCATTTATATGGGGAGTCAGACAGTACTCCTTCTCAAGGTAGACAAACTTTGCAGTGCCTTTTACCTTGTCCACCAGGCCAGCTGTTAATTCAGGAATAATCTGTGGTGTGTCTGGATCATGCATAGCCATCTGTGATTGTTCCATAGTGTGATGTAGGTCATGTATCAACCTAAACATGCTTTTCCACTCTGCAGTATTTAAAACCAAAGACACAGCCCCCCAAATTACATCCTTATACATCCCATTTCAATAAGGATTCTTCAGGAAGTTGATGATACCAATCCACAAAATGAGAAAAATCCTTCATACTGTAACTCCTGGTTTCAGTAACTTCTTGATCTTTCCATCCCCTTGACCTGGATGACCTTTTTGATGACAAGGGGTCTCAGAGGTAGTCTCTATTGTCCAAGCATAACTTTTCCCTTTGGTGAAAGCTTTGAGGCTAGTGGCCATAGCTCAGACTGACCATAATCTGAGCTTGGTCGGCACCAAGATCTGACCCAGCACCCTTTTAATTTCACTTTAGCTGTTACAGATAACAATAACCAAGGAATTACATATTTAACCATTTTCCTATTATTTTACTCATGCATCCAGTGGGCCAACTCCCCAGGAGTTTGGTCCATCATCTCTAAATTCTATTGTTAACTGTTAACGTGACTAATTGTGTGCAGCACAGCTGCTATTCCATCCCATAGATAACCTTTTGGCTGCCCAGGAATCAAAGGATCCTCATCCCCCCACCCTTTCATCTTTTCTCTTCCTAAACCTAAACATGTCTCAATGAGTCAGCGTCCTTCTAGCAAATCCCACATTTCTAACACCAAATGCTCTGTTTCCCTACTAACTATAGCAGTGCAATTCTGCTAACCACTCAGAGTTGGCATCGCATCCCGCAAGTTAGGACAAAGTCACACGCAAGACTGTCCTTACATCAGAAAAGAGACACAATTTTGGGATCCCTAAGCATCCCGTACTTCTGACAGTCTGGCTATATATTTAGGGATCCCCACAACCCCTCAGGTTCAGTAATTCCCTGGAACCAATTACTAGAACTAAGGAAAGCACTATACTTAAAATTATAGTTTTAATATAAAGGATACACATAAGTGAAGCCTACAAGTGTTCTGGAGGCAGAGCTTCCTTGCCCTCTCCCTGTGGAGTCCTGCACAGATTTTCTACATCACCCTCCTGGCATATCAATGTGCTCACCAACTGGGAAGTTGTACTGAGCACTAGTGTCCAGAGTTTTTACTGGGGTTTCCTTATGCAGGCATGATTAATCAAATCATTAGTCAGCTTATTGAAGTCAATCTCCAGCCCCCTCCCCTCCCTGGAGGTCAGTTTGGCTCAAGGTTTCAACCCTCTAACCAGGCAGTTGGTCTTTCATGGCCTTCCTGAAAGCCTACAAAGTGGGCCTAAGGGCCCACAAAGTCACCTCATGGCCTAGCAAAGCAGTTTTACCACTCAAGAAATTTCAAGGATTTTTGAAGCTCTCTGCCAAGAACAAGGGACTAAGTATAATCTTTATTACAATGTAGGACATATGTTAAAATTTATCAAATTGTAATCCTTAAATATGTGCAGTATACTGTAGGCTAAGTACACCTCAGGAGGTGAGGAAAAATCACCGTCGCCATCCAGGAAAATTTTCACATAGAGTTCTAAATGGACAAAACTGTGTTTCACGATCCCTATTAGTGGGACAGTAACCACTTCATTTAATAATAAATCTTAACTCTGAGTAGGTCTTTACATTTGTTCATGACATTTTGATTGATCATACACACAAAAAAAAAATCTACAGCTGTATTTATTTAACTTATGAGAAAAGAGAGTTTTGAGAAGGTGGATGAATTATGCAGAGTTGCACAGCCAGCAAATGGGGAACCAGGCACTGTAGATTAACACTTCAATTCCAAATCCTATGCACTTTCACTCACACCTCTGCCTCTTGGGAGAGACTCCAAGCTTCTACTATGAGTTTGGCATCAATTACAATTTTATTCCTTGTTCCCCATCCTCTCTGTGTGGGGCACTTGCCAGGCCTGAGACTGCAGTAACCCCAACCCTTGCTCCCTCAGAAACTTTAACATTAAAGGAATACTTTCTTGAATGTAGCTTCCTTCCTGTCCCCCTCCACATTTCCAAAGCTCTTTTATTATAAGAGGGCTCAAATTTAGTCTTCACTCCATCTTAGCTGGAGTGCTGGGGCACAGCTCCTTCCTTTTGCAAGGATGCTCTTTTGGATCCACATGCATCAGCCAGTTCTGGAGGAATCTGAGAAAGGAGGAGCCTCCAGGCAGAGTTGGGGTAATTTCACTCTCAGGTTCACCAAAGGAGTTGTTTTAATTCAATATAAATATAAAATGAGGCAAATTATGACTTGAGGATCCTTTTGGATCATGAATCCTGTGTGAAATACATGTATTTTAATAGAATTTGATTGCCTTGCAGGTGTTGATATTTTTTCCCACAAAACAAAAAATGAGAGTGCTTGGTTAAAAAGATCTCTTTTTCTCCCCCAGAAACAAGCTTCTCATAATAAAATTATTCGAGAAATCCTTAATCTCTACATCACAGTTTCCCAGTGATGTTTGAAGGACTCCTGACAGTGTGTGTTTAAATGTTAACTTAATGATACCAAGAGCAAGGGCTCTAGAAATCCAGAGAGAGCCATGCGGTGGGCTCCCTAGGAAAAAATAGGACCCAGAGTCTTGGATGGACCTTAACAGGAAAAAGGTATAGAGGGGCAGAAGGAAGACACAAATGGTACCTGGGCCATGGGAGTGATGGATTCCAAAGTCTTAAGATGAGAATCGGTACAGCATCACCACCTGAGTCCATCCATAGCCATCTATACAATGATATTCATGCTCCTTCTACGTGGGAATGAAATAGGATGCGAGCATAATGACTTGGTTGAGAATGGCATTGATACTGTCCTAAATGTCTGCAGAGAGGAGGTTCCTTCCTGTTCTGTTGTCTTCTCCATCTACTGTGACATATCAGGCACTTTCCTTCATGGAACTTGGTGAGAGGCAGAGAACAGGAATCAAGTCTGACATGGGTCAGTGGGAATGGACCACAGAGTCTGGCTGGAGACAGGAGGCTCTGAGACCTGTTCTCCCTGATGTCAGGACAGGGACCAGTTTTTACTTTTCATCTGGTTCTACAAATTACCTAACAGTTAGTCCTTTTCTAGACAGTATTAACCAATGATTGTCTGGCCCAAAAAAGCATTTAAATTGAAGAGATCCCACACCATGTGATCAAAGCAGCTGTAAAACATTCTAGTTGCAGTGGAGGTGGGTAGGGCTATGGCCTCCAGAGGAGAGCAAGCTCAGGAAAGGGTTGGGGGCTGATCTCAGAGGTGAGGTGGTCCTTGCTACTCTTCTCTATGACCAAGAGGCATCAAATTGAGAGTTTCTCTGAAATAATCTTGGAATTCTCAGGCCCAAACTCTGTGTCTTCCCACTCATGAGGACAGGAACCCTGGCCATGGGTGATCAATGTAAGGGTACCACCTACGTCTTCCTCATTCCTTCTCACCCCAGTGCTCAGTCCTGAGCACTTCATCTTAGGCCCCATAAATGTATGATAAATACACCCTTGGGCTGAGATCTAGTTCAGATGTGGAAACTAGCTTATCCAGGCCCCATTGGGCCCCACACTAATCTAGGTGTCTCCCAGGCTCTAATCTAGATCAAGGGTGAGAAGCCTGGGCTCATGAAGATGGTGTCCCTCTCTCCGCTCTGTCCCTGCTGCTCTGATGATGTCTAGCACATGTGTGCCAGGCCATGCTCTTCACCTTTGCTTACAAGTGAGCCCCATGCTGGGAATCCTCCAGGACCTGGGTGTTGACCATACTGGTTGAGTGTCCCCAGGGCCTCACATAGTGCCTGGTACATGTATATGAGCCCAGGAAGAACTTACACATGAATGATCAAATGAGACTTCCAAACTACTCTGCAAGGAACAAGCAGGGATGGGAGCCTACAGATGGATAGGAGTGGAGGAGCTAAGGAGAAAAGGGTGTGCATCTCTCAAAGGACCTAATGAAAGGGAACAGGTTCCGAGACAGGATTCCATGAAAAATCCCCACTGTTTGAAATGTTTTACTGCTCCGAGGTAGAGGCTGTTTTATAGTAGTGAGGTTGAGAACCACGAGTGTGACGCTGGTGTCAATTAGGACTAAAAGAGATTCATCCCCAATCTGGAGGAATTTTTCTCCAGTTAAGAGGGAGGATTGGGAAGAGCCCCTGCAGTTCCTTAGAACCTCATCACTGAGAATTGGGAGGATGTTGGAAAGGCTCGTTAGAGGTCTCAAGGCACCTGAAGGGCTTGAATTTGTAATAATCTCTCTTCCATTGTCCTGGCTCTTTGCAGTAATAGCAGGAAGTAGGAGAGTTTCATTTAGGAACCTTCCTTTGCTGGAGTTGAAGATTAAGATTTTTAGCAGGTGATTTTTAGGTGATTCATCTAGCGTGTGAGGAACCTGGTTTACTAGATTAACAAAATCTGGAGAGGACAGAGTCTCCTATTCCATTCTGGTCCTTTTTACTACAAGGGAAAGGTCCCAGTTGAGCTCATTAATAAGAACAGAGTTAAAAGCTACCCAGGTGGAATTAACATCTGAAGGAAGACCAGAATTTTCTTTAAAAATAATCTGAAGTCAACTGTAATAGTCATGAAAAGGTTCATCAGATTTTTGTGTGCAAACCTGAATTTTGTTCCAATCAACAGGCTTTGGAAAAGCACTAGGAATTTCTTGATGAAGTCACCTAGCAATGTCCAAGCCTGATCATATAATAAGCTAGTGGGCTGGTCTCCCAGTTGTAATTCTTGAGCCCTTTCAGAATTTTCCCAATTAGCCCTTTTCATCCAAAGCTGGGCCTAGCCTTCACTGACAAGCCTATGAACTAGCTGATATAAGTCAGAGAGAAACCAGGTTGATAAGTTTGAATGACTATATTAAATTTTTCAGCAAACCTTGGAGGATCTTCGATTCCTTTGGGAAAATCTTTGGCTATGGCTTGCAGTTCAGCTTTAGTCCAGGGAATAGAAGAAATAAGGGTTTAACCTCTGGATCCACAGAAGGCTTCATTTTAAAGGGACAGTTTCCCATAAGTTCAAGGAAAGGGGGTGGGGAGAGTTTCAGAGCAGAAGGTAAGTTCAGTGAGAGAATTAGTATGGGGGAGCTGAGGGTATAGAGGAGGTATAGGAGATATGGAAAGGAAAAAGGAAGATGGCACCAGAGGCGGAGCCTGAGACAAAACGCGAAGAAAGAAGGGCCTGAGGATTTGGAATCCATTTTCTCTTTCTTCAATTGTTTGACTCAGTTAATCTTAAAATATTATTTTACAGAGAGGCAATTTTAGGCTCCTGATAACATTTGGAAGCCTAGAGCTACCAGTTGAAATAGTTATTCTATTCAGTTCTGGAAATTTTTGAGCTATGGTAGTCCAATTCAATTTTAAGGAGATTAAGTGTGGGGATTTCAAAAGTTCCCCATAATTACTATTGATAGTCTAAATTGCCTTTGGTCAAAAGGACTGTGGTTTTTAAACATAAAATCGGCCAGAGTTCCTGGGGTGGGGGGGGTTGTGCCTTCATAGTATTTAGGTAACTGAGATCCCATTTCTCAAGGTTTTTCTCTAAACTAAAAGAATAATTTTCAAACAGCCTAAACAGATTATACTTCAAACATCTTACAGAGCAAACAGTTCAAACAACCTGTAAGCTTAATACAAGCCAGTTCTAAGGGAACAAATTTGTCCTGGAAGAGTGAGGCCAAGGGCTTTTCAGGGCAATTCCCATAAAACAGCCCCTATTCCAAAGGAACAGGCCAATTGCTGAAAAGAGCACAGTTTCAATGAAACAGTCCCTGTTCCCAAAGCAATGGGTCAAAGTCTAACCAATTTCAGTTGAAACAGTCTAATCTCAAAATTAGACCAAAGTGCCAAATGAGTACTTGCATAGAGAACAAGGCCTTAACCAGGAAGGAAAAAACCTTAAAGTAGATCCCAAATACAGCCTGGAGAGCTTCAAACACAAATAGGGCAGAAGCTCATATTCAGGAGAAAGACATGCCTTCAAACTCCAGGGCCAGTGAGAACAGCAGCGAGCAACTAGCGCTCAATTATGGATACCTCATCTTTTTGCTCACCATCCCTGGAGCAATCAGAGGTCTTCTCTGGTTCCTTATGGGCTACCAAAATGTTGATCTAAAACAAATAGACTGCCAGTTATTTCTCCAGCAAAACTGGGTTTAGTCAGAATTAGCAGAGAATTACAGTTTGAGGTCTGCAACCATGGTGAGCCATGTACAAGTTCCCTCATGGCAAGAGAACACTTTTGTAGAGGAAAAAAGGAAGCTGAGAGGGCTATAAAAACAGTCTGCGGCTTTTCATTAGCTGAGTTGTTGCCAGGGAATAAGGGGTCTGTCTTTTCATTTAATTGAGTTTTCTGCTTATTAATTTTTTACGATATTTTCTAAACCTTGCAATTCTAAGGAGTGGAGAAGTTGGTAAGAGTTTCACAGTCTAAGTTTTCATTCCCAAACTTAATATTTCTCTTTAAATAAGTTATAATGTGTAATATCAAGTAATAAAAGAAATACACTGATGGCTTTGTAATTCAGCTCTAATGATTACATTTGCATACACCCTGGCTTTTTTTTGTTTTGTTTTGTTTTGTTGTTTTGTGGTATTTTTGCGGTACACGGGCCTCTGACCACTGTGGCCCCTCCCGCCACGGAGCACAGGCTCTGGACACGCAGGCTCAGCGGCCACGGCCCACAGGCCCAGCTGCTCCACAGCACGCGGGATCCCCCCGGAAGGGGGCATGAACCCGCGTCCCCTGCATCGGCAGGTGGACTCCCAACCACTGCGCCACCAGGGAAGCCCCACCCTGGCTTTTTTAGAAAAGAACTACAGTGCTAGTTTTACCAGAATTAAATGTAAGTCTCATTGTCCCAAATGAGCTGCCTGTCCCTGAAGCATATTTCTTGGTAATGGTAGATATCTAAATGAGAAATAGCCAATTAAGGGACTCTAAATAACAGAAATAATTCAGTCATGTTTAATGACAATTTTTTGAAAAACTATTTTTTTCTTTTAATATACAAACAGCTCTAGATAGTCAATAAAGAATAATAAGCAAAGAAATTTAAAAGCTGAACACTATTAGAAAAAATAACACCAAAAACTAAAAATGACTACTAAAAATGTTGAAAGACTTCAGTCTCATGAGCAATCTAGCGGATGGTAAGGAAACCTGAGACAGCAGCACAGCCTAACTCTTCTAATTACTGAAGGAAGAATAAGCAGGAAAAAATCAACATGAAGCAGATGAATAAATTCTTCAGCACAAATTGTTGGTGGGGGTGGATAATATCCTAAAGGTTAGGTGGAAGAGTTTTCCTCTAAATTATATTTACATAGAAAA
This sequence comes from Phocoena sinus, assembly GCF_008692025.1. Classification (NCBI taxonomy): domain Eukaryota; kingdom Metazoa; phylum Chordata; class Mammalia; order Artiodactyla; family Phocoenidae; genus Phocoena; species Phocoena sinus. The sequence goes on from NC_045772.1 coordinate 70,019,347, forward strand.
AAAGAAATCAAATAGAATGCCTGTTCTATTTTTGGTGGGAAACTAGAAGACATATCATCAAAGACAAAAGAAGTGTTCTGATCACAACCTGTTAGTAGTCAAGACACTTGCGAAGCATGTTGGCATGGATTAGAGCCCCTCCACTCTCCAGCTTTGTTTCCCACCATCCTTCCCCCACCATCCTCTCCCACCCCAACACAGCTGCCCACTCCCTGCCTCAGCAATTTTTAATTATTTGAAGTTCATCAAATACACTGTGCTGTTTCATTGTTCATGTCTGGAAAATGCTTTACTCTTTGTATTACCTCAGTTGTTCAATTTCTTATATCCTTTCGTTCAGTTATTCAATAATATTTCATTTTTATTGACTACCAGCTTGGTGACTGACACTCTACTAGGCACTGGATTTCTAAAGATAAATAAGACATAGTTCCTGTTCTCTGGAAGCCTGCATTCTATTTAGGAAGAATTGTAAGAAACAGTTTCGTTAGGCTTTTTATCCAAGATAAGCATGGGGTCTGCTAGAGCGGGGGGTACCCGGAAGAGGTGATACCTCCATTGTGGACAATATCACCCATGGGAATGAGCCTGGCAAGGAGTGGGTGATGAGACATTCTAGAAAGATCAATCAGTGAAAAGAAAGTGAAAGTTAGCGTCCGTTTCCAGAACATGAGTACAAAACAAACTCCCATTACCCACCCCCCTTCCCGAAAAAAACCCACAGTCTCTTCCATCTCAATGAAAGGCAATTTGGTTCATTCAGACACTCAGCTAGAAACCTTAGACATGTCTTCAAGTCCCTCATTCTCTCATATCCTACATGCAATCCACAGGCAAATTTTATCATCTCTACCTTTGGTAAATATCTAGAACTCAACACAGTCTTGGTGGGTTCAAACATGCCTGCTTTGGGACTTTATATAGGATTTTCCTCTACTGGGAGCGTGTTTCCCTTGTAAGCTGAGTGACTCTCTCCCTCTCTCCTTTGGAGTCTCTGTTCAAATACCACCTTTTCAGGGAGTATTGTTCTGACAACACCCAAAACAGAATAGTGACCCATAACCCCGCTCTGGCACTCCCTGTTCCCATTACTCTATTTGCCTCAAGAACATTCATCACAATTAGACATATCATACATTTGCAATGTCTGTCTCCACTTTTTTACAACATAAATTCCACCAACAGAGGGGTTTCGTATGTTTTGTACATTGCCTTATTCCTATGCCTAATTCAGTAACTGGAACATAGCAGGCACTCTGTAAATATTTATTGAATCAATTAATTAACTAAATAACAAGCTACCAGGTTTCTGGCTGGGGAAATAGGTTTTGTGTGAGGGAGTGGTCACAAAAAATGAGTATGGGAAATGAAGTAAGCCAGCCTTATTGTGGCAGAGACTGGTTAGTTTTTTTACCAAAGCTGTTTCCTGACATGATGGGGAAAAGATGGTAACTCAAGTGGCTGTTGGCAGGAAGCAGTTCTTCATGAAGTGTTGGACTGAGGGCCTCAGTTCCTCACTAACTGTTGGCCCAAATGTTTGCCAAAGGGCATCTCCAAAAGGAAGACCACATGGTAGCTGGCTTCCCCCAGGGCAAGCCAGCCAGAGGACAGGACAGAAGTAACTTGACATGGAAAGTATCTCCTCAAAGATTTGTATTCATTAGAAGCAAGCCACTGGTCCAACCCATCCTCAAAGGGAGGGGATAATTCAAGGGAATGAAACCAGGAGGTGAGGAGCCATGGGTGCCCATCTTGAAGCTTCCTACCACTAAACAAATGAACACATGAGTAAATATACATTTACAAGTTGCCATGAGAGAGAATAAAGATGGCAAGAGTGAGGCATATAATACATTATGTGGTCAGGAAAGGCCTCTCTGAGGAAGTGACAGGTGACCTGAGACCTGAATGGGAAGAAAGAATCAGCCTCATGATGTATATAGGAAGAACATTCCAGGCAGAGGGCACAGTGTGGAAGAATCCTGTGGAAGAACTCAGGTCATTGAAGAAACTAAAAGGTGACCTGTGAAAGCAAAATGGTATCTGGTACGAGGTGAGTAGGTTGAGGTAGGCTGAGGCCAGATCATAAAAGGTTTGGGGTTTATGTTAAAATATTTGGATTTTATGTTGAGTGCCATGAGAGGGCAATGAAAAATTTCAAGCCAGAGATGGACACAATTTGATGTCTAAATTGGAAAATCACTCTTTATTGGGTAGAGGATGGAGTGAGAAGTCAGACAGATATGTCAGTGAGGTTGCATGCCATTATGGTAGCTCAGGCAAGCAATGAGCTGACATGGATCAGAGCTGACTCCATGGAGGCAGGCTCTGGACTCTGCTGTATAAATGTCAGAGGAATCAACAGATTGCCTCTGTGGAGCAATGGGAAGTGAGGTGTGAAGACATCCTCTTGGACTTCCTGACATGATTTAGAAATGACTACATATGGGTGATATTTGATATCACAGAACTGGATGAAATCAGTGCCACATCCTTCATGAGACTGACTCTTACTTATGCTTCAAATCTCAGCTCATCTGTCACTTCTTACAAAGAAAGGACCTCAGACTGAGCCCTTAGGAACTCCACTTGCTTCAAGGTTCTGGAGAGTGGAAGTTGCTGGCAGAGGAAACTGCAAAGAAAGGGCCAAAGGGATAGGAGGGCCCTCAGAAGGGGCTGGTGCTGTGGAATTTGAGAATGGTGAACTGGGGATAGAAAATTGCCCAGTGTTGAGCACTCAACTAGCTAGCCAGGTAGTTTTATCTAACTTGTAAATGATCATGATTTAAATGTTAAAGTTTTTCTGAGCCGAATGTTAAACTTTTTCTATTTTCATGATAAATTTCATAGTTTTACGAATCACAAGTACATTAAAATAGTTTAAAACTAATTCTATCTGCTTTGCAAATGTTTGAAAAGAAAAGTAAATGAAATATACTCTGCATATTAAGGGATAAACACAAGGTGAAAGCAACATAAAAACAGAAAGGTAGAAATTTAAAGGATTAGCAAACATATAAGAGGATATGTAAATATATACATAAAAAAGGAAGAGTTACTAGAGAAATACTACACAAGGAAGTATTTACAGGGGAAAAACATTAAATGAGATAAAAAAGATCATTTCAGAGAGGTAAAAATGTACAAGAAATGCATAACAATGGAGAACTGTAAAGCACCAATAACAGGTCAAACAAGTTTGAAAGGCAATAAGAAACTAACAAAACAAAATTGTAGAAAGTCCAGCTCGATCTTGTTAGTCAATTTTTGGTAGAATAAGAGACAAGATAGATGACTTAAAGATAGAGGAAATGTTTAAAACTTAATCTAAAATTTATATAAAATATGTATCAAACATTATCAATTAAAAAAAGAAATACATCATCTTCAACATTTATAACTGAACTTATATTTATGAACAGTTATAATTCCAAAAAGGAGGAAAATTTGCAGTCTACATTTTCTGACCACAGCACAAGAAAAAGTAGAAATTATAAATAAAAATTCAAGCCAACAATAACAAAAGTGCCAATCAAAACTATGGAAAAGATTTAATTAATTATCGATTCAAGTAAGAAATAAAAAATGAAATAGCACATGACTTAGAAATAGCACATGACTTAGACAACAATTAAAATACAAATATAATCTTTTATCTCAAAAGAGATAAGGAAAAAATAAACGGACTAAGCATTTAACTCAAGCTGCTCGTATTAACAATCCTAAGGAGAGTAGATAAAAAAAAGTGACAGTGTATAAAATAGAAATGACTATATTGAAATAAGTAAATGTGGAATAAGTAAACAAATAAGTAAATGAGTTTTTTCAAATAGTTTATTAGAAAATCTAATGAGTAAATTTAAAAAGTAAATAAATAAAATTTAAATATATAAAGCAGCAATTAAAACATTAAACATATGAAAATGTTTTATAAATAATTTATTTAATGAATTTTAAAATTTAAACTGTGAATTTTGAGAAAAAAGAAATCACAAAGAAAAACAAAAACCATATAGGATGCATAGACAAATAACTGAGATAGAAATTGAATAAACATCAAAGAAATATTTGCCACAAATGGCTTTGGGTCTAGGTGATCTTAAGGATAAAATTATTTCAAATTGTCAGAGAAAAGTTCTCAGATACATACCTATTTTCTGGAAATATAAAAAGATGAAATACTTTCCCCTAATTTTACCAAGCAAATGTTTTTTTTTTCAAAATCAACTCTCTAACAAAAAATAAATATCAAATAAAACTATAAACCAAGCCCTTATTAATAGAGATGTGAAAACAAACAAAATAATCAGTATAAGATTAAAAGTGTAATCTGTCATGACCAAGAAATATTTATTTTAGTAATTCATGAGTGGGTGAATATCAGGGTAAATAATATATTACATTAGTAAGTTGAATTTTTTTTATAAGGTTATCCCAAAAGATTTATAAAATTTACCTGATAAAACCCCAAACTATCCTTAATTCAAAATTTCTTTTTAAAAAATCAGAATAGATTAATATTCTTTTTAAATGATAAGCAATATTTAATTCAAACCAGTAGTTAATAAAATACTAGTAGCAAAATTTAGTCATTTTACTAAAATTAGAAATAAAGTAGTGATAAATACTGTTTACATTTCTTTATATGAAAGATCTAAAAAATGCTATTAGATGCTAAGAAAAGAAAAATACTGGAAGGAAGAGACAAAATTATTATTATTTTGAGGTGATATGATTATATATCTGAAAAAGAATTTTATGGGAAAAACTTCTAAATTAATTTTGTGAAGTGAGGTCAATTCAAAATAAATACATCAAACCGTATAGTCTTTCTGCAGAACTGAAATAACCATTTAAAATACAATGAAAAAAAGAGACTACATGAATAATATCCACAAAATATCTATATAGTAAAAATCCAGGAATAACATTAATAGAAATAGAACCCATAAGATTCATTGTGCTCTGGAAGGAAAGACAACATATTTTAAACATGGCAACTCCACCCCCAATAAATGCAAAGATTTATTTCAATTACACAGTAAAGGGAAGCTTTTTGCAAATGTTGTAAAATAAGCACAAACTTTACCCCAGACCTTAAACATATTATAAAGTTTCAATTTAACAAATAATGGCTACTGGTACAAAAATGGCCACAGATCAATGAACCATAATAGATTGTCCAACAATAAATCTCAGTATATTTGGGAATTGAAAATATAATTAACAAAGAATCATAAATCAGTGAAAAGATAAAGAAAGTTCCAGAAATGTTTTGGGGACATTTGGTTAAAAATCCAGAAAAGAAAAAATACAGATTTTCACTTTACTCCATACATTAGAATAAAGTCCCACATGTTATATGTAAAAAATATTAAAACATAAAATCCCAGAAGATAATACGGAAGTGAATATTATTAAATGTTTGGATGAGTGAAGGAGCAGACTAAGAGGAAGAACTACTTTTAAAACTTTAATAAACGTACAAATTAAAAAGATAAATGAATTGAATTACATTAAAAAATTTAAGTCTATAGATAAAACATTCAAAACATGAACTACCAAAGGAAAAACGCATTTGCAGCAAATATGGCAGCTAACTTTATTAAATAACAAGCTATAAGAAAGGTAAATACAAAGTCCCAAATACATTAATGATTGAAGAACACGAAAAGAAGTTCACAGAAAAAACACAATTAAGATAAACTAATATTTGTGAAAATGTTTGGCTTCTCTAGGAATAAAAAAATAAAAGGCCCATAATTAATCTATGAAATTAGGAAGAAAAACAAAATGTATAAGCACAGCCTGGCAAGGACAAATGCAACAGCTACCCTCATATACCCAGTTGCACTAAATTGGTACATGTTTGGAAAACAAGTTGAGCAAATGAAATAGGATCTTCAGTGATATTTACTCCTGTTTAACTTGTAATTTCACTTTTGGATGTAAATCTTAAGGAAAGCATTCTAAATAGAGACAAGGTTTTAGGCGTAAAGAGATTCTCAGTGTTGTTTTGTCTCTTCTATGTGCTTAAATCACATTCATTCTTTGTTTTCACAGTGACAATGGAAACAACTTAAACATGTAACGGAGGGAGAATAATTATCTTCTGGGATATCCACTCAGTGAAATACTATGCCAAATAGACTTCACCAGTGCTAAGTGAAACTTAAAAATACTAAATGATATGCATGAAAGGGGAATCATTGTGTCAAAATTAACATTTACACATGGATAAAAAGACTGAGAGGAAATATATCAAATCTTAATGGCAAGGACATTCAAGATGGTGGAGAAGTAAGATGTGGAGATCGCCTTCCTCCCCACAAATACATCAAAAATACATCTACGTGTGGAACAAATCCTACAGAACACCTACTGAATGCTGGCAGAAAACCTCAGACTTCCCAAAAGGCAAGAAACTCCCCACATACCTGGGTAGGACAAAAGAAAAAACAGAGACAAAAGAATAGGGACAGGACCTGCACCTCTGGGAAGGAGCTGTGAAAGTGGAAAAGTTTCCACACACTAGGAAGCCCTTTAACTAACAGAGATGGGAGGTGGGTGGGAGGGAAGCTTCAGAGCCATGGAGGAGAGCACAGCAACAGGGATGCAGAAGACAAAGCAGAGAGATTCCTGCACAGAGGATCAGTGCCAACAAGCACTCATCAGCCCAAGAGACTTGTCTGCTCACCAGTCGGGATGGGTGGGGGCTAGGAGCTGAGGCTTGGGCTTCGGAGATCAGATCTCAGGGAGATGACTGGGGTTGGCTCCGTGAACAAAGCCTGAAGGGGGCTAGTGTGCCACAGCTAGCAGGGAGGGAGTTCAGGAAAAAGTCGGGAACTGCCTAAGAGGCAAGAGACCATTGTTTCAGGGTGCATGAGGAGAGGGGATTCAGAGCACCGCCTAAACGAGCTTCAGAGACGGGCTCAAGCTGCAACTATCAGTGCAGACACCAAAGACAGGCACGAAATGCTAACGGTGCTGCTGCAGCCACCAAGAATCCTGTGTGCAATCACAGATCACTATCCACACCTACCCTCCAGGGAGCCTGTGCAGCCTGCCACTGCCAGGGTCCCATGATCCAGGGACAACTTCCCTGGGAGAACACATGGTGAACCTCAGGCTATTGCAATGTCACACCGGCCTCTGCTGCCACACGCTCACCCTGCATTCCATACCCCTCCCTCCCCCTGGCCTGAGTGAGCCCGAGCCCCCTAACCAGTCGCTCTTTTAACCCCCTACTGTCTGGGTGAAGAACAGATGCCAGAGGGCAACCTACATGCAGAGGTGGGGCCAAATCCAAAGCTGAACCCCAGGAGCTGTGTGAACAAAGAAGAGAAAGGGAAATCTCTCCATGCAGGCTCAGGAGCAATGGATCGAACCTCCATGAACAACTTGATGTACCCAGTCCCTGTGGAATACCTGAATAGACAATGAATCATTTGAAAATTGAGGTGGTGGACGTTGGGAGCAACAATAGACTTGGGGTTTCCTATACGCGACAGACTAGTTTCTGATTTTTATGTTTATCTTAATTTAGTTTTTTGCACTTGTTACCATTGGTGGATTTGTTTATCAGTTTGGTTGCTCTCTTCTTTTTTTTAATTACTATTTTATTTTAATAATTTTTTATTTTTTATTTTAATAACTATATTTTATTTTTTTTTCTTTCTTTCTTTCTTTTTCACCCTTTTCTTTTGCCCATGAGGCTCACAGGCTCTTGGTTCCCTGGATGGGTGTCAGACATGAGCCTCTGAGGTGGGAGAGCCGAGCTCAGAACATTGGACCACCAGAGACCTCCTGGCCCCACGTAATATCAATTGGCAAGAGCTTGCCCAGAGATCTCCATCTCAATGCTAAGACCCAGCTCCACTCAATGACCAGCAAGCTCCAGTGCTGGACTCCCCATGCCAAAAAAGCAAGACAGGAATACAAAACAACTCATTAGAAGACAGGCTGCCTAAAATCATAACAGACAACACAATAATCACAGACAACACAAAACACACCACTGGACACGTTCCTGCCCAACAGAAAGACAAGATCCAGGCTCATCCACCAGAATACAGACACTAGTCCCCTCTACCAGGCAGCCTACACAACCCACTGAACCAACCTTACCCACTGGGGGCAGACACCAAAAACAATGGGAAGTACACACCTGCAACCTGAAAAAGGAGACCCCAAACGCAATGAGTTAAGCAAAATGAGAAAACAGAGAAATCTGCAGTTCATGAAGGAGCAAGGTAAAAACCCACCAGACCAAACAAATGAAGAGGAAATAGGCAGTCTACCTGAGAAAGATTTCAGAGTAATGTTAGTAAAGATAATCCAAAATCTTGGAAATAGGATGGAGAAAATATAAGAAATGTTTAACAAGGAACTAGAAGAACCAAAGAGCAAACAAACAATGATGAATAGCACAGTAAATGAAATTTAAAACTCTCTAGAAGGAATCAACAGCAGAATAGCTGAGGCAGAAGAACGGATAAGTCACCTGGAAGATAAGATAGTGGAAATAACTACCACAGAGTAGAATAAAGAAAAAAGAATGAAAAGAATTGAGGACAGTCTCAGAGACCTTTGGGACAGCATTAAACACACCAACATTCGAATTATAGGGGTCCAGAAGAAGAAGAGAAAAAGAAAGGAAGTGAGGAAATATTTGAAGAAATTATAGTTGAAAATTTCCCTAATATGGGAAAGGAAATAGTCAGTCAAGTCCAGGAAGCACAGAGTCCCATACAGGAAAAATCCAAGGAGAAACACACCAAGACATTTTTTTTTTTTTTTTTTTTTTTGCGGTATGTGGGCCTCTCACTGTTGTGGCCTCTCCCGTTGTGGAACATAGTCTCCGGACGCACAGGCTCAACGGCCATGGCTCACGGGCCCAGCCGCTCTGCAGCATGTGGGATCTTCCCAGACCGGGGCACGAACCCGTGTCCCCTGCATCGGCAGGTGGACTCTCAACCACTGCACCACCAGGGAAGCCCTCAAGACACATATTATTCAAATTATCAAAAATAAAAGAAAAAATATTAAAAGCAGCAAGGGAAAAGCAACAAATAACATACAAGGGAATCCCCAGAAGGTTAACAGCTGATTGTCCAGCAGAAACTCTGTAAGCCAGAAGGGAGTGGCAGAACATATTTAAAGTGATGAAATAGAAAAACCTACAACCAAGATGACTCTACCCAGCAAGGATCTCATTCAGCTTCAAGGGAGAAATTAAAACCTTTACAGATAAGCAAAAGCTAAGAGAATTTAACAATACCAAATGAGCTTTACAACAAAAACTAAAGGAACTTTTCTAGGCAGGAAACACAAGAGAAGGAAAAGACCTACAAAAACGAACCCAAAACAATTAAGAAAATGGTAATAGGAACATAAATATCAATAATTACCTTAAATGTAAATGGATTAAATGCTCCAATCAAAAGACATGGACAGGCTGAATGAATACAAAAACAAGACCTATATATATGCTGTCTCCAAGAGACCCACTTCAGACCTAGGGACACATACAGAAAGTGAGGGGATGGAAAAATGTATTCCATTCAAATGGAAATCGAAAGAAAGCTAGAGTAGCAATTCTCATATCTGACAAAATAGACTTTAAAATAAAGACTATTACAAGAGACAAAGAAGGACATTACATAATCATCAAGGAATCAACTCAAGAAAAAGATATAACAATTGTAAATATTTATGCACCCAACATAGGAGCACCTCATTACATAAGGCAAATGGTAACAACTATAAAAGAGGAAATCCACAGTAACACAATAATAGTGGGGAACATTAACACCTCACTTACACCAATGGAGAGATCATCCAGACATGAAATTAATAAGAACACAGAAGCTTTAAATTACATAATAGACCAGATAGATTTAATTCATATTAATAGGATATTGCATCTGAAAACAACAGAATACACTTTCTTCTCAAGTGCTCATGAAGCATTCTCCAGGACAGATCATATCTTGGGTCACAAATCAAGCCTCAGTAAACTTAAGAAAATTGAAGTCAATCAAGTATCTTTTCTGACCACAATGCTATGAAACTAGATGTCAATTTCAGGGGAAAAAAATCTGTAAAAAATACAAACACATGGAGGCTAAACAATACACTACTAAATAACCAAGAGATCACTGAAGAAATCAAACAGGAAATCAAAAAATACCTAGAAACAAATGACAATGAAAACATGATGACCCAAAACCTATGGGATGCAGGAAAAGCGTTCTAAGAGGGAAGTTTATAGCAATACAATCCTACCTCAAGAAACATCTCAAATAAACAATGTAACCTTACACCTAAAGCAATTAGAGAAAGAAGAACAAAAAAAACCCAAAGTTAGCAGAAGGAAAGAAATCATAAAGGTCAGATAAGAAATAAATGAAAAAGAAATGAAGGAAACAATAGCAAAGATCAATAAAGCTAAAAGGTGGTTCTTTGAGAAGATAAACAAAATTGATAAACCATTAGCCAGACTCATCAAGAAAAAAAGAGAGAAGACTCAAATCAACAGAATTAGAAATGAAAAAGGAGAAGTAACAACTGACACTGCAGAAATACAAAGGATCATGAGAGATTACAACAGCAACTATATGCCAATAAAATGGACAACCTGGGGGCTTCCCTGGTGGTGCAGTGGTTAAGAGTCCACCTATGAGTCCATATATGACAAAAAAAAAAAAGAAAAGAGACAACCTGGAAGAAATGGACAAATTCTTAGAAAAGCACAAACTTCTGAGACTGAACCAGGAAGAAATGGAAAATATAAACAAACCAATCACAAGCACTGAATTTGAAATTGTGTTTAAATATCTACCAACAAAAAAAGCCCAGGACCAGATGGCTTTAAACACAAATTTTATCAAACTTTTAGAGCACAGCTAACACCTACACTTCTCAAGCTCTTACAAAATATAGCAGAGGGAGGAACACTCCCAAACTCATTCTACGAGGCCACCATCACCCTGATACCAAAACCAGACAAAGATGTCACGAAAAGAGAAAACTACAGGCCGATATCACTGATGAACATAGATGCAAAAGTCCTCAACAAAATACTAACAAACAGAATCCAACAGCACATTAAAAGGATCATACACCATGAACAAGTGGGGTTTATCTCAGGAATGCAAGGATTCTTCAATATATGCAAATCAATCAATGTGATAAACCATAATAACAAATTGAGCGATAAAAACCATATGATAAACTCAATAAACACAGAAAAAGCTTTTGAAAATTCAACACCCATTTATGATAAAAATTCTCCAGAAAGTACCTGGACTCCCCAGTAATTCTCCAGTAAGAGGGAACTTACCTCAACATAATAAAGGCCATATATGACAAACACACAGCCAACATCATTTTCAATGGTGAAGAACTGAAACCATTTCCACTGAGATCAGGAACAAGACAAGGTTGCTCACTCTCACCACTATTATCCAACATAGTTTTGGAAGTTTTAGTCACAGCAATCAGAGTAGAAAAAGAAATAAAAGGAATCCAAATCAGAAAAGAAGAAGTAAAGCTGTCACTGATTGCAAATGACATGATACTATACATAGAGAATCCTAAAGATGTTACCAGAAAACTACTAGAGCTCATCAATGAATTTGGTAAAGTAGCAGGATACAAAATTAAAGCACAGAAACCTCTTGCATTCCTATACACTAATGATGAAAAATCTGAAAGAGAAATTAAGAAAACACTCACATTTACCATCTCAACAAAAAGAATAAAATACCTAGGAATAAACCAACCTAAGGAGACAAAATCCCTGTATGCAGAAAATTAACAGACACTGATGAAAGAAATTAAAGGTGATACAAAGAGATGGAGAGATGTACCATGTTCTTGGATTGGAAGAATCAATATTGTGAAAATGACTATACTACCCAAAGCAATCTACTAGTTCTGTGAAAAATGCCATTGGTAGTTTGATAGGGACAGATTCAATGCAATCCCTATCAAACTACCAATGGCATTTTGCACAAAGCTAGAAGGAAAAATCTCACAAATTTTATGGAAACACAAAAGACCCTGAACAGCCAAAGTGATCTTGAGAAAGAAAAACAGAGCTGGAGGAATCAGGCTCCAGGTCTTCAGACTGTACTACAAAGCTACAGTAATCAAGACAATATGGTACAGGCACAAAAACAGAAATATAGATCAATGGAACACGATAGAAAGCCCAGAGATAAACCCACACACATATGGTCACCTTACTTTGAAAAAGGAGGCAAGAATATACGATGGAGAAAAGACAGCATCTTCAATAAGTGCTGCTGGGGAAACTGGACAGCTACATGTAAAAGAATGAAATTAGAACACTCCCTAACACCATACACAGAAATAAACTCAAAATGGATTAAAGACCTAAGTGTAAATCCAGACACTATAAAACTCTTAGAGGAAAACATAGGAAGAACACTCTTTGACATAAATCACAGCAAGATCTTTTTTGACCCACCTCCTAGAGTAATGGAAATAAAAACAAAAATAAACAAATGGGACCTAATGAAACTTAAAAGCTTTTGCACAGAAAAGGAAACCAAAAACAAGACAAAAAGACAACCCTCAGGACTGGAGAAAATATTTGCAAATGAAGTAACTGACAAGGGTTAATCTCTGAATTATACAAGCAGCTCATGCAGCTCAGTATCAAAAAAACAAAAAATCCAATCCAAAAATTGGCAGAAGACCTAAATAGACATTTCTCCAAAGAAGATATACAGATTGCCAACAACATATGAAAGGATCCTCAAAATCACTAATCATTAGAGAAAGGCAAATCAAAACTACAATGAGGTATCACCTCACACTGTTCAGAATGGCCATCATCAAAAAATCTACAAATGGGCTTCCCTGGTAGCGTAGTGGTTGAGAGTCCACCTGCCAATGCAGGGGACATGGGTTCGTGCCCTGGTCCGGGAGGATCTCACATGCCGCGGAGTGGCTTGGCCCGTGAGCCGTGGCCGCTAAGCCTGCGTATCCGGAGACTGTGTTCCACAATGGGAGAGGCCACAACAGTGAAACGTCCGAGTACCGCAAAAAAAAAAAAAAAAAATCTACAAACAATAAATGCTTGAGATGGTGTGGAGAACAGGGAACCTTCTTGCACCGTTGGTGGGAATGTAAATTGATACAGCCACTATGGCGAACAGTACGGAGGTTCCTTACAAAACTAAAAATAGAACTACCATATGACCCAGCAATCCCACTATTGGGCATATACCCTCAGAAGACCATAATTCAAAAAGAGTCATCTATCACAAAGTTCATTGCTGCACTATTTACAATAGCCAGGATATGGAAGCAACCTAAGTGTCCACTGACAGATGAATGAATAAAGAAGATGTGGCACATATACACAATGGGATACTACTCAGCCATAAAAATAAAAGAAATTGAGGGTTTTTTTAGTGTGGTGGATCGACTTAGGGTGTGTCATACAGAGTGATGTAAGTCAGAAAGAGAAAAACCCATACCGTATGCTAACATATATATATATGGAATCTAAAAAAAAAAAGTTCTGAAGAACCTAGGGGTAGGACAGGAATAAAGACACAGACATAGAGAATGGACTTGAGGACACAGGGAGGGGGAAGTTTAACCTGGGACAAAGTAAGTAGCATTGACATATATACACTACCGAACGTAAAATAGATAGCTAGCGGGAAGCAGCCGCATAGCACAGGGAGATCAGCTCGGTGCTTTGTGACCACATAGAGGGGTGGGATAGGGAAAGGGGAAGGGAGATGCAAGAGGGAGGGGATATGGGGATATATATATATATATATATATATATATATATACTTATAGCTGATTCACTGTTATACAGCAGAAACTAACACAACATTGTAAAGCAATCATACTCCAACAAAGATGTTTAAAAATAAAAATCTTTATGGCAGCGGTGATTGGGAGGTGAAACTATCTCTACTGTGCATTGTTTTTTCTAATTTTCTCTACTGCCAACTTTTTCTTTAATGAATATCAAAAATTTTATTTTTGAGCAAAAAACAAAACCAAAAAATGCAAACAAAGATGACATATTTGCATCACTGAGTAGGACAATGTCAGCTGTTTCCCAAGGCCCAGAGGGAGAGGGGTAGACCCTTGTGCAGCATGGATTGCAGGCCCCCACTTCTCCCAGTACAGCTACTTCTCTGAGAAGCAGGTACCACTTTGATTATCTGAGGCAGGAGTGCTTTAGGAATGAAAGAATTAGGAACAGCTGGGGCAGATTCAGACCCATGACAAGCCTGCCCCTTCAAAGGCAGCTCAGAGGCAGGCAAGGTGAGTGAGGGTTCAGAGCAGAGTCAGAGCTTACAAATGGCTGGATTAAGCTAAAAATGTGCAAGAGGCATCTCTAGGGCACTACTAGGGCTTGGAGCGAGCAAAGAGCAGAATGTGGCATTTGACACCTGTGGACTAACCAGCAGCTGAGTACAAGCTGCAGGAGAAGAGTTCAAAGCTACAAAAGTGACTGTATTAGCCAATGAAAAGGCCTTTGCCATGGTTAGAAGAAAATCTTATTTAAAACTGGTAGCAAGGGATAGCATTTACAGCTAAGCCTTTCTTGGTTTTTATAATTTGTTTGTAATTTGTGCGCTGTAATTTACAAGTGTTGTTTTCTAACAATTATGATTTAATTTTACATAATGCAAGTTGTTTCCTTTTTTTAAAGGGAATATAACAGGATGCAAGAGAAACTAGAAGAATTGGCCCCTGGCTTGCATTTGCTTGGCCAGATGGGTTAATTATCGTGAGCCTTGGTTTTCTTTTATGGGGATCAGGTCATTCATTTAGGCAGTATTTGCTGCTCCTCTCTACTCCAGACACTGTATTTGGCACTGAACGTCCATGGTAAATAAAATAGATGAGCTCCTTGTGTTTCAGAAGACCATTGGGAAAAGCAGAGAATTACCAGCCAGTGGGATGAGTATCATGGGGGGTGAAGGAGGCTTCCCATGGGTGACATCCCATCCAAGACCAGAAAGTGCATGGCATATGTGAAGAGCTGAAAGGGGTGTTTTCTGTTTGCTCTGAGCATAGAGGAACATGTCATGCTGTGCCTTGTCATCCATTCTGGACTTTATCCTGCAAGGTTTGGGAAAACACTGCAAGCTTTTAAGCAAGAGTCACACAAACAAATTTATGTTTCAAAGTTCTCTCAAGGGAATATGAGGGAGGAGACCAGCTACTGCACTCCGGCAGAAAGTCAGGGGAGAAATGCCAGCAGATGGGTCCAGAGCTTTGTCCGTGAGGATCAAAAGAGAGACAGGATGCAGGTTGTAAGAGGAAGAGGGAATGAAGGATGTCTCCCAGGTTTTTGACTTTAATAACTGGGAAAAAGGTGGTGCCATGATCTGGGGAGAAAGGAAGAGCAGATTTGGGAAAGAGAAAATGGTGATTTCTGTTCTGAACATACTGATTTTGAGAGACCTGTGATGCATTTAATTTGGGAAGTCCCAGTTAAATTGTGGAGCTGATAACAAGTCTGAAGCTCAGGATGGAGATCTAGTCTGAAGACAGACTTGGTAAACATGAGCAGATAGACACATGTGAATGAAACCACCCAGAGTACTTAGATGAAGAAGAGGATCCATGGCAGAATCCTGACAAATACCAACATTTAAGGGACAACAACAAGAAGAGGAACACAAACAATCACTGAAGCAAAGTGGCCAAAAAGATAACAAGAAAATTTTGTGGCTGCAGTCAAGGAACTCAGGGAGGAAGTGGTAAAAGGAAATAATGAAAAATGAAATAATGCAAAAGCTGAGAAATATCCACTGAATACAGCCACCAGGGGCTATTGGTAAACCTGGTGAAAGCAATTCCTGTGAAATGATGAGGGTAGACCCCAGACTGCAGTGGATGAGGAGTGAATGTCACACAATGAAAAAGAAACAGCCATTGTAGGTGATTCATTCAATAAATTCAACTGTGAAGTGGAAAAGGTAGGGAAATAGCTCAGGAGATTGTGTTTGTTTCCTAGGGCTGCCATAATAAGCGACTACAAACTAGGCGGCTTAAAACAGCAGACAATTATTCTCAAACAGTTCTGGAGGCCAGAAGTCCGAAATCAAAGCAACACCAAGGCCAATAACCCTCTGAAGTTTCCAGGGAAGAATCCTTCCTTGCATCTCAAGTTTCTGGGGGTTCCTAGCAATGATGGGTGTCTCTTGGCTTGTAGCTAAAGCACTCCTATCTCCATCTTCACATGGCCTTCTTCCTTTTGTGTCTGTGTCTCTATGTCTGAATCTTCTTTCCTTTCTCTTCTAAAAGCACCAGTCATTGGATTTAAGACCCATCTTAATCCAATTTCTCAGTCAGCTCAGACTACATGACAAAATACCATAAACTGGGTGGCTTAAAAACAACAGAAATGTATTTCTCACAGTTCTGGAGCCTAGACATCTGAGATCAGGATGTCAATATGCTTAGGTCCTGTTAAGAGCCCTCTTCCAGGTTTCAGAAGGCCAACTTCTTGAAAGAGGGCAAAGAAGGTGGAAAAAGGGCAAGCTAGCTCTTTGGATTCTTCTTATAAAGGCACTAATCCTATTCATGAGGACTCCACCCTCACGACGTAATTGCCTCTCAAAGGCCTCACCTCTGAATATCATCACATTAGGGATTAGATTTTCAACACATGAATTTTGGGGGGCATACAAACATACAGTCCAAAACATCCAGTATGAGCTTATCTTAACCTAACTAATTACAGCTGCAAAGACCCTTTTACCAAATAAAGTCACATTCTGAGGTTCCAGTAGACATGAATTTCGGAAGGACACTATTCAACCCAGTACAGAAATACACAAGGGAAGTGATTTTTATTTGTTTGCTAATTTGAAAACCCATGTTCCCAAAAGATGACAACTATTTCATAAGAGGTTATTGCAAAACTTTATGAATTTTACACCAGATCTGAGACTCCTGAAGAAAATCATCCCTGAGGGGTAAAAATGGTAAGGCCATAATAACTTAGCATAATTTCTTGTGGATCTCAACAATTGTTTTAAATCTTTTGAAATTACAGTAATGTAGACAAGACACCTGGGATAGAATAGAATAAGATTTTATTCATTTCCAGATTTTCTGTAGGATAGTGTGATTTTAGAGTAATCCATTTCCATGAGGAATATTTTGGCCACTTGTTTACAAATCACCAAAAAAGAACAATATGGTTTACATACTGTTTAAATAAATTGACAATTTGAGGAGTATATCATGTAGTTACAGCTTGTTATCATTTTATTAGGACTAAAATAATTAACTTTTAGGGCTTCCCTGGTGGCGCAGTGGTTAAGAGTCCGCCTGCCAGTGCAGGGGACTCGGGTTCGAGCCCTGGTCCGGGAGGATCCCACGTGCCACGGAGCAACTAAGCCCGTATGCCACAACTGCTGAGCCTGCGCTCTAGAGCCTGCGTGCCACAACTACTGAAGCCTGTGCGCCTAGAGCCCGTGCTCCGCAACAAGAGAAGCCACCGCCATGAGAAGCCCGCGCACCACGACGAAGAGTAGCCCCGCTCGCTGCAACCAGAGAAAGCCAGTGCGCAGCAACGAAGACCCAACGCGGCCAAAAATAAATTAATTAATTAATTAAAAAAAAATAAAATAAATAATTAACTTTTATACCTCATTTCCTCATGTCATGACTAAAATAAAATAAACAGGTCAAAAACATATTCCTTACCTTGAAAAAGAAAACAGACAAAATTTCAAGGCCAGCGACACAAAAGCTATCTGAAATAGAGCTCATTCTCTCTTTATTGAGTTTCTGTTAGAAGAATTAGAATTCTGAATATTAAATTCACATTGGTGACAGCTATTCAAATAATCAGGAAATGTAAAAAGGATAATTCTTATATACCATTTTCACTCCTGCCTCCATACTTTATAGCTGTAACTAAAATGCAGCAATCTAAAAATACATACATGTTATTCTGGTGCCAATAGAATAACCGTAATTTTTGTTTACTCTTAGTTTCTTCCTGAAGGCAAAAATGCAAAAAACAAAAAACCTGAAAGGAAACTCCTGCAGACTCTGACCCTTAGTCTTTGACTTTTCCAGTGATACGATCCACAGACTGGAGCATCGACACTCTATATGGTTCATTTCAGGTTGGATGAAGAAATAATTGTGAAGTGCTTTGTAAATGATCACCTGCTCTTTTCCCCTTGTGGCAAAAACTCAGTGTCCCACAGACTGTACACACTAGCACATGACTTCTCAAAGCCTGCTCTGAAGGCTCTGCATGGGCATCTCTCAGCACCACATGTGGGGCTCACCAATACCTTTCTGTGATGGTCAGTGGAGCTTGGAAATGAATACTGCCCACTTTGCCCAAGCTTGTCATCACACACTCTAATCACTGCCCTTCTCCATTATTCACTGATCTCTGAACCACAGCAAAGGAACAATAATAGTTATAAATAACATTCAATTCCCCAAAGACCCCAGAAAAGTGTATTTCTATCTCCAAGGAAATTCTAGGCTGAATGCTATCTAGGTTTAATGTCTTCTTTCTTCACAGGGTAAAGTTATTTTGGTTCATTTCTTAACAAGCTCATGTTTTATAAATGTATATGTATATAGAGACTTATGGTATACTAAAATTAACTCATTTTTCTTTTGCATGAGTCAGAAACCGACATAGAAACAGCCTCTCCATTGGTTCAACAAGTAACATACCAATTATATGCCAGGCAGTATGATCGGCATTTAGGTGTACAATGATCAGCAGAAAAGCAGTGGTCTCTGCCCCCATGGCAGTCTGGTGAGGAAGACATATAATAAGCAAATAAGTCCATAAATAGAGTGTTGCAAACTCTGGAAAATTCTACAAAGGTAAAGAACAGGGATTTGTGAGAGCATAGAAGAATATAGACAACATGAAATTTCCGTGAAACAATGACCATAGAAATGAAATCGCATGGAAGAGTAGAAATCTTCAGTAAAGTGCAGAGGGGAAAGTATTTCAGGTATAGAGACAGGTACACACAAAGGTGAGAAGAGAACATGGTGCATTCAAAGAAATGAACAAAGTCAATATATACATCACAGGAAGTTTAGGAAGGTGGTGAGAGAATGTTGGGAGGAGAGGATTTGGGTTTTATCCTAATAACAACATGAAGTCATTCAAGGGTTTTGAGCAGGATATTGATATGATAAAGTTTATGTTTTTAAGAGATTACTTGGGTGGCAATGAAAATGGCAGATTATAGAAAGTGAGGAATGAATGTCTGGGAGATCATTTAGGAGGCAACAGCATCAGTCCGAGCAAGCAATAATGATAACTTTGACCAGAGTGATGACAGTAGGAAGGAGAGTTGACAGGATTAGATTTGTTCGAGAATGATGTCTAGATTCCTGGCTTCTGAACTTCCATGAACGATGGCACCACTCACTATGGTAAGGGTGACTGAAGGAGGTTGCAGATACCTTCATAAGTTGGGTTTGGGGCATGTTGTCTTTGGAGTCCTTGTGAGGCTTCCTGGTGAAGATATCAAGTAGGCCAAATACACAGGTCTGAGATTCTGGAGAGACTTATTCAAACTGGAAATATGAATTCGAGGGTCATTGATACATAGATGATAACTGTGGCAAAGAGATCAAATACAGGATCAGAAGAGAAAGAATTCTGGAAAGAAGCTTTAAGGAACTCCAATATTTAAAGACTGGGTAGAGTAAAATGAGCCAGCAAAAGAAGTCTGTAAAGGGCAAGAGGGAATAAAACCTCAGGAGAATGGTTTTATTTCAGAAGACAAGGAAAAAGATTGTTTTAAGAACAGAATGATTCGCTGTTGCGAAATCAGCTGCGGAATCAAGTATAATGCAGGCTGAACAGTATCCTTTAAATGCCAGACCCTAAGGATGATTGGTGGACTTAGCAGGAGCTATTTCAAGAATGATGGGGGTAGAAGCCGGATTGAAAAGGGTAAGGAGTGTGTAGGAAGTGTGTTGTTCAACAAAAATTTGCTATTTTATGAGCCTATCATATGTGTGCTCATTATCTAACAGGATGTGGCAATTATGTATGAATAATATTCAGTTGCCTGGTTATGCTGTAGGTTTGTTGTTGATGAAAGAAAGAGAAAGAAAGAGGAAGGAAGGAAGGGAGGGAGGTAGTGGAGGGAGGGAAGGAGGGAGAGAAGAAGGGAGGGAGGGAAATACATTAAATTAACTCAATGGCAAAAAGTGACAACTGCAAATGGAAATGCTGGCAAGTGATCTAAGGGTACTCGCATTACCTTCTGTTTAAGACTCAGGGGTAAAATTTCACCCAAAACAGTGGTAACATGAAATACTTCACTGCATTGGAAGAGCAGACATTTACCTGACACAAATTCTGTCTTGTGAAACACTCTGCAGCTTGTTAAGTAGTATGTTCTAAGGTCTCTCTCCTCAGCATGGCCAATTAAAGAAAGGAAGAAAAGGCCTTTTACAATTAAAAGATATGCTTGCCTCCAGAATTATTTTGCTTTTATCACATTAACCTAACAAACATTACATTAAACTTACAGTCACCTAGTAAAAGGTCTTTTGGGGTAGAATTCTAATTATTTTTATTCACTGTGCACAAGTATGGCATGTGATTTAAAAGAAAATATTCACATTTTAAAAAACCTATATTTTGTCCATCATAATTTCTCCTTCAATTCATGGTCTAAATTGCATTAGTCCTTCGAGCCCCACCTCACATCCTCCAGCTCAATCCCTTCCACTGATTTAATCCTGTTTTCAACCACTAGGTCTTCTGCTACTCTTGAGGTTCCTCCAATATCATTTTACTCTGGGACACTCTCCAACTCTCAGTTTCCCCTTTTCCCATCTCCCACTGCCTAGCACCAGTTGGAGGAATGATTCACACTTTCCCAACACCCCAGAGCCCTAGAGTAGAGAATAAACTTTTTAGTCACAAGTTTTATGGGACAAAAGAGTGGAACACTACTTCCAGGAAGCTCAGTAATAAGGATCTGTCCTGAGTGTCCCCTATACACCCTTATATCTCTAGGTAAACCAATCAGTCTACACATAATAGGTAACATTCATTCATTTCCTCCCAACTTCTATTAGCAGTTCTCTCTTTTATACTTTAATATTCTTATAAAGACCCATTTGAGCAGGCACCCATCAAACTAAAACATAAAAGTAAATGCCAACAGAGGAACTGAGTTCTAATAATCTAGATCCTTACAAATTTTAGACTTTTTGAACCTCTCACAGTGAAGGGAAAGAACTTTCAGAAGACAGTTTCTCTTTCACCAGGAGGGCTAAGAAGTAGTAGTGTTGGGAGATTATATGGAGGGGAAGGGAAACAAAACAGAAAGAGTGAGAAGAGACTGCATTGTCTGGTCCAGTTCTCCTGGCTCCTCCCTCAACTGGTCTTCACTGAAACAGAAGAATCAAAAAAGGCTGAGAAAACTAGTTTGTTTCTAAAAGTAAAAATAGTAACCTTCTAAATTTTATTTGAGCATTTACTGTTTCCTCAATCCCAAACTATGGTATATTAGATGCGTTGCATTTGCTCACATATTTTTTTTCAACATCAATTCACGTATTGGCCACTTTTTGGAGCCAACAATTGTAAGGAAAGAATAAAATCTGCGACTCACCACCAAGACTTTCATTAGTCTTCTTTCAGTCACCAGGATCCAGTTCCTATAAATAATCTCTTCCCTGATCCTGAGGACTCCCTGCTGCTTATTATAAATATGCAGTACTTTATATTTTTGTCGTCATTATTCTCAACTCTTCCATGCTCCAATCCTCTTGTTTTCCAGCACCGGATCTTTACCCTAAATGAACTCATCTTGCTGATATCTATATTTTTGTGCCTTCATTTCACCCTATTATTTAGGGCAAAATCTTGCCATATTCTGTGATTTATCCTTTTCTCTCAATTTCCCAAATCCAATCAGTTATTAAGTCATATAATAATAGCAACCATCCTGTGAATTCCTATTGCCTACTAAGATGTGGTTATAAAAAATGGGGTCACACTGCATGCTGTTTTGCAAAGAAGTGAAGCTTTTTTGTTCTCTAATACTGCTCTGACTTTTCCTCATAAGCCCTATTTGAAAAGTAGCAGAAAAAAGTCCCCTAAATATTAGTCCAGTCCAGCCAATAGGACAATTTAACCAGTTCCTTTAGGTACATGCAGCCTCTTCCTCTTGGGATAAAAATATTTGATCTCTCATATATCTAACTGTTGCCCTCTGCTCCTCTCCCAGATGGCATCTTGCCGACATCTCCTCCTGGTGAGGCGTCTAAATGAGATCCTTGGACGGAACAGTGTACCCTCTGTTCTGCTCACTGGGTTGTCTTCTGAACTGGTGCCAATGAGTCAACACTGGTCTCATCTCTGGGAATTCTGGCTGCATCTGCTTTTGAAATCTGTGATTTATAACTCAGGCCCAGTCATCTGCCTTGATGCTTTGCTCCCACTGGTGCTAAAGACCTTCTAATGGTTACAATTCCTCCCATTGGCTGCTGGTTTAAGCTGGTCACTTGGAGCCTCTGTGGTAGGTCACCACACCCCTACAGAGACTGTACCAATGGCAGGACCACAATGGCTCTCTGCTCAACTGTTTTCTATGGCTCCACCATGATCATCTGGGACATTCTGGTTCCAGTTCACAGCACACAGAAATCAAAAACAGCTCAGAAGAAGTCAACTCTGGCTTTCCTTCTACCTCAACAAGCTACAAAGATGGAGTTACTTTGGTTGAGCACCACCTACACTCTTAGACTCCACAGAATCAATCATTCCTCCAGGGGAAAGAGATCCACCCAGGGATCCCTACCCCTGGCCCTCCTGCCTCCCTCCATCTTCCTCTTCCCATAACCTCTGGAACTGCAGAGGTCAAGTTCACTCCCCCCTTTTCTTCCTGAGTGGATAGAGCCTCCCTTATATAAAACACCAATTCAGCCATGCTTGCCTCTTGATTTGTTAAGGTGGAAAATAAAGAAATTTTTACCTCCCTCCACCAAAGCCTGTTCTATAAATGCAGTCTTAATACAAAATTTTATTTTGGATACCAGATGCTGGAGTAATACTTGTTTTTGCTTTCCGTCCCTGCTGTAAGTACAACTCCCTACACACACACACACACACACACACACACACACACACACACACACATGTGCGCGCGTGCGCACAGGAAATGCGTGGTATGAGCTGTCTAGAGAGGCCATCATGTGCTAAAAAATGCAAAAAGGACAGGCACATTTGTATTTGTTTCTCAAAATATTGCACACATTGTACTCATTATCCCTAATCCTCACAGCTTTAAGAGCTTGTTTTAACAAATAGAGATAAACATACTTATGTTCACATAGCAAGTGACACAGTCAGGATTTAAAGCCAGGTCTTCAAAACTTCAAAACTCAAAATCTTTCTACTATACCAGGAAGCCTCTCCAGAGACTCTCCCATTCATCCCTTCCTCTCCATTTCTTCTGTTGCTCGGCTAATCAGGGCCTTCTTGCTTCAATTGTAGTTGCTGCCACTTGGTCTTTTTCCTCTAGTCTCTAACTCTAACCCTAACCCTAACCCTATCACCATGGTTGTCATCTCTCTTAAATGGCTGCCTGGTTAATTTCCCTGCAGCTCAGTCCCAGATATGGCAGTCATTTGCTCAAAAAACTTTTACTGCCTCCCTGCCTGCAAAATGAATTCAAAACTCTTAGCAATGCGTGAGGGATGGTTTGCAAAAATGGTCATCACTCTTCCCATCCCTGTGTGCACACCCCTTTGTCGTATGACTTTGCCATTTCTCCCATCAAGAGATAGAATCTATTTTTCCACTTTTGGAATCTGGACTTGGCCATATGACTTTCTTTGACCAATGGAACATTAGAAAGTGTGACATATCTGAGACTTACAAAGTGCTTGCACATTGGGGCTTGCTTTCTCTTGCTATCTTTGGACTCCTGAGTCAACCCACATGAAGAAGCCCATGATTGCATGCTGGAGAATGAGGCCTACTAGAGAATGGAGCAGAGCCATAGATCTCTAGTATAGAGATCAGCAAACTCCAGCCCCAGACCAAATCCAGCCTGCCATCTGTTTTGGTACAGCCTGAGCTAAGAAGGTTTTCATAGAAAAATATTAATAGTTGATTTGTGCATTAATTTTGTACCCTGCAACTTTACCAAATTCACTGATTAGCTCTAGTAGTTTTCTGGTGGCATCTTTAGGATTTTCTGCATATAGTATCACGTAATCTGTGAACAGTGACAATTTTACTTCTTCTTTTCCAATTCATATTCTTTTTATTTCTTTTTCTTCTCTGATTGCCATGGCTAGGACTTCCAAAACCATGTTAAATAATAGTGGTGAGAGTGGGCAGCCTTGTCTTATTCCTGATCTTGGTGGAAATGCTTTCAGTTTTTCACCATTGAGAATGATGCTTGCTGTGGGTTTGTCTTGTATGGCCTTTATTATGGCCATACCTTGTATGGCCCACCTTCTGGAGAGTTTTTATCATAAATCGCTGTTGAATTTTGTCAAAAGCTTTTTCCACATTTCTTGAGATTATCATATGGTTTTTATTCTTCAATTCGTTAATATGGTGTATCACATTGATTTGCATATATTGAAGAACCTTTGCATCACTGGGATAAATCCCACTTGATTACGGTGTATGATTCTTTTAATGTTCTGTTGGATTCTGTTTGCTAATATTTTGTTCAGGATTTTTGCATCTATATTCATCAGTGATATTGGCCTGTGGTTTTCTTTATTTATGATATCTTTGTCTGACTTGGTATCAGAGTGATGGTGGCCTGGTAGAATGAGTTTGAGAGTGTTCCTCCCTCTGCAATTTTTTGGAAGAGTTTGAGAAGGATAGGTCTTAGCTCTTCTCTAAATGTTTGATAGAATTCTCCTATGAAGCCACCTGGTTCTGGACTTTTGTGTGTTGGAAGATTTTTAATTACAGTTTCAATTTCATTACTTGTGATTGGTCTGTTTATATTTTCTATTTCTTTCTGATTTAGTTTTGGAAGGTTGTACCATTCTAAGAATTTGTCCATTTCTTCATGGTTGTCCATTTTATTGGTATATAATTGCTTGTAGTGGTTTCTTATGATCCTTTGTATTTCTGCGGTGTCAACTATAATTTCTCCTTTTTCATTCCTATACTCTAAGAAAGAAAGATCAGAAAGAGAAATTAAGGGAACAATCCCATTTACCATTGCAATAAAATGAATAAAATACTTAGGAATAAACCTACCTAAGGAGGCAAAAGAACTGTACTACAAAAACTATAAAACACTGATAAAAGAAATCAAAGATGACACAAACAGATGGAGAGATATACCACATCCTTGGACCAGAAGAATCAATATTGTGAAAATGACTATACTCCCCAAAGAAATCTACAGATTCAATGCAATCCCTATCAAATCACCAATGGCATTTTTCACAGAATTAGAAAAAAATATTTTAAAATTGTATGGAAACAGGAAAGACCCTGAATAGCCAAAGGAATCTTGAGAAAGGAAAATAGAGCTGGAAGAATCAGGCTCCTTGACTTCAGACTATACTACAAAGCTACAGTAATCAAGACAATATGGTACTGGCACAAAAACAGAAATATAGATCAATGTTACAGGATAGAAAGCTCAGAGATAAACACACGCACCTATGGTCACCTAATCTATGACAAAGGAGGCAAGAATATACAATGGAGAAAAGACAGCCTCTTCATTAAGTGATGCTGGGAAAACTGGACAGCTACATGTAAAAGAATAAAATTAGAACACTCCCTAACACCATACACAAAAATAAACTCAAAATGGACTAAAGACCTAAATGTAAGACCAGACACTATAAAACTCTTAGAGGAAAAAATAGGAAAAACACTCTGACATAAATCACAGAAAGATCTCTTTTGACCCATCCCCAGAGTAATGAAAATAAAGACAAAAATAAACAAATGGGACCTAATTAACTTTAAAAGCTTTTGCATAGCAAAGGAAACCATATGCAAGATGAAAAGACAACCCTGGGAATGGGAGAAAATATTTGCAGATGAAGCAACTGACAAAGGATTAATATCCAAAATATACAAACAGCTCATGCAGCTCAATATTAAAAAAACAAACAACCCAATCAAAAAATGGGTAGAAGACCCAAATAGACATTTCTCCAAAGAAGATAGACAGATGGCAAAGAGGCACATGAAAAGATATTTAACATCACTAATTATTAGAGAAATGCAAATCAGAACTGCAGTGAGGTATCATCTCACACTGCTCAGAATGACCATCATCAGAAAATCTACAAACAACAAATGCTGGAGAGGATGTGGAGAAAAGTGAACCCTCCTGCACTGTTGGTGGGAATGTAAACTGATATAGCCAGTATGGAGAACAGTATGGAGATTCCTTAAAAAACTAAAAATAGAACTACTGTATGACCCAGCAATCCCATTACTGGGCATAACCCCTAAGAAAACTATAATTCAAAAAGACACATGTATCCCAATGTTCACTGCAGCACTATTTACAATAGCCAGGACATGGAAGCAACCTAAATGTCCATCAACAGATGAATGGATAAAGAAGATATGGTACTTATATATAATGGAATATTACTCAGCAATAAAAAGAAACAAAACTGGGTCATTTGTAGAGATGTGGATGGACCCAGAGTCTGTCATAGAGAGTGAAGTAAGTCAGAAAGAAAACAACAAATATCATATATTAATGCACATATGTGGAATCTAGAAAAATGGTACACAGATGAACCTATTTCCAGGGCAGGAAGAGAGACAGAGATGTAGAGAAAATACATGTGGACACAGGGGAAAAGAGGGTGGTGGGACAAACTGGGAGGTTAGGATTGATATATTGACACTACCATGTGTATCATTGATAGCTACTGGGAACGTGCTGTATAGCACAGGGAACTCAGCTCAGTCTGTGAGGACCTAGATGGGTGGGATGGAGGATGAGGGTGGGAAGGAGGTCCAAAAGGGAGAGGATATATGTATACATATAGCTGATTCACTTCATTGTACAGCAGAAACTAACACAACATTGTAAAGCAACTATACTCCAATTAAAAGAAAAAGATTGATTTGATGATAGGGAATCCTACCTTTGAACCTAATTAAGTATGGTATTACCCCTTCCCCCCCAAAAAAAGTTCCATTATCCTCATTAGAAGACCTGTATCACAAAAAAATACTCAATTTTTATTTTATTTTTAATTTTGTCCATAAAAAATCTATGGAGATAGTTTTCTCTCTTGTTATATATGTACCTACATAATACCCTCAATGTTTTCTTTTGGCCTGAAAAGTCCAACATATTTACTACCTGATCCTTTATAGAAGAATTTTGCTGAACCTGTTCTCGAGCAACCAGCCTGCCAACCACCAAACCTTGAAGAATGCCATTTTAGAAAACCTGCCCAGCCACACTGCTGATGTACTGCAGAAGTCAGCTAACTGTGCCCAAACCAGGTAACCCACAGCCATGAGAAGTAACAGATGTTTGTTGCTTTGAGATACCAAGTTTAGGGGTGGTTTGTTATGCAGCAAAACCTAACTTATTCATAGTGCATGCAAGCTGTTCTATGATCTGGCCTAGGTCCCTGTATCCATATCACCTCACCACTAAACTATGTTCAGAAACCTCAGTTCCATTCTATTTCACAAACCCTGTCTGTCTGCTTAGCCTCCAGCCTTCCTTCAGCCTAGAACATGCTCTTCCCCCAAGCACTTCTTTTGGAATCTTGCTCATTAGTGATGACCTCTTCTGTGAAGCCTTCATGAGTCTCCTGGTCACACATAAATTCATGCTGTGCTGATACCTAAAGCGACTTTTCCTAGATGATAGGTTCCATGTGTTTTTCATCTTTATGTCCCATATACTTGACCACAATATTTGTTAAATCATATGTCTCGATTCTACTTTCACAGCTTTGTCTCCATGAGCCCCACACATACAACCTTATATCACTCTTGAAGATATCTATGATTTTTGTTTCACAGTTTAATATTTTAATCCTCAGAAAAATACACTCTAAAAAGTGACACCCTGACACAGTTCAGGCAAAGGTATTCTTACCAATTTATTTGATTTGTCAATTTCTGGTTTGAGACTATCACAGGGAACAAATTTGAATTATGTACCGCATTTTGATGAACTCAAAGCACACTGCTTTGTGAATGGGATAAAGAGACAGCAAATTTTACTCTTCTTCACTCTTCTGTGCTCATAGTGCTATTTCCATATGTCCCAAAACCCTCTCAATTTTCACTTTTATTTTGGCCTGAAGATGTTTTTCTGTGCTATTACTTTATTTTTAAATGTGGTTTGAGTACAAGGTAACCATGAATCACAAAGAGGTTGCCTGCCAAAAGTGGATCATCTGACTCTTCACTACCTTCCAACAAATGACTCCTTCATACCCCACCACCAGCACCCCGACTATCACATCCTCTCTTCCTCCTTTGTGAAGTACAATAAACCTTCCTTACACTGAATTTTATGTTCCAAAGTAAAACATTAGAGTTCACTGGTATATTTTTCTATTTGTGCAAATGCTTTTGGACATCTCAGTTTAAGATGAGGTGCTTTACAATTTTTCCATTAAAATTAACAAAAAAATTTTTTTTGATGCTTTTTAACTTAGTGACAAAGTTTTGGGGGAAAAACATATTCTATCCTTTCCTTCCTTCTTTATTTTTTTTAAAATAAATTTTATTTATTTATATTTTTGGCTGCATTGAGTCTTCATTTCTGTGCACAGGCTTTCTCTAGTTGTGGCGAGCGGGGGCTACTCTTCTTCGTGGTGCACAGGCTTCTCATTGCTGTGGCTTCTCTTGTTGTGGAGCACGGGATATAGGCATGCGAGCTTTTAGTTACA